>NC_034180.2:4182895-4517895 GCF_002021735.2 Oncorhynchus kisutch | reverse complement strand
TAAGTGCCTTCCAAGTGTTGTAACTAAAGCAAGTCCAGAGGCACTAATGTACAATAGAGGCAGAACAGAAATGGGATTTGTGCTGTAGTCACCTACTGCACATTAGTAATACAACAAGGAAAACCTAGCCTGAGTGCCAGTCTGTTTGAGCTATCATGCCAACTCCTTTTCATTCACTGTCATGCCAAACAGCAATGTTGTTGGCATTGGCAAGAGCACAAATGGATCTGGGACCGGGCTATGGAAAATAGGAGTTCAATATTGCAATTGGACATTTGCCGATTCGTTTGATAAGCGATATCTGAACCTCGCCTATCCAGTCCAGTTGAAGATAGATGGGAGCGTTACACTCAAGTATCACAAACACGTTTTTTCTTCATCGGAGACAGTCAGATAGACACTTCCTGTAGTCTGAGATAATAAAACATACCCCCTCACAGACACAGTATTATCCATTACCCTGCATCTCTCCTTCTATCCCTCTCTCACTGCATCTCCCCTTCTATCCCTCTCTCACTGCATCTCTCCTTCTAATCCCCTCTCACTGCATCTCTCCTTCTATCCCTCTCTCACTGCATCTCCCCTTCTATCCCTCTCTCACTGCATCTCTCCTTCTAATCCCCTCTCACTGCATCTCTCCTTCTATCCCTCTCTCACTGCATCTCCCCTTCTATCCCTCTCTCACTGCATCTCTCCTTCTAATCCCCTCTCACTGCATCTCTCCTTCTATCCCTCTCTCACTGCATCTCCCCTTCTATCCCTCTCTCACTGCATCTCTCCTTCTAATCCCCTCTCACTGCATCTCCCCTTCTATCCCTCTCTCACTGCATCTCTCCTTCTATCCCTCTCTCACTGCATCTCCCCTTCTATCCCTCTCTCACTGATTCTCTCCTTCTATCCCTCTCTCACTGCATCTCTCCTTCTATCCCTCTCTCACTGCATCTCTCCTTCTATCCCTCTCTCACTGCATCTCTCCTTCTAATCCCCTCTCACTGCATCTCTCCTTCTATCCCTCTCTCACTGCATTTCTCCTTCTATCCATCTCTCACTGCATCTCCCCTTCTATCCCTCTCTCACTGCATCTCTCTTTCTATCCCTCTCTCACTGCATCTCTCCTTCTATCCCTCTCTCACTGCATCTCTCCTTCTATCCCTCTCTCACTGATTCTCTCCTTCTATCCCTCTCTCACTGCATCTCTCCTTCTATCCCTCTCTCACTGCATCTCTCCTTCTATCCCTCTCTCACTGCATCTCTCCTTCTATCCCTCTCTCACTGCATCTCTCTTTCTATCCCTCTCTCACTGCATCTCTCCTTCTATCCCTCTCTCACTGCATCTCTCCTTCTATCCCTCTCTCACTGCATCTCTCCTTCTATCCCTCTCTCACTGCATCTCTCCTTCTATCCCTCTCTCACTGCATCTCTCCTTCTATCCCTCTCTCACTGCATCTCCCCTTCTATCCCTCTCTCACTGCATCTCCCCTTCTATCCCTCTCTCACTGCATCTCTCCTTCTATCCCTCTCTCACTGCATCTCTCCTTCTATCCCTCTCTCACTGCATCTCCCCTTCTATCCCTCTCTCACTGCATCTCTCCTTCTATCCCTCTCTCACTGCATCTCTCCTTCTATCCCTCTCTCACTGCATCTCTCCTTCTATCCTCTCTCACTGCATCTCTCCTTCTATCCCTCTCTCACTGCATCTCTCCTTCTATCCCTCTCTCACTGCATCTCCCCTTCTATCCCTCTCTCACTGCATCTCTCCTTCTATCCCTCTCTCACTGCATCTCCCCTTCTATCCCTCTCTCACTGCATCTCTCCTTCTATCCCTCTCTCACTGATTCTCTCCTTCTATCCCTCTCTCACTGCATCTCTCCTTCTATCCCTCTCTCACTGCATCTCTCCTTCTATCCCTCTCTCACTGCATCTCTCCTTCTATCCCTCTCTCACTGCACCTCTCCTTCTATCCCTCTCTCACTGCATCTCTCCTTCTATCCCTCTCTCACTGCATCTCTCCTTCTATCCCTCTCTCACTGCATCTCTCCTTCTATCCCTCTCTCACTGCACCCCTCCTTCTATCCCTCTCTCACTGCATCTCTCCTTCTATCCCTCTCTCACTGCATCTCTCCTTCTATCCCTCTCTCACTGCATCTCTCCTTCTATCCCTCTCTCACTGCATCTCTCCTTCTATCCCTCTCTCACTGCACCCCTCCTTCTATCCCTCTCTCACTGCATCTCTCCTTCTATCCCTCTCTCACTGCATCTCCCCTTCTATCCCTCTCTCACTGCATCTCTCCTTCTATCCCTCTCTCACTGCATCTCCCCTTCTATCCCTCTCTCACTGCATCTCTCCTTCTATCCCTCTCTCACTGCATCTCTCCTTCTATCCCTCTCTCACTGCATCTCTCCTTCTATCCCTCTCTCACTGCATCTCTCCTTCTATCCCTCTCTCACTGCATCTCTCCTTCTATCCCTCTCTCACTGATTCTCTCCTTCTATCCCTCTCTCACTGCATCTCTCCTTCTATCCCTCTCTCACTGCACCCCTCCTTCTATCCCTCTCTCACTGCATCTCTCCTTCTATCCCTCTCTCACTGCATCTCTCCTTCTATCCCTCTCTCACTGCATCTCTCCTTCTATCCCTCTCTCACTGCACCCCTCCTTCTATCCCTCTCTCACTGCATCTCTCCTTCTATCCCTCTCTCACTGCATCTCTCCTTCTATCCCTCTCTCACTGCATCTCTCCTTCTATCCCTCTCTCACTGCATCTCTCCTTCTATCCCTCTCTCACTGCACCCCTCCTTCTATCCCTCTCTCACTGCATCTCTCCTTCTATCCCTCTCTCACTGCATCTCTCCTTCTATCCCTCTCTCACTGCATCTCTCCTTCTATCCCTCTCTCACTGCATCTCTCCTTCTATCCCTCTCTCACTGCATCTCTCCTTCTATCCCTCTCTCACTGCACCCCTCCTTCTATCCCTCTCTCACTGCATCTCTCCTTCTATCCCTCTCTCAATGTGTCTTCTAGCTATCAGTGTTCTGTTTTGTAGCTCTCTCTCTCTCACTCACTCACTCACTCACTCACTCACTCACTCACTCACTCACTCACCGTGTTTACGACTAGTCATAAATCCAGCAGCTGCTCTAGCCTGGGTGAAGGGAGGGATTCCATTTGCAGGGCCGCAATCCACAGATCAATACCGTTTGCGCTCTTTGTATTAAACCCATAAATCTGTCCGAGGAGGGATTATGATTGGCTGGAGGGACAGTAAACTTCCTTCCCGAGATGGCAACAGGCGATGTATTGGCTCTGGGTCAACTGGAGAAATGTGGTTAGAGTGTTTGATGTTATCGGATGATAGATGGGATATAATTTGATCCCTGTGCATTTTAAATTAGATGCGGTGGGATTTGGTGTAGTGAAATAGATGTTATAAAATAAAAGGTTGAATGAAAAACGCTGATTTAATGATCTTCTGATTCTGAATCAACGATTCCCTCGCTGTTAAGAGTGCTTTCATTTCCTTTGGTTCTGGTGTCAAACGTATTTCAATTCCTGTCGAGCCGTGAATAGAGTGAGACATGTACCGTATTTCATAACTAGAGCACCTGTGAATATCTAAGATGTTCTACCGCCGCCTTTAGTCTAAACGTTCTCCTCTTCTCTCTCTGTTTCTGTCCAGGATGCTTTGAGTGCTGCGTCAAATGCCTGGGCGTCCTCCCGTATGCCTCTCTCTTCGCCACCATCCTTCTGTACGCTGGGGTGGCGCTGTTCTGCGGCTGCGGGCACGAGGCCCTCTCTGGCACCGTCACCATCCTGCAGAACTACTTCGAGGTGGTCCGAGCTCCCGTGGAAACCCTGGACGTCTTAACCATGTGAGTGTGGGTGTGTTTGCGTGGGAGGGGCGTCACAGTGGGGGGGGGGGGTTCCCGCCCTTTTTTCAAAATGACTCATGGTCTGGTTAGTCAAAACACCTACATGCAGCCTGGAGATGTGTTGAAACTCAGTGAGGAGAAGTTGCAGTTGAATTTTCACTTCTTCCTACTCCTTGTCTGTTTCGACCCCCGGAGGAACTAGCCTTGTCCTCACAAAAAAAAATTGCCCTATTTTGAAAGCTTCAGTACCTGTAAAGGGAATGGTTCCAATCTCATCTGTGCTATGACTGGCACGCCTAGTTAACACCTTATCGAGACGCCGTATCCTCGGTCTCCCTAGATAAAGGGGAGAAGAGATTGACTTTATCACTACTTTAATTTAAGAGACGTATTGACATGTTGAATGCACCGAGGTATGTTTGAACTACTGGTGCACAGCTCGGACACTCATGCATACCCCACAAGACATGCCACCAGAGGTCTCTTCACAATCCCCAAGTCCAGAACAGACTATGGGAGGCGCACAGTACTACATAGAGCCATGACTACATGGAACTCTATTCCACATCAGGTAACTGATGCAAGGAGTACAATTAGCTGCCTTGTCAGCAGCTAATGGGAATCCATAATAAATACAAATATAAATACACACGTTCGTGCATTTTGAAGCTTTAATTCAAATCAAAAAATATATTCAGGATAGCTGTCTGGTGAAGAGAGGTGTATTTATCAGGTGTTTGATCATGAATATGTGTGTGAGGGGGAGGGAGATTTTTCCCTGACGCAGCACACTGACGGAGATCGATTTTTCCACTCCTGTGTGTGTGTGTGTGTGTGTGTGTGTGTGTGTGTGTGTGTGTGTGTGTGTGTGTGTGTGTGTGTGTGTGTGTGTGTGTGTGTGTGTGTGTGTGTGTGTGTGTGTGTGTGTGTGTGTGCGTGTGTTTGTACGTCTGCGTGATGTCTTGGCACGGGGCCGTTGGGGGATTTAAGCCCTCTGAAATCACTCTGGGTTGTCCCGGGCGCACCTGCTCACCGGAACTCCGCCTGCCGAGAGGGAGGGAGGGGGTGTGTGCTAGTGACTGCAAGTGTGTGTGTGCTTCTACTAGATGTTGGCAATGGCGGGTGATTGTGACATGAGCAGTAGACCTGGCCTAACTTGATGTAACCAGGCTTTCTGTACTGATGAAACTGGGCTTTCTATACTGATGTAAATCGGCTTTCTATACTGATGTAACTGGGCTTTCAATACTGATTTAACTGGGCTTTCTATACTGATGTAACTGGGCTTTCTAAGCTGATGTAACTGGGCTTTCTATATTGATATAACTGGGCTTTCTATACTGATGTAACTGGGCTTTCTATACTGATGTAACTGGGCTTTCTATATTGATATAACTGGGCTTTCTAAGCTGATGTAACTGGGCATTTTATACTGATGTAACTGGGCTTTCTGTTCTGATGTAACTGGGCTTTCTATACTGATGTAACTGGGCTTTCTATACTGATGTAACTGGGCTTTCTATACTGATGTAACTGGGCTTTCTATACTGATGTAACTGGGCATTTTATACTGATGTAACTGGGCTTTCAATACTGATGTAACTGGGCTTTCTAAGCTGATGTAACTGGGCTTTCTATATTGATATAACTGGGCTTTCTATACTGATATAACTGGGCTTTCTATACTGATATAACTGGGCTTTCTAAGCTGATGTAACTGGGCTTTCTATATTGATATAACTGGGCTTTCTATACTGATATAACTGGGCTTTCTATATTGATATAACTGGGCTTTCTATACTGATATAACTGGGCTTTCTATATTGATATAACTGGGCTTTCTGTACTGATGTAACTGGGCATTTTATATTGATGTAACTGGGTGTTCTATACTGATGGAACTGGGCTTTCTGTACTGATGTAACTGGGCTTTCTATACTGATGGAACTGGGCTTTCTATACTGATGTAACTGGGCTTTCTGTACTGATGTAACTGGGCATTTTATATTGACGTAACTGGGCTTTCTATACTGATGTAACTGGGCTTTCTATACTGATGTAACTGGGCATTTTACACTGATGTAACTGGGCATTCTATACTGATGTAACTGGGCTTTCTATACTGATGTAACTGGGCTTTCTATACTGATGTAACTGGGCTTTCTATACTGATGTAACTGGGCTTTCTATACTGATGTAACTGGGCATTTTACACTGATGTAACTGGGCATTCTATACTGATGTAACTGGGCTTTCTATACTGATGTAACTGGGCTTTCTATACTGATGTAACTGGGCATTTTATACTGATGTAACTGGGCATTTTATACTGATGTAACTGGGCTTTCTATACTGATGTAACTGGGCTTTCTAGACTGGTGTAACTGGACTTTCTAGACTGATGTAACTGGGCCTTCTATACTGATGTAACTGGGCTTTCTATACTGATTTAACTGGTCTTTTTTACTGATGTAACTGGGCTTTCTATACACTTTCGAGGCCACTGATATGTGGTGTGTGCTGTACTAGGTGTGAAATTAACTTCAGATTGATGGTACTAAAAAAACAAGGTTTACACCTCTATAAAATCATCTGTATCAGAGGAAAGCGTGTGAAATCGACCCACTGTGTTTGTCTAATGATATCTTCGAAATCTCTTCCTAACCTGCAGGGATGGAGCTAACCCTAACTTTCCTACCCAGGTTCTTTCTGGGACATTAGAGCTTTTTACATAACCCTACAGAATTAAACACACAGTCATTAGCTAAATGAGAGCTAATCCACTAGTCCAAGCTAATCCACTAGTCCAAGCAAGGAAAAAATGCAGAATGACTGTGGAAGCAAACTGACTTGCAGTATCCAGTCAGAATACTGTCTGCTACTGCTGGAAGTAATGTCATTTGTAGTCCAATGCACTTGGACTACAAATGGGTCTGCTGGGCCTAAAAAACCTGTAATAGTGAAGTACTGTACTAAATGGCCTGCACACTCAATGCACACACCTGTATTGTTTAGCAATGTTTTGATTCCAAAAATGGATCTTTGTAAGTTCCTGTAATAGAGATCCTATTAAATGAATATTTAATTAGTATTCTAATCCCTAATTCTATGGTTCCTGGGAATTAAATCGCTAGTCTTGGTGTGCTAGCCACACCAACTGAGTGATCCCATCGCTCTGCTCCTGTCTCTCTGTCTTCCTCCGCAGGATTGACATCTTGAAGTATGTCATCTACGGCATAGCGGCGGCATTCTTCGTCTACGGCATCCTGCTGATGGTGGAGGGCTTCTTCACCACCGGCGCCATCAGGGACCTGTACGGAGACTTCAAGATCACCGCCTGCGGACGGTGCGTCTCCGCCTGGGTAAGAAACACACTTAAATCAACCCCTATCCTCTGCGCCCTATCCGCCCCCTGTATATCTGAAGGCGTTGGATAGGTATAAGCATTAGGGTAGACAATTAGGACACATCTTTCTGGAGGAAGTACCCGAGAGACGGGATTAGAGATCTGGTGATGGAAAATGTACAGCTTAAGATGTCTCTCCTTTGAATTATGGCCCAATGCTAATGACAGCTGATGAGCCAGTCAGCCTTCTACCGACTTATAATTGTCATCTCTCTCTCTCTCTCTCTAATGGGCCCATCCCTCACTTCCTTCTCCTCCTTCCTCCCTTTCTTCTCTTCGCTCTCTTTATTCTCCTCCCTCCTTCTGTTTCTTCCCGCAGTTCATTATGTTGACCTATATCTTCTTCCTGGCCTGGTTGGGTGTGACAGCCTTCACCTCGCTGCCCGTCTTCATGTACTTCAACATCTGGACCATCTGTCAGAACACCACTGTGGTGGAGGGGGCCAACCTCTGCCTGGACCTGCGCCAGTTTGGTAAGGGGCGGGCCCGGGTGGCGCCGCCACTGTTGCCATTTACAGTATACGTACACAGTCACTGACACTGGCAGTGGTTACCAGGGCTTTGGTGGTTTATTTCCAGTTGTTTGTTTGTGTTCTGTCATGAATGTGGGTAAGATATCTGACAAGACAATGAACTATAGAGCATACTGTACTAAATAGTGTGTCGTTTAGTCTTCTCACTTCACGGACACACAATTCAATCAATATATTTTACATTTCATTGCAGTTATTTAATGCTCCTGAAGGAGATATATTTCACAGCCCTTTAACATGAGTGTTTCTTGTAACTCGCCGCAGTAGCTGTTGTTAGGTCTCTGTGGATCGAAGCGCCTGCCAAGCTAAGTCACGTGAAATGTAAATGTGAAATTGAATGTTGTTTTCTCGCAGGCATGGTAACTATCGGAGAGGAGAGGAAGGTGTGCACGGGCTCTGAGAAGTTCTTTAAGATGTGCGAGTCTAACGAGGTAAGGGTGTGTGTGGCTGGGGAGCGATGGGGGGGGGGGGGGGGGCGAGGTTCTGTTGGCTGTGAACTTTAGTGATCGCCGTACCTCAGGAGTTAAATGCTTCAGGGAAGTGTATCCCGATCCTGGCTCTGGGGACCAAAATGCACTTTTTGGTTTTTGCCCTAACACTCACACACTTGATTCAACCAATCAACTCATCGTCAAGACTTTGATTTGAATTAGATGTGTCCAAAAACACAAAATGTGCACCCTTTTGGGACCCCAGGACTAGGATTGGGAACACTGCTATAGGGTTCCTCTGTCATTTTAAATGGTGGTTTGTGTGAGTGTGATGAGTGTAGTGGCGCTACCAGATTTCTATGGGGTTTGAACTTTAACCTCTTGTGGAAAGGGAACAAAAAACATAGCTTAATAAAGATTAGCCTGTCTTTTTGTTGAACCTTTATCCTCCTTTATCCTTTTGTCCTACCTCTGTTTAATTCCCTTTGAAAAAGTGAGCTAATGTTGCACTGGGACAAATCTTAATACGTCTTGCCCTATCTCACTCTCAAAGCAACCGCTCTGTGATTTGTTTTTTTAATCTCAACATGACCTGGCAATATTGTAAACACAGACATGACAAGTTGGAACGATGCTTTGTGTCCCATTTTGAATACCAACAAAACAAGCACCGATGTTGTATATTGTCTTTATTTCCTGGTGACTAATAAAGCTGTGTTGTGTTTGATTGTCTTTCAGCTGGACATGACGTTCCACTTGTTCGTCTGTGCCCTGGCCGGGGCTGGGGCTGCAGTTATCGCCATGGTGAGACAATGACAACTCCACTTTATGTCCGAGGGTTGTGTGACCTGCCTATTGGTCCTTAAATGTCTGTCGATAGCATCGCCACTCTGTTCCCTCCCCTCTGTCTGAACACATAAAGATTGGCAGGCAGGGTAAACCTCAGTGGGAGAGGATTGTCTTGTTGTGTGGGGATATACCAAAGGTTATACTACAAAGGATTCAAGCGATTGGAAAAAACGGACTGTTTTTTATGCTGCAGACTTTGAAAGAGGTTCTCCCAGTGTTAAGAGCGAGGCAGATCGAGAAAGTGCAAAACAGAGGCAGAGTGATCGAGTGATAGACACAGAGAGAGACAGACAGAGAGAGACATTGAGAGAGAGAGCAAGAGAGAGACACAGAGAGAGAGAGAGAGAGAGAAAGAGAGAGAGACACACACAGAGTAACAAATAGCGACAGAGAGAGAGAGGGAGAGAGAGAGAGCTGTTGAGTAGAGGGAGGCGTTAACCTAGCGATGGAGAAGCACAGGGCGCAGTTGCCATGGAAACTGTGGAAGAAGAAAGGGGCTTGTTGAGAGCAGCTAAGTGATGGTGAGGACTGGAGCAACCATCTTCACTGGAGAAGACTGCTGCGTCTGCCAGGGTGGAAGGATACACATTTAATGAAGGCTGTTATTCGGTATCTAGTTCCTTTTTAAACAAAAACATATGTTCACAGTGAAAATAACAGAGAAATGTTTTGTCGAAACATCAATGACACCAGTTTCTTATGGTTTGGTTGTCATCAACTAGATATGTCCATAACAGCTTCCTGTTAGCACAAAATATAAACAAAGTCATACATTTCCAGTCCTTAGACCCATGATGTAATGTTTTAAATCTACAAATAGGACATTGTTGCTGCGTTGTCTGAGGACTATAAAAGACGAGAGAAAATGAAATGGTAATCAATTTGGGCGGGAGCGGCTCTTCGCAACACAAAGTCTGTATCTGTGGCCCAACTGTGTGCTCTTTGTCCACCCGGTGGTTGTCTATGGTAATACACAATGGGATGACTCACCAAAGTGTGTTCGTGTTAGTTCTCACCGAGAGCTAAGGTTTAGAAAATGGGTAAGAAATCAATTTGCATAGACAATATTGATGTACCATCTTCTCGTCCAATATTTTCTGTGATAAATTATCTTAGATCATTGTGAGATTGTATGAAGGAAGTACTGTCTGTATCTCCAACTTGGATCTATCTTGGTGAGTCTGTTTATTCATGATGAGTTTGAGTCATGTCATTATATAACAAAAGAATAGAATAACTTATTTATCCCAAGCTTAGGGAATTCGTTAGGCATGTTAATCTTCACATCATCATTACAACACAATATCATCAATAGATACATGTCATACACTGGACCAGAGGAGTGCAGGTGTTTTTCTTTATTTAATTACCTCATAACTACTTCTTCAGAACCTCTGCAGCAGATGCTCTGGTTGGCTGATCACTGACACCTCACTGCCACCTAGTGGAGAAAATAGTTACTGCAGAAACACATCAGGGTCGGCGCTCAACGCAGTCGCCACCTGTTTCAGTCCTTCTTCTTCCAATTGGTGCCTAATGAACGCGACCCAGAGTCCAATAACTGCTTCTCTCCTTTTCTCTTCCTCTCTGGTCTGATGAGGAACAGGCGTCAGCTGCCACGGTCCTCATCCGTAACAAAGTCCTCCTGACGTCTCAGAGTCTGGGCAAATACTGCACCCGCTTCTGACGGGGGCCTATCGGTTGGCCCATCACCTTTACCCCTGACCTCAGTGGTCTCAGTGACATCACTGTACGCCGTCAGGAGCTGAGAGGAGCCGACCGCCTCGATATCAACATGGCCGAACTGAACTCTGAACCTCGGAGCTTAGGGGTCGCCCCCAAAGCATCGCCAGCTCTGTCATCGGTCACGTCACATGATTCTGTTGTTATTCACTAAAATATGCTTTGCTGGCACCACTGATTATAATAACCAAGCTCCTCTGGTTGCTATCGATAGGTATGTTGATAACCGAGCTCTCCTGTCACGCCCCGTTCACCTGACTAGCACAAATGCTGACACAGTCGTAACAGACACAGAGCTCACTAAAAAATAAGGTTGATCAACTAATCCATCCCTTAAAGTTTGGTTGGTTTGATTTGGTTTGAAACCAGTGAAGGCACAGTGCCACTAAACGATCTGCTTTGGGCTTTTGATTACAGCTTTGTCTAATCATCTAACTAACTCTGTTTCAGCCTAATGAATGAATCAATAAACTCTGCCCTGAGGTATAGGCTCGGTCGAGAGGTTAACAATCCTCCCACTAACATCCCTGTAACCCATGTGTCCCTCTAATACAGGTCCACTACCTAATGGTACTGTCTGCTAACTGGGCCTACGTGAAGGACGCGTGTCGGATGCAGAAGTACGAGGACATCAAGTCCAAGGAGGAGCAGGAGCTCCACGACATCCACTCCACTCGCTCTAAAGAGCGTCTCAATGCATACACCTAAAGCACACGACCCCCCTCCGCCCCCCCCGTCCCCCCCCCCGTCCCATCCCATCCCGTCCCCCTATCCTTCCTTCCCTCCCTCCCCAACACACACACACGTCCATGACACACACGCAGCAGAACACACACAGAAATCACACAAGCTATTCAATGTCTGGTGTTTATGTTCGTAGGGGCACAAGTGTAAGGGGGGGGGGGTTTGTGGTGTCGTGTTGTGGGTGGTTTCGACTTCACTAAGCTTACGGGTGTGACGAGACAAGTCGTTCCTACGGGATACCGGGTGTTTCTCTGACCAACCCTTCTTTCCTGTATTGAGATTTCCTTTCTATTTCTCCTCCTCTTTACTCCTCCCTTTCCTGTCCCGTTTCTTCTTCTCATACCCTACCCTTTCTCCCCTTTCTCCTCTTCTACCTCTTCCCCTCTTCTTTTTCCCTTTGCATTTTGTATATTGGTAGTAGCACATCTTTTTACAATGTGTCATTGCTTTTTACCATGTGTTGTTCTATATCTCGACGTCGAGTGCTTCCATTTATTTATGTTTGGTTTTAGGAGGGGTCGGGCTGGGGGCTGTTGAGTTTTTAATCGCTTTTTAATTCACATTTCCGCGTAATTGATATTTATACGTTCCTAAACACTCGTCATCCAACGGAGCTCCAATCATACATAGGTTTTAACATCCATTTTTATTTCAACATATCCACTTAACAAGACCAAAATGTGACCGAAACTTGTATCATTTACAGGTAAATTACAGCATAATAAGCTTCCGAAACAGTCAGCATCGCCGGTATAAAAACTATGTACAGAATCTTTTTTTCAGAAAATTCTTTATTGGTTGGGAGTGCCAGGGATTCTCAAACAGAACAAAGTACCTTCTAGAGGCTTTTTACATATTGCTATAACTGTAGCTTGGCCTGTCAGAAACGTATGCTGGCTTTGTTGAGTAGCCTAGTCATTGAACGTGAAAAACACTGATTGTCTGTCAATAATAATAGTGTTCTGAAGCTGTGAAAAGAAAACAGTTGTTTGAGTGGCAAGTCAGTGGAGTGAGGAAGACGATGATGATGATATGTCGTAGAAGTAGAGGGAATGACATGACGTAGAAATCCATCTGATAGAATGGCCTTTCAGGATGTCGCCGTGGGGGAAACTCTGTAGAAAACCACTCTTCTCATTTATCACAAGGCCATAACTCACATGCAAAATAACATTTTACAGGTTTCATTTTTATATGTTTTAATCTTCAACTTTTTAAATGCAAGTTAACAGAAGAAGAAATACCAGATGTTTTTTTGTCAGTATTCTGCTCTGTATATATATATCTACGGTATATAAATATATACATATATGTGAGACACTTCAATTTCAGGTCATTCATTTCATTGGTCAAAGTTTGGTGATATTCTTGTGAACGTCCATTTCAGAGATTCCAGTTAAATAAATATGGTAACAGGATCTAGACGGCAAGAGGATGAACAAGCTTTAGGCCTGAAGCGGCCGTATTGCTACACGTGGAAACAGTTGAATATCACATTGAAAGATAACTTAACCGTCTGCAGGGTTGGGTTCAATTCCATTTAAGTCCAGTCAATTCCGGAAATAAACTGAAATTCTTGCAGAATTTACCGAATTGAAAGAAAACTGACCCAAACCCTGACTGTCTGTGAAGCTATACTAAAAAAAACATGAAATGTCAATAAAACAATTAAAACCATATTACTCTTGAGTATGGACCAAACTCTGTCTTAACTCTTTCTACTACTCTAGTTTTGCAGTACAGCGTTTCATCATTCCGTTCCTAACAAAAAAAGAACAACAATGTCTTGGTGCACTTATTCAACCATCATGAGCTCTTTCTTGGTGTTACGTGCGTTTGGATTTGAAGCCGAATCTCTGTACTGTAGTCATGCAACGTTTGGTTATTAACCAATAAAAACATTACTTGTATTATCTAGGTAAAAAAGAACCGTGAATCTAGCTGTTATTTGTGGCATGGTTATGCATTCAGTGGTAATAGTTTTTAACTGATTCAAAAAGTAAAAATATCCTCTCTCTTTATCATTTTCATTTCTCATTTTTACGCTTGGACTGTCTGAGTCAACTGATTTCTTATATGTGCAGTATTGCAGTTCCTGCGCTAACAGTATTATGCTAAGTAAACAAATATTATTAACCTATTAGGTTGTAGTGAATGATTTTGTTTCCCTTCCTCCTTTAGTTGGTAATATTCCTTTTTGAAAGCCCTGTCTTATAAAACAGATACTACTTGTAATGATGTTGCGTATTCACTTCTTCAGCATAAACCTGATAATGCTTTCCGCTTTCTCCTCCCATATTAGTCTTTTGTACTTTCACTAAGAATGCTTTGTAGCAGGCTGTACGATTCTTCATAATCTGTTCTGTACATACATGTGCCAACGGCTTAAACAGTGGCTTTTTTTTTTTTAAACTGTAGGAACAAACTTGCTTGCGGTAAATAAAACACACTTGTGTACTTGTTAATAATTAAACCCCCGAGTCCATTTCTTTATTTATGTATTTATGTCAGCGCTGTATATGTATATACCTGTATACCCACTGGGCACACGTCACTTCAACGTCTAGTTCTGATTTACATCACTAACGGGAATTCAATGTGAAATCAACAAAAAAAACGTCACCATGTCATTGGATTTAGGTTCAAAGTTGGGTGGAAAAAAAGAGTCAATTCCCGTACGTTGATGACTTACGCTGATTTACTTCTTGCGAATCCAATCAGTTTTCCACGTTGATTCAACATTCATCACATACATTTTTTTTTTGTATGTGGAAACAACATTGATTCAACCGGATTTTGCCCAGTGGGTATGTACATGCCTACAAGGATTCCGTTTATACACACCTCTGGTGTTGTGCATGGAAGTCAAATGGATTTACATGATTAGCATATGAACAAAGTATACCTTGCATAATGAGGATGATATTATAGCTCTTGCAAAGAGCTTTCTGATCCCATTTATGCAATGCAGGTGTGTTTGAAGACTGTCCAAAACACACACACATCACCTAAGGCAGTTTCCATCCATCCACACAAATAGAATGGCCTTACTATACCCGACTATACCAGATAGCTTGGCTTGAAGAAGAGTGCCTGATATCATATCACAAACATTCCCCGGCCCTGGGGAACATTATGCATGCTCTCGCTACACTGGCTAACCTTTACCTGTGGCATTTAAATAGCATATTACATTTGTGGATACAGTGTACCAAATGAAAACGTGTTCTGCAAACTCTCACCAACCCCGGTGAACTTCTCATCCTGAGCAGATAGACTGAAGCCCTTGAGCCAATCAAAGACAGCCAGAGTCTGACCTTAAGGTAGTGTGAGAAGAGAAACAAGCCTCGATCAGATAAAGACTAGAGCAGCTTAGATGACATTCACCATGTCACAGAAAGGCTAGACCAAGGGGTGCGTCTGAAATGGCACCCTATTCCCTATACAGTGCAGTACTTTTTGACTAGGACTCTAGTCAAAAAATAGTGCACTAGGGAATAGGGTGCCATTTTGGGATCATTGCAGTGTATACCAGAGGATCACATCCTTTGAATCAGACATATGTGACATGTAACGTACATGTGTGTGTCTTATCCCCTCATTTACACACATGACTTCAGCACATTTAACAATTTACCGCATTGGTGGTGGTGAAGGTATCCCTGTTTAGTAGGTCTTAAAGGGGAGTGAAGGTATCCATGTTTAATAGGTCTTAAAGGGGAGTGAAGGTATCCATGTTTAATAGGTCTTACAGGGGAGTGAATGTATCCATGTTTAATAGGTCTTACAGGGGAGTGAATGTATCCATGTTTAATAGGTCTTACAGGGGAGTGAATGTATCCATGTTTAACAAGTCTTACAGCGGAAAGAATGTATCCATGTTTAATAGGTCTTAAAGGGGAGTGAAGGTATCCATGTTTAATAGGTCTTACAGGGGAGTGAATGTATCCATGTTTAATAGGTCTTACAGGGGAGTGAATGTATCCATGTTTAATAGGTCTTACAGGGGAGTGAATGTATCCATGTTTAACAAGTCTTACAGCGGAAAGAATGTAGCCATGTTTAATAGGTCTTAAAGGGGAGTGAATGTATCCATGTTTAATAGATCTTAAAGGGGAGTGAAGGTATCCATGTTTTATAGGTCTTAAAGGGGAGTGAATGTATCCATGTTTTATAGGTCTTAAAGGGGAGTGAATGTATCCATGTTTAATAGGTCTTAAAGGGGAGTGAATGTATCCATGTTTTATAGGTCTTAAAGGGGAGTGAATGTATCCATGTTTTATAGGTCTTAAAGCGGAGTGAATGTATCCATGTTTAATAGGTCTTAAAGGGGAGTGAAGGTATCCATGTTTTATAGGTCTTAAAGCGGAGTGAATGTATCCATGTTTAATAGGTCTTAAAGGGGAGTGAAGGTATCCATGTTTTATAGGTCTTAAAGCGGAGTGAATGTATCCATGTTTAATAGGTCTTAAAGGGGAGTGAATGTATCCATGTTTAAAAGGTCTTACAGCGAAAAGAATGTATCCATGTTTAATAGGTCTTAAAGGGGAGTGAATGTATCCATGTTTTATAGGTCTTAAAGGGGAGTGAATGTATCCATGTTTAATAGGTCTTAAAGGGGAGTGAATGTATCCATGTTTTATAGGTCTTAAAGGGGAGTGAATGTATCCATGTTTTATAGGTCTTAAAGCGGAGTGAATGTATCCATGTTTAATAGGTCTTAAAGGGGAGTGAATGTATCCATGTTTTATAGGTCTTAAAGGGGAGTGAATGTATCCATGTTTTATAGGTCTTAAAGCGGAGTGAATGTATCCATGTTTAATAGGTCTTAAAGGGGAGTGAATGTATCCATGTTTAAAAGGTCTTACAGCGAAAAGAATGTATCCATGTTTAATAGGTCTTAAAGGGGAGTGAATGTATCCATGTTTAATAGGTCTTACAGGGGAGTGAATGTATCCATGTTTAATAGGTCTTAAAGGGGAGTGAATGTATCCATGTTTAATAGGTCTTAAAGGGGAGTGAATGTATCCATGTTTTATAGGTCTTAAAGCGGAGTGAATGTATCCATGTTTAATAGGTCTTAAAGGGGAGTGAATGTATCCATGTTTAATAGGTCTTAAAGGGGATTGAATGTATCCATGTTTAAAAGGTCTTAAAGCGGAGTGAATGTATCCATGTTTAATAGGTCTTAAAGGGGAGTGAATGTATCCATGTTTAATAGGTCTTAAAGGGGAGTGAATGTATCCATGTTTTATAGGTCTTAAAGGGGAGTGAATGTATCCATGTTTAATAGGTCTTAAAGCGGAGTGAATGTATCAAGAATGGTCCACCACCCAAAGGACATCCAGCCAACTTCACACAACTGTGTGAAGCATTGGAGCCAACATGGGCCAGCATCCTTGTGGAACACTCTCGACACATTGTAGAGGCCATGCCCCGACAAAGTGAGGCTGTTCTGAGGGTAACGTTGTGTGGTTGCCAGTTTGAGTCTTGGGTCTGACAGTTTGCTGAATTGAGCTAGCAACTGATATCAAATCCTAGATGCCTGCAGTTGTGCTCTTGAGCAGAGCACTTAACCCCCCACAACTTCTCTCATTGATCGAGACAGGTGTCTGCACATCATGACATGCAGCACTTTGGGGTGGACCCACCTGTCTCAATCAATTAGAGAAGACTTGAAAAAGACAAGATGGGAGCATACACATTGTTGAGTTGCTTCATGTAGGGAAACTTTTTTTTAAATTTTAACAACGGAGCATTTTCTAAATTCAAACGGACCCCTGCAACTGGACACGGACATTTTAAGACTCTAGTTTCCACAAATCGAGGACAAAGATTAGTTGAAAAATTGCTGCCAACATTTTGTATAGGCAAACATGTAACTCCCAGTATAATGGCTTCCCTCCAAAAAATGTAAATCACATTATCTGGTGTTACAATCTGTAGCTAGCTGGTGAGGAAACGAAAATGAACTGGCAGCTGGATACAACCCAGACCTGCCAGGACCATCTACTGAACAATACCTTGGGGAACCAAGGGACGAGATCACAGACTGAAGACTGCAGAGACTCAAGTTAGTTCCCCCAGTTTATAATGTATAACCTTTATTGTTGTCTTTGGAAACTTGGTTTTCAGTGTTGTCTTGTGTTTGCGAGTAAGAATAACAACATCTAGTTGATGCTGACAGTGGTTCTGTAGATGACAGAAAGTGTGTGCAATACTGGTTCTAGCCAGTTGGTGGCAGTGACCAGCCTGTGTAAGACTTCACTTCTCTGAACAATGAAAGCTCATCTCAACTGTCGATGAACAATTGATCTGGGTGGCTCTGGCGAAGCACCAAAAGACACGCCTCCAAACCCACTCCGTCACTACTGACAGTGATGCACTGAAGCCTAACAAAACTATTCAGGAAATAAATGGAAGACTAAGCCCTTTATTGCATGAATTGTAAGTGTGAGCTTTCATTGGCCGGTTTTGGAGCAGGAGCTTGTGGGATAAATGGATGTTTTAAGAGATGTGACTGTGAATGGTAATGTGTGTGTGTGTGTGTGTGGGTTCATGTGTGTCTGTGTGTGTTCAGTGCCACTCTTCAGTGCTACTGTTCTCCACCCGCTCATCATTAGGGAGACAGCAGGGAATGGAGAAATAGACAGGAAGGCAGGTAGAAGAGCACAGTACCACAGTGTACTGCCCCAATGTATTACTAAATTCACTCTGAGTCAAGGCATACTGGGACTCGATGTGAAAAGTATCACAAAGGTGCCACAGGTCAAACATCCCAAAAGTTCAGCTTCATTCCTGAGCGATTAAGATTAACACCCGGCCTCAACATGTATACTATTCTGCCCCATGCAGCGCCGCTGACCTCAGTAACAATCCTAACCTGCCCCAGAAACGTGGGTAGGAAGGTAGAAGAGTAGAAAATAGGATGCTTTTCTTCTCCGTCTTCAGTTCTTCCATAGTCGTCGTTTGTGCTGCTGTTGAGTGTAGTAGCGTCCACAGCTGACTGGTTGTATGTACAGGTTAGGCTTTTGACTGCATTACCGTGCTGAGTTTGTTGTGTTTCGACAGGTGTGCCATCTCGTTTCACACTAGAGTGATGAAATTATAGAGAGCGCCATAATGACTGGAGTTTGAGGTCAAAGTGTGGTTTAAGGACATGCATAGTACTGCTATGCTTTTCTCCCCCGTGGTGTCTGGCTATGTGTTGGGCCACTTTGAAAACTAAAGGGAGGGTAAAGTGCTTACTAGTGTTCATGTTCAATACACTGGAGAGGGAGGGGGGGCACTTACATTGACATTTGCAGGGGCACAGATCTATGTTCAGACGGAAAGCATCGTGAACATAGCTGAAGTTGTTGCTGCCTCTAGTCTGAGGTGCTGTCACCTACCAAAAACGGGCTGAACTGGCAATCATAACAAAGAAGAACATGTCAAGGAATGTAGAAGACAAAATGTATCCTCAAAGGTCATCAACGGCGACAAGAAGGCTCAGAGACATCAAACTTGAGACAGACATCCCTATGTGTCAATTCACATTTTATAGTGTACAGTACGTGTCACTCTATGCTCTCAATAGCCTCTACCTTTGCCTAAGGGTTCCATTCAAATGCCAGTCAGTGTGACAGAACAGTGTCTCTGCTGAGGGCCAGAAGTGCCTGGTCCCAAAATAGAAAATACAAAGTAGCCCCCTATATAGTGCACTACTTTGAACCCGGGCCGTCTGGTCAGAAGTAGTGCACTCTACAGGGAATAGAGTGCCATTTCAGATGCAATCTTTGAGTGATGAAAGTTTGTTACTTCGCTCAGGGCCAGAAGTGTCTCCGGACTGAAAATAGAAGAGCTTACATTCTTCAGGCTCCCTATCAGTCACTGATGATAGGCAGTATTGTATTGCGTTCACTGCTGAGTAAAGACACGACCTTGAGGAAGTGTAGGGAGAGAGAAACAACATTGATTTTGTCACGTGCGCTTGCTTCCAGCAGCCGATGTTGACTTAACACCGGAGCTTAATACAAAGCGTATCCCTATGGTAATGTGTGTCTCGGTGAAGCAGGGGAGCAGCAATACCCAGGCAGAGCAGATATAATCCACTCTGATGATGACTCTGCTGTCAACTCGACAATTCCCTTCTGTATATGGAGGCATAAACACAAAGGCAACACACATGCTCTTACAGACACCAACACACACACAGACACACGACGCACACACACGATGGTCTGTTATGATAAAAGCATCACACGGGACTGATTCGCATGCCTAATCCCCTTATCTCGCTCCCCGTGTCATGAATTATGCGGAGGTGACTTTATCTCCATAATATCATAAACAGATTCTAAAGCCTCTCTCTACGCCTCTCCTCCACTCCGCTCCCTCACTGCACTGAGATTCACTTCTCCATTTGGAGTGGATGAGGGGATGATTACATTGGAATAAAGATGCAGTCGTACACACACACACACACAGACTTGTGTGTGCATACACATGCAGTAAAACACACACACACATACACTCACACAGCAGACACACACATGTAGCAAACAGAAAACACACATATACTCTTGACGAACACAATCAGCAGTGAGAGTTTCCCTTGGCTTCGCTGCCGGGCTCCAGTATTCGAAATGAAACTTGCAGAGTTGCAGGAGAATTCTATAGCTCCCTTCCTTCTATGTGCAGGAGGATAATAGAGACAGTGACAGAGAAGAACCGAGTCTGAGGGAGAGAGTTGATCGCCACTGTAGACACCAATTACTTCCCTCACTGAGACAGTGTGTGTTTGTGTCCCCAATGGCTCCCTTTTTAGTGCACTACATTTGACCAGGGCCCATAAGGATCCTAAAATCACGGGGCTCCCTAAATCTCTCTCGGATCATTACCAATCCCACGAGGTATCAAATGTTATTCGTCACATACCTTGTAAACAACAGGTGTAGACTGTGTTCTTACAGGTCCTTCCCAACAATGCAGAGAGAAGAAAAATTGAGAAATAATAGAATGTGCAGCGGTTGGAGGTAATTGAGGTAGATACAGTGCCTTGCGAAAGTATTCGGCCCCCTTGAACTTTGCGACCTTTTGCCACATTTCAGGCTTCAAACATAAAGATATAAAACTGTATTTTTTGTGAAGAATCAACAACAAGTGGGACACAATCATGAAGTGGAACGACTTTTAACTTTTTTAACAAATCAAAAACTGAAAAATTGGGCGTGCAAAATTATTCAGCCCCTTTACTTTCAGTGCAGCAAACTCTCTCCAGAAGTTCAGTGAGGATCTCTGAATGATCCAATGTTGACCTAAATGACTAATGATGATAAATACAATCCACCTGTGTGTAATCAAGTCTCTGTATAAATGCACCTGCACTGTGATAGTCTCAGAGGTCCGTTAAAAGCGCAGAGAGCATCATGAAGAACAAGGAACACACCAGGCAGTTCCGAGATACTGTTGTGAAAGCCGAATTTGGATACAAAAAGATTTCCCAAGCTTTAAACATCCCAAGGAGCACTGTGCAAGCGATAATATTGAAATGGAAGGAGTATCAGACCACTGCAAATCTACCAAGACCTGGCCGTCCCTCTAAACTTTCAGCTCATACAAGGAGAAGACTGATCAGAGATGCAGCCAAGAGGCCCATGATCACTCTGGATGAACTGCAGAGATCTACAGCTGAGGTGGGAGACTCTGTCCATAGGACAACAATCAGTCGTATATTGCACAAATCTGGCCTTTATGGAAGAGTGGCAAGAAGAAAGCCATTTCTTAAAGATATCCATAAAAAGTGTTGTTTAAAGTTTGCCACAAGCCACCTGGGAGACACACCAAACATGTGGAAGAAGGTGCTCTGTTCAGATGAAACCAAAATTGAACTTTTTGGCAACAATGCAAAACGTTATGTTTGGCGTAAAAGCAACACAGCTCATCACCCTGACCACACCATCCCCACTGTCAAACATGGTGGTGGCAGCATCATGGTTTGGGCCTGCTTTTCTTCAGCAGGGACAGGGAAGATGGTTAAAATTGATGGGAAGATGGATGGAGCCAAATACAGGACCATTCTGGAAGAAAACCTGATGGAGTCTGCAAAAGACCTGAGACTGGGACGGAGATTTGTCTTCCAACAAGACAATGATCCAAAACATAAAGCAAAATCTACAATGGAATGGTTCAAAAATAAACATATCCAGTTGTTAGAATGGCCAAGTCAAAGTCCAGACCTGAATCCAATCGAGAATCTGTGGAAAGAACTGAAAACTGCTGTTCACAAATGCTCTCCATCCAACCTTACTCGAGCTGTTTTGCAAGGAGGAATGGGAAAGAATTTCAGTCTCTCGATGTGCAAATCTGATAGAGACATACCCCAAGCGACTTACAGCTGTAATCGCAGCAAAAGGTGGCGCTACAAAGTATTAACTTAAGGGGGCTGAATAATTTTGCACGCCCAATTTTTCAGTTTTTGATTTGTTAAAAAAGTTTGAAATATCCCATAAATGTCGTTCCACTTCAAGATTGTGTCCCACTTGTTGTTGATTCTTCACAAAAAAATACAGTTTTATATCTTTATGTTTGAAGCCTGAAATGTGGCAAAAGGTCGCAAAGTTCAAGGGGGCCGAATACTTTCGCAAGGCACTGTATGTACATATAACTAGGAATAAAGTGACGGATAGTGAACAGTAGCAGCAGCGTATGTGGTGAGCAAAAAAAAGTTTGTGCAAAAAGGGTCAATGCAGATAGTCTGGGTAGCTATTAGGTTAACTATTAAATTAACTATTTAGCCGTTTTATGGCTTGGGAGTAGAAGATGTTCAGGGTACTGTTGGTTCCAGGTGCATCGGTAATGCTTGCCATGGGTAGCAGAGGGAAAAGTCTATGACTTGGGTGGCTGGAGTCTTGGACAAAATTTAGGGCCTTCCTCTGACACCGCCTGGTATAAAGGTCCTGGATGGCAGGGAGCTCGGCCCCAGTGATGTGCTGGGCCGTATGCATTATCCTCTGTAGCGCGTGGCGGTCGGAATGCCAAGCAGTTGCCATAGCAAGTGGTGATGCAGCCTGTCAAGATGCCCTCATTGGTGCAGCTGTAGAAATGTTTGAGGATCTGAGGGCCCATGCCAAATCTTTTCAGCCTCCTGAGGGGTAAGAGGCATTGTCGTGCTCTCTTCACGACTGTGTTGGTGTGTGTGGACCATGATTAATCCTTAGTGACATGGACACCGAGGAACTCGATGCTTTCGATCCATTCCACTACAGCCCTGTTGATGTGAATGGGGGAGTGCTCCATTTCTTGCAGTCTGTGATCAGCTCCTTTGTCTTGCTGAAGTTGAGGGAGAGGTTGTTGTCCTGGCAACATACTGCCAGGTCTCTGACCTCCTCCCTGATGGTGGTCATCCTACAGATAACCACCAAAAATTCTGAAATCTAACTACAACATTTTCAGACAAGATAGAACGGCCAAAGGGGGCGGTGTTGTAATCTACTGTAAAGATAGCCTGCAGAGTTCTGTCCTACTATCCAGGTCTGTACCCAAACAATTTGAACTTCTACTTTTACAAATCCACCTCTCTAAAAACAAGTCTCTCAACGTTGCCGCCTGCTATAGACCACCCTCTGCCCCCAGCTGTGCTCTGGACACCATATGTGAACTGATTGCCCCCCATCTATCTTCAGAGCTCGTGCTGCTAGGCAACCTAAACTGGAACATGCTTAACACCCCAGCCATCCTACAATCTAAGCTTGATGCCCTCAATCTCACACAAATTATCAATGAACCTACCAGGTACCACCCCAAAGCAGTAAACACGGGCACCCTCATAGATATCATCCGAACCAACTTGCCCTCTAAATACACCTTTGCTGTTTTCAACCAAGATCTCAGCGATCACTGCCTCATTGCCTGCGTCCGTAATGGGTCAGCGGTCAAACGACCTCCACTCATCACTGTCAAACGCTCCCTGAAACACTTCAGCGAGCAGGCCTTTCTAATCAACCTGGCCGGGGGATCCTGGAAGGATCTTGATCTCATCCCGTCAGTAGAGGATACCTGGGTTTTCTTTTAATGCCTTCTTCACCATCTTAAATAAGCACGCCCCATTCAATACATTTCGAACCAGGAACAGATATAGCCCTTGGTTCTCTCCAGACCTGACTGCCCTTAATTAACCAACACAAAAACATCCTATGGCGTTCTGCATTCGCATCGAACAGCCCCCGTGATATGCAACTTTTCAGGGAAGCTAGAAACCAATATACACAAGCAGTTAGAAAAGCCAAGGCTAGCTTTTTCAAGCAGAAATTTGCTTCCTGCAACACAAACTCAAAAAACACACTGTAAAGTCCATGAAGAATAAGAACACCTCCTCCCAGCTGCCCACTGCACTGAGGATAGGAAACACTGTCAACACCAATAAATCCACTATAATTGAGAATTTCAAAAAGCATTTTTCTATGGCTGGCCATGCTTTCCACCTGGCTACCCCTACCCCGGTCAACAGCACTGCACCCCCCACAGCAACTCGCCCAAGCCTTCCCAATTTCTCCTTCTCCCAAATCCAGTTAGCTGATGTTCTGAAAGAGCTGCAAAATCTGGACCCCTACAAATCAGCCGGGCTAGACAATCTGGACCCTTTCTTTCTAAAATTATCTGCCGAAATTGTTGCAACCCCTATTACTAGCCTGTTCAACCTCTCTTTCGTGTCGACTGAGATTCCCAAAGATTTGAAAGCAGCTGCGGTCATCCCCCTCTTCAAAGGGGGGGACACTCTTGACCCAAACTGCTACAGACCTATATCTATCCTACCCTGCCTTTCTAAGGTCTTCGAAAGCCAAGTCAACAAACAGATTACCGACCATTTCGAATCCCACCATACCTTCTCCGCTATGTAATCTGGTTTCAGAGCTGGTCATGGGTGCACCTCAGTCACGCTCAAGGTCCTAAACGGTATCTTAACCGCCATCGATAAGAAACAATACTGTGCAGCCGTATTCATTGACCTGGCCAAGGCTTTCAATCACCACATCCTCATTGGCAGACTCGATAGCCTTGTTTTCACAAACGATTGCCTCGCCTGGTTCACCAACTACTTCTTTGATAGAGTTCAGTGTGTCAAATCGGAGGGCCTGTTGTCCGGGACTCTGGCAGTCTCTATGGGGATGCCACAGGGTTCAATTCTTGGGCCGACTCTTCTCTGTATACAGTGGGGCAAAAAAGTATTTAGTCAGCCACCAATTGTGCAAGTTCTCCCACTTAAAAAGAGTAAGTAATTTTCATCATAGGTACACTTCAACTATGACAGACAAAATGAGAAAAAAAATCCAGAAAATCACATTGTAGGATATTTGCAAATTATGGTGGAAAATAAGTATTTGGTCAATAACAAAAGTTTATCTCACTTTGTTATATACCCTTTGTTAGCAATGACAGAGGTTTTCTGTAAGTCTTCAAGGTTTTCACACACTGTTGATGGTATTTTGGCCCATTCCTCCATGCAGATCTCCTCTAGAGCAGTGATGTTTTGGGGCTGTTGCTGGGCAACACGGACTTTCAACTCCCTCCAAAGATTTTCTATGGGGTTGAGATCTGGAGACTGGCTAGGCCACTCCAGGACCTTGAAATGCTTCTTACGAAGCCACTCCTTTGTTGCCCGGACGGTGTGTTTGGGATCATTGTCATGCTGAAAGACCCAGCCACGTTTCATCTTCAACGCCCTTGCTGATAGAAGTAGGTTTTCACTCAAAATCTCACGATACATGGCCCCATTCATTCTTTCCTTTACACGGATCAGTCGTCCTGGTCCCTTTGCAGAAAAACAGCCCCAAAGCATGATGTTTCCACCCCCATGCTTCACTGTAGGTATGGTGTTCTTTGGATGCAACTCAACATTCTTTGTCCTCCAAACACAACGAGTTGAGTTTTTACCAAAAAGTTCTATTTTGGTTTCATCTGACCATATGACATTCTCCAAATCTTCTTCTGGATCATCCAAATGCTCTCTAGCAAACTTCAGACGGGCCTGGACATGTACTGGCTTAAGCAGGGGGACACGTCTGGCACTGCAGGATTTGAGTCCCTGGCGTGGTAGTGTGTTACTGATGGTAGGCTTTGTTACTTTGGTCCCAGCTCTCTGCAGGTCATTCACTAGGTCCCCCCGTGTGGTTCTGGGATTTTTGCTCACCGTTCTTGTGATTATTTTGACCCCACGGGGTGAGATCTTGCGTGGAGCCCCAGATCGAAGGAGATTATCAGTGGTCTTGTATGTCTTCCATTTCCTAATAATTGCTCCCACAGTTGATTTCTTCAAACCAAGCTGCTTACCTATTGCAGATTCAGTCTTCCCAGCCTGGTGCAGGTCTACAATTTTGTTTCGGGTGTCCTTGGACAGCTCTTTGGTCTTGGCTATAGTGGAGTTTGGAGTGTGACTGTTTGAGGTTGTGGACAGGTGTCTTTTATACTGATAACAAGTTCAAACAGGTGCCATTAATATAGATAACGAGTGGAGGACAGAGAAGCCTCTTAAAGAAGAAGTTACAGGTCTGTGAGAGCCAGAAATCTTGCTTGTTTGTAGGTGACCAAACACTTATTTTGCAAATAAATTCATTAAAAACCCTACAATGTGATTTCTTTTTCTCATTTTGTCTGTCATAGTTGAAGTGTACCTATGATGAAAATTACAGGCCTCTCTCATATTTTTAAGAGGGAGAACTTGCACAATTGGTGGCTGACAATACTTTTTTGCCCCACTGTACATCAATGATGTTGCTCTTGCTGCTGGTGAGTCTCTGATCTGGCCCTTCTTTGGACACTCCAGACAAGCTTCAATGCCATACAACTCTCTTTCCGTGGCCTCCAATTGCTCTCAAATACAAGTAAAACTAAATGCATGCTCTTCAACCGATCGCTGCCTGCACCTGCCCGCCCGTCCAACATCACTACTCTGTACGGTTCTAACTTAGAATATGTGGACAACTACAAATACTTAGGTGTCTGGTTATACTGTAAACTCTCCTTCCAGACTCACATCAAACATCTCCAATCCAAAGTTAAATCTAGAATTGGCTTCCTATTTCGCAAGAAAGCATCCTTCACTCATGCTGCCAAACATACCCATGTAAAACTGACCATCCTACCAATCCTCGACTTCGGCGATGGCATTTACAAAATAGCCTCCAATACCCTACTCAATAAATTGGATGCAGTCTATCACAGTGCCATCCGTTTTGTCACCAAAGCCCCATATACTACCCACCACTGCGACCTGTACGCTCTCGTTGGCTGGCCTTCGCTTCATACTCGTCGCCAAACCCACTGGCTCCAGGTCATCTACAAGACCCTGCTAGGTAAAGTCCCCCTTATCTTAGCACGCGCTCCAGCAGGTATATCTCTCTGGTCACCCCCAAAACCAATTCTTCCTTTGGCCACCTCTCCTTCCAGTTCTCTGCTGCCAATGACTGGAACGAACTACAAAAATCTCTGAAACTGGAAACACTTATCTCCCTCACTAGCTCTAAGCACCAGCTGTCAGAGCAGCTCACAGATTACTGCACCTGTACATAGGCCATCTATAAATAGCCCAAACAACTACCTCTCCCCGTACTGTATGTATATATTTATTTATTTTGCTCCTTTGCACCCCATAATTTCTATCTCTACTTTGCACATTCTTCCACTGCAAATCTACCATTCCAGTGTTTTACTTGTTATATTGTATTTACTTTGCCACCATGGCCTTTGTTTTGCCTTTACCTCTCTTATCTCACCTCATTTGCTCACATTGTATATAGACTTATTTTTTTCTACTTTATTATTGACTGTATGTTTGTTTTACTCCATGTGTAACTCTGTGTCGTTGTATGTGTCGAACTGCTTTGCTTTATCTTGGCCAGGTCGCAATTGTAAATGAGAACTTGTTCTCAACTTGCCTACCTGGTTAAATAAAGGTGAAATAAAAAAATACAAATCTGTGATCACTGTTGTATCGTCAGAGTCGTGCAAGGCCACGCAGTCATGGGTGTACAGGAGGGGACCAAGCTTGCACCCCTGACGGGCCCCTATGTTGAGGGTCAGCATGGCATATGTGTTTTTGCCTTCCCTTACCACCTGGGGGCGGCCCATCAGGATGTCCAGGATACAGTTGCAGAGGGAGGTTCAGTCCCAGGATCCTTAGCTTTGTGATAAGCTTGGAGGGTACTATGGTGTTGAATACTGAGCTGTAGTCAATGAACAATATTCTCTCATAGGTGTTCCTCTTGTCCAGGTGGGAAAGGGCAGTGCAATAGAGATTGTCATCTGTGGATCTGTTGGGGCGGTATGTGAATTGGAGTTGTTCCAGTGTTGCTGGGTGATGGTGTGAATCATGACCAGCCTTTCAAAGCATTTCATTGCTACAGATGTGAGTGCTACGAAGTTATATTTATTTAGACAGGTTACTTTGATGTTCTTTGACGTTCTTGGGCACATTACTGACTGGGTCAGGGAGAGGTTGAGAATGTTGGTTAAGACACTTGCCAGCTGGTCAGTACATGTCCTGGTAATCCGTCTGGCCCTGCGGCCTTGAGAATGTTAACATGTTTAAAGGTCTTACTCAAATCGGCTACGGAGAGCTTTATCACATAGTCTTCTGGAACAGCTGGTGCTCTCTTGCATGATTCAGTTTGTTTGCTTCATAATGAGAATAAAATGCATTTAGCTCACCTGGTAGGGTCGTGTCACTGGGCAGCTCGCACCTGGGTTTCCCTTTGTAATTCGTGATAGTTTGCCAGAGCATCATAGCACCAGTAGGTGCAAAAACTCGACTTACCCAGTTGCGGCCCACTTTTTGGAAAACACCACTCGATTTAGTCTCTACGTTATATTGGCATCGAACATGTCACCCTCCCTAGGAGAGGGTGTGACCTCGACAATTTATTGTTAAAACGAGAGGCTGCCTTGATCTTTCATTTAAAGACCCTTGCTCCCTTCGGTCTCAACATAGACTTTGATCTGAAGCCATTCTTGTGATTATTGGGATTTTGCTATTGTAAATGTTTGTAGGCTTATGTAGCCAATTTGTATCTGTGATCTTATGCTATCCATTTATGTTTTTGTATGCTATTTTAATACATGATAATTAACCAATGATATCAGGCCACAACTGGCCATGATTACAGACACCTGTGTGTGTCTTTTGACACTATAAATGAGTCATCCCGCAGTGTTTGTAATTACACCCTGATGAAGACAGCTTGTCTGTCGAAACGTTGGACATAAATATTTTTGCATCTGAGCTCCTAGAGTGTGCGGCTCTCCTTTATTTTTTAAGTTTGCTAGCCCTGCGACATCCGACGAGCTTCAGAGCTGGTGCAGTAGGATTCGATCTTAGTTCTGTGTTGTTGGTTTGATGGTTCGTCGGAAAGCATAGGGGGATTTCTTATAAGCACCCGGATTAGTGTCCAACTCCTTAAATGCGGCAGCTCTAGCCTTTATCTTAGCATGGATGTTGCCTGTAATCCATGGCTTCTGGATGGGATATGTACGTATGGTCACTGTGAGGATGACGTCATCGATGCACTTATTAATGAAGCTGGTGGTAAACTCCTCAATGCCATCGGTTGAATCCCAGTGCCAGTCTGCTAGCGAACCTGTGTTGAGTGTCACTGGTACTTCCTGTTTGAGTTTTTGCTTGTAAGCAGGATTCAAGTGGATATACTTATGGTCAGATTTGCCAAATGGAGGGCAAGGGTGAGTAAAGGTGATGTATAGCTTTTTCGGCTGTAGTTATTAGACTAAGATGGATTTCAGTTTCCCTGTGTTAAAATCTCTGGTCACTAGGAGTGCCGCCTCTGGATGAGCATTGTCTTGTCCAGTCTTCGTGCCAGCATTGGTTTGTGGTGGTGTTTTCTGTAATGACCTTAGTGATCACTGTTTAAAGGCCTGTGTTTGTAATGTTCAGTTAAACAACCTGTCCTTATTTATTATAGATGCTTGCTGAAAACTTTTAATGAGCAAACCTTCCTTCATTACCTGCAAATAGTCTGGGTAGCCATTTGATTAGCTGTTCAGGAGTCTTATGGCTTGGGGGTAGAAGCTCTTAATGAAGCCTTTTGGACCTAGACTAATCACCACTTCATTAAGTCAAGAATCCTATTTGACCTAGCCATGCCTCCTTGCCCTTCCAACACTTCTTCATCTCCCAGCCCTTCTAATTCGACTAGCCCTGATGCTCCTCCCTCTTTTTTTCCCCCTTCCACCCTACACAGCTTCTCCCTGCAGTCTGAGGTGCTAAAGGAGCTCCTGAAGCTTGACCCCAAAAGGGTCCTTTCTTCTTTATGGTTGAAGCCCTTATCATCGCCGAGCCTCTCTCTCACCTTTTTAACCTGTCTATCCTCTCTGGGGAGGTTCCCAGTGCTTGGAAGGCAGCCACGGTGCGTCGTTTATTTGAAGGGGGAGATCAAGCTAATGCTATCTGTTATAGGCCAATTTCTATCTTGCCCTGCTTATCAAAAGTGTTGGGAAAACTTGTCAATAATCAACTGACTGGCATTCTTGCTGTCTATAGTATTCTCTCTGCTACACAATCTGATTTCCGCTTTGGTTATGGATGTATCACTACAACCTAAAGGTCCTAAATTATGTCACCTCTGCCATTGACTCTAAGCAGTGTTGTGCTGTTATTTTTATTGCCTTGGCCAGAGCTTTATATACGGGTAGACCATTCCATTCTTGTGGGTCGGCTAAGGACTATTGGTGTCTGAGGGTCTTTGGTCTGGTTTGCTAACTACCTCTCTCAAAGAGTGCAATGTGTAAAGTCAGAACGTCTGCTGTCTCAGCCACTGCCTGTTACCAAGGAAGTACCCCAAGGCTCAATCCTAGGCCCCACGCTCTACTCAATTTACATCAACAACAAAGTTCAGGCTCTAGGAATCACTCTCATCCACTTCTATGCAGATGATACAGTCATACTTGTGTGTTGAACGCTCTACAACAAAGCTTTTTTAATGCCCAGCAAGCATTCTGTGTCCTCAACCTTGTTCTGAACACATCCAAAACAAAGGTCATGTGATTCGGTGTGATGACTACCTCTGAGGGTTTAGAGCTTGAGTTAGTCTCCTCATACAAGTACTTGGGAGTAAGCAAGCTGCAGGCTAAGGTTAAATCTAGACTTGGTTTCCTCTATCGTTATCGCTCCTCTTTCACTCTGATTCAGAGGACCACCCTACCCATACTAGATTACGGAGACGTAATTTATACATTAGTAGGTAAGGGGGCTCTCGAGAGGCAGATTTGCCACCAATGCTCCTCATAGGACACATCACTGCACTCTATACTCCACTGTAAACTGTCCATGTCTGTATACCTGGCGCAAGACCCATTGATTGTTGCTTATTTATAAAACCCTCTTAGGCCTCACTTCCCCCCTATCTGAGATACCTACTGCAACCTTCATCCTCCCCATACAGCACACGTTCTGGCAGTCACATTCTGTTAAAAATCCCCAAAGAACCCACTTCCCTTGGTCACTCCTCTTTTCAGTTCACTGCAGCTAGCAACTGGAACAAGCTGCAAAAACCCCCCCACTCAAACTGGACAGTTTTATTTCCATCTCTAAACTCAGACTCAATCAAGGACACTTAATGACACTTGTGGCTGGTGTGATGCGTTTTTTGTGCAATTTCTTCCTTTGTGCTGTTGTCTGTGCCTAACAATGTTTTTGCTGCTGCCATGTTGTGCTGCTGCCATGTTTTTTTGCAGCGTAGCCTAGTGGTTAGAGCGTTGGACTAGTAACCGGAAGGTTGCGAGTTCAAACCCCCGAGCTGACAAGGTACAAATCTGTCGTTCTGCCCCTGAACAGGCAGTTAACCCACTGTTCCTAGGCCGTCATTGAAAATAAGAATGTGTTCTTAACTGACTTGCCTGGTTAAATAAAGGTAAAATAAAAATAATAAAATTCTGCCATGTTGTGTTGCTACCATGATATGTTGTTGTCATGTAGTTTTGCTACCATGATGTGTTGTTGTCATGTAGTGTTGCTTCCATGATGTGTTGTCATGTTGTGTTGCTACCATGTTTTATTTTATTCATTAGGATACCCGTTAGCCGACGACCAATGGTGACAGCTAGTCTTACTGGGGTCTGACATATCACCAAAAACACATTTACAGACAAAATACTTTACAATTGACATACATTTAAAAACGTTCATAAGTAGTTTGTGTATCTGTCAGTTACACCTGCATGTCAGTTCATACACACAACAGGTAGGTCACATGGGGGAGAGGCGTTGTGCCGTGAGGCGTTGCTTTATTTGTGTTTTGAAACCAGGTGTGCTGTTCACTTGCTCTATATAAGATGGGAGTTCCGTGCACTCATGGCTCTGTACAATACTGTACGTTTCCTTGAATTTCTTCTGGACCTGGGGATTGTGAAAAGACCCCTGGTGGCATGTCTGGTGGGACAAGTGTGTGTGTCAGTGCTGTGTATAAGTTGACTGTGCAAACAATTAGGAATTTCCAACAAATTGTTTCTTATAAAAACAAGAAGCGATGAAGTCAGTCTTTCCTCAACTGAAGAGCAAGACATGCTGCTTTGTTCTGGGCCAGCTGAGGCTTAACTAGTTCTTTCTTTGCAGCACTTGACCATATGACTGGACAATAATCCAGATAAGATATAACTAGAGCCTGCAGTACTTGCTTTGTGGAGTCATGTTGTGTTGCTATCATGTTGTGTTGTCATGTTGTGCTGCTACCATGTTGTTGTGTTGCTACCATGTTGTGATGTTGTCATGTTGTGCTGCTAGAATATTGTGTTGTTGTCATGTTGCTTCCATGTTGAGCTACCAGCATGTTGTGCAACTAGCAGAATATTGTGTTGCTGTCATGTTGTGTTGCTGTCTTAGGTCTCTCTTTATGCAGTGTTGTGGTGTCTCTTTTGTCGTGATGTGTGTTTTGTCCTATTTCTTTATTTATTTTAATCCCAGTCCACGTACCCACAGGAGGCTTTTTCCCTCTTGCTAGGCCATCATTATAAATAATCATGTGTTCATAATTGACTTGCCTGGTTAAATAAAGGTGAAATAAAAATAAAGATCCTGTGTGGGGCAAATAATAGTCATAGCTTAAGTCAATATGTGCTACAGCATGTCCCTTTTTAGTAAATAACATAACTTTTGTGGCTGTATGACTTTGTAGTGTGACTCGCATAACACATTTTTAAGAAGACGAGGTAGCACATTTTAACAATGCAACATTAACGAATCTAAACGGACAGCGCCGGTGCCAGTAGGGTTGAAAAGTGCGTAGTCCGTAATGAATGTGGCTATCACCTCTCGTTAAACGAGCGCACTAGAGTTGACATCCTCGTTAGCGCATCCACGTGGCCCGTTTAGATAACGGCCACAGTTCACTACATGTTTACGCCGTTACCAAGACTGTGTGCTAAACGACACCCTAGTCCCTACATAATGCACTACTTTGGGTCAAAAGTAGTGCACTATGTAGGGAATTGGGTGCCATTTGAGACGTACAAATGGCACCCAACCTAATGGGTTGCTACTGATGCCTCCAGCCAGTTCCAAGACAATCAGTGTCTGGATGTGGGGTGATACGATGCTCTGGGTTTTTAGATGAGCGCCCATCCACTCTGAAGTCTTCTTGGGTTAAGGATTCTTCTTCTTTTTTCCGATGGTGCTTTGTATAATGTTGTGATGTATAGTCAATACGTCTGGGTTATTGGTTTTGCTTCTGACCATATACATGGGATGGAGATTTGTACCAGCCTTAGGGTCATTTCTATTGTAGCTTCTACATTGAGTTTGATATTGAATACTAACTATGAAATGCTTTAGTAACATTTTAGATGGACTGTTTTGCATTTTACGACCAATTTGGAACCTGGAATGGGAATTGTTTCTGATCTCTTTTTGAAACAACAGACATAGTATGTATGTGTGCAAAGGGATCCACCAGGGTTTTCATTACAATACATACACCCATACGGCACCATCCCACACCCAGAGACCTGTCCATACTTGAGTTGGCCTGTTCCCTGCCATGTGGTCAGCACAGATGGACCGTTCCATCTCCAGCCACGGGTGACGAGTGGAGGTCCCATCTCACGGACCTGGGGCCTCAGTGGTGACGGTGGATGGGGTGAGAGAGGGAGCAGGTGAGAGTAGAGGAGGAGGAGCGGTGGAGGTGCGGTAGGAAGAGAGGGAGGAAAGGTGGATTTGAGGACAGCACAAGGAGGGAAATGGAGGGGGTGGAGGACGAGGAGGACGAGGAGCTCTCTCAAGCAGAACTCTCCTGAGAATAAGGCTTCTGTCCAACTCAGGGAACCTTTACCGAACCATAAAATAGGCCACCTTTCCATGGAAATCACAAAACTCGTGCAAATGACCTGTCATTCAAAGGTTCCTCAAAGTTATTCCATTGTTAGATACCAGGAATATTGTGGGAGAAGTCGGAGAGAGAATGTTCTGGAGAGAGAATGTTCTGGAGAGAGAATGCTCTGGAGAGAGAATGCTCTGGAGAGAGAATGCTCTGGAGAGAGAATGCTCTGGAGAGAGAATGCTCTGGAGAGAGAATGCTCTGGAGAGAGAATGCTCTGGAGAGGGAATGCTCTGGAGAGGGAATGTTCTGTGAAGACAGTAAATAGTCTTCCTGGACTGAATGTTCACTGCTTGACTTCGCACGAACGGTGCATACAAATTGTTCATGATATCGTCATTCCATATTTAGAAATAGCTCATAAAACAGTATTGTCTATAAGCACAAACTGCTGTTTATGCCTTCATAAATATGAAACTATGTATGATAAACAAAATTGCTGTCAGGCAAACCCCATATAAATTCTAGAATTCAATGTTTGCTCCATTGGCCCCAGGTTTATCATGCATAAAACATAACAGAATATGAATCCAGTTTTTCATTTTGTAGGATAATTGTCTTTCGTAGGAGAAAATATAATCTACCATATTTCCTTGTACTGTGTTTGTGTGTGTGTGTGTGTGTGGGGGGAAACCATGCCTGGCACAGAAAGTTAATTACAGAGAGCTGACCACTCTCCAGGTTCACTCACTCCGGTGGCAGAGTTGGCTCGTTTGGGATCGTATTCCCATTTAGACGGTTACAAAGGAAACAACTTGTCTTTCCTTCAGGCGGATTAGAACAGGTGCTCCTATGGAAAATGCCTTTTATTGTTTGTTATAACCCCCCATTATGTTACACTTCGTTCTTAGAATATGCGTTGCTATGCAGGATGGGCATGTGTTGCTAGGGTGTTTTGCTTGATTTACCGACATGGTTAATTGAGAAGAAAGTGTCCGCTGTAATGCTAATGACTCTAGTCACACAGAGCGATGGGGGGGAGAAAGGAAGGAGAGAGAGAGAGGACGCAGAGACGTAGAATGAAACAGTGTACATACGCACAGACTACTGCACTACTTCACTCAAAGCGCCTGTACACAAACAAACAAAAGGCCTGACAGTTGAAATCAACATCACATTCAGGCTTGATTAGTCACTATAAACAGCATGACATTAGACTGTGGGAGCATCTCGGCCGTGTCCTTCCAAGACCCCCCCCCCCCCTTATCAGCAAGACCCTGATTATAATGAGCTGAATCAGACTACCTCCCTGATTTTTCCATGTTGAATGTGAAAGATTATTCACTAACTAAGACACGCTCTGTGCTTGAGACATCTGCGGTACGTGTATCTGGAGATGCTAGGATATTGCAAATGGCTTCTGGTTAATTTGCTGGCAATAATCACACACTAGAAGTGCATCTGAAATGGTACCCTATTCCCTAGGCACTCCATTGGGAATAGGGTGCCTTTCAGACACCCTTAGGCCTATGGATATTATAATGGGATAATGAGTAACATTATGGAATGTGATGCCATTCTACTGACATTCCACTGATATTGTTATGTAACTGACACAAATGAATGATGCTGTTATGTGCCATAGGAAAAGGGCTTACAAGCCTTGAACATGTAACCAGATTCATTTCATATATGCTCCCTACTTAAACTCACATCTACACCCCAGGATACTTTCATAGCTAGTGTAGTATCACTGTACACGTGAATAACTTGTTCATTCATATCAGTCGGTGATGCACTAGTCACACAAAGGTGAGTTTGAGACTATACGGTAAACATTAACTCAGGTCGACAACGTGAGTTGGGCATCTTCTCTCCTGCTCTTTGCCCAGAGTGTTAGAGAACTCGAGACACCGGCGTCACAGGGTGTGTGTGTGTCACAGAAAATGTGTTCGGACAGGAGCGAAGGCGGGTGGCGTCACGGACACACTGCAGGTACCTGTCACTGACCGAGCAAACGCCGCCAGAGCAACTGCGGTGCGGCCTGATGGGAAGGCGGGGGGAATGGGGTGGACACAGAGCGTGGGCGGTCCTCAGAACACCTAGCCCTGTCAGTGACTAGCGACATGCAGCTCCTGAGAGAAGGGCATTGAATGCATTGGTGACACACTGTGTTTATTTCTAATGATGCCTTGTTTGTTGGGCCCACTTTTATGATGTAAGAATGTCAGTGGGGTTCTGTCTGGCCCTGACAGTAACTGGCTACAGCTGCTGAGAGAAGGGAATTGAGTATGTAGAGGTTGCTGCAGTATGTCCACTTCTTTGACTGCACTTCATTTATTCTTTGACGGACGTGACCCAAGATGCCCGTGGTGTTCAGTGCCGCTTCACTAGCCTGGTGGGATTGCTGGAAGGTGTGTGTTCAGTGCCGCTTCACTAGCCTGGTGGGGTTGCTGGAAGGTGTGTGTTCAGTGCCGCTTCACTAGCCTGGTGGGATTGTTGGAAGGTGTTCAGTGCCGCTTCACTAGCCTGGTGGGATTGTTGGAAAGTGTGTGTTCAGTGCCGCTTCACTAGCCTGGTGGGATTGTTGGAAGGTGTGTGTTCAGTGTCGCTTCACTAGCCTGGTGGGATTGTTGGAAGGTGTTCAGTGCCGCTTCACTAGCCTGGTGGGATTGTTGGAAAGTGTGTGTTCAGTGCCGCTTCACTAGCCTGGTGGGATTGTTGGAAGGTGTGTGTTCAGTGTCGCTTCACTAGCCTGGTGGGATTGCTGGAAGGTGTTCAGTGCCGCTTCACTAGCCTGGTGGGATTGTTGGAAGGTGTTCAGTGCCGCTTCACTAACCTGGTGGGATTGTTGGAAGGTGTTCAGTGCCGCTTCACTAGCCTGGTGGGATTGTTGGAAGGTGTTCAGTGCAGCTTCACTAGCCTGGTGGGATTGTTGGAAGGTGTGTGTTCAGTGCCGCTTCACTAGCCTGGTGGGATTGCTGGAAGGTGTTCAGTGAAGCTTCACTAGCCTGGTGGGATTGTTGGAAGGTGTTCAGTGCAGCTTCACTAGCCTGGTGGGATTGTTGGAAGGTGTTCAGTGCCGCTTCACTAGCCTGGTGGGATTGCTGGAAGGTGTGTGTTCAGTGCCGCTTCACTAGCCTGGTGGGATTGTTGGAAGGTGTGTGTTCAGTGCCGCTTCACTAGCCTGGTGGGATTGTTGGAAGGTGTGTGTTCAGTGCCGCTTCACTAGCCTGGTGGGATTGTTGGAAGGTGTTCAGTGCCGCTTCACTAGCCTGGTGGGATTGTTGGAAGGTGTGTGTTCAGTGCCGCTTCACTAACCTGGTGGGATTGCTGGAAGGTGTGTGTTCAGTGCCGCTTCACTAGCCTGGTGGGATTGTTGGAAGGTGTGTGTTCAGTGTCGCTTCACTAGCCTGGTGGGATTGCTGGAAGGTGTTCAGTGCCGCTTCACTAGCCTGGTGGGATTGTTGGAATGTGTTCAGTGCCGCTTCACTAACCTGGTGGGATTGTTGGAAGGTGTTCAGTGCCGCTTCACTAGCCTGGTGGGATTGTTGGAAGGTGTGTGTTCCTTGCCGCTTCACTAACCTGGTGGGATTGTTGGAAGGTGTGTGTTCAGTGCCGCTTCACTAGCCTGGTGGGATTGTTGGAAGGTGTGTGTTCCTTGCCGCTTCACTAACCTGGTGGGATTGTTGGAAGGTGTGTGTTCAGTGCCGCTTCACTAGCCTGGTGGGATTGTTGGAAGGTGTATGTTCAGTGCCGCTTCACTAGCCTGGTGGGATTGCTGGAAGGTGTGTGTTCAGTGCCGCTTCACTAGCCTGGTGGGATTGTTGGAAAGTGTGTGTTCAGTGGCAGTGCTTAGGGGTTGAAGGTGACAGTCAGGGTGTTGAGGGGAGGGGGGCCTGATGAAGTAGGTTATTGATTGAGGTGGGGAGGGAGAGTGGCAGATCGTTCAGGAATGAAGGGTTATTGAAAGGGTGGAGCAGAATGGAATGCTCAGTGATGTAGTAGTACTATTGATGGGGGTGGGAGCTGAGGCAGAGCTGAGGCTTTTACTTTCCTCATTTCTGTTGATAGCATTTTGTTTGGCGTTGGGGAGGGGAGAACCTCTGTCTGTGCTCAGCTTCACTTTACCTCTCCATTAACCCCCCCACCCACTACTCCCTCCTCTAACCCCCTCTCCCCTGCTCAGCAACGGCTCTGCTTTCCGTGGCGAGGGAGGGAGAGAGGGGAGACAGTTAATTCCATGCGACAGGATAGTTTTAGTGCATTCTGGGTTTCAGGGCTCCATGGTGCACCTCCATGACGTGATATAAAGATGAACAGCGTGGCATTGCACGTCTCATTACAGAGATTTAACCTCTAAGCACTGGCAGTGAGAGGGGGGCTATAATTGTGCATTCTGTCGGCAAGGGTGCTTAGTAAACGGTTAATAGACCCATACATTGTGAGGATGAGACTAGAGCAAGGTAAATAGTATAGGAAAGACACTGTTCAAGGATATGACTGTTTAAGAAAATACTGTTTTAAGGAAAAGACTGTTTAAAAAATCCTTGAGTTAATTGACGCACCCATGCATAAGTCTAAGTAACGTAATAAAATACCGATCAAATTCCATCAGTTTAAGCTAGAGATATCATGGGCATAGACTACGAATGGAAGTATGGAGGTCATTTTGTGCCAACATAAATAAGAGGTTAAAAATGTGTCCAAAAAACAAATATATTTCTTAAGCTTTCTTTTATCTCCTAGATATTGGACAGACACTTCAAAACCTTATTTCTTATGTCTTTCTTTCCATTTCTGAATGTGTTATTCAATAGGCTATAATAGTAAAAGCCCAATTCAATATTTTATCAAATCATTTTTAAATCTGTTTTTATAGACTTAAAAGGGGTCCTAAAATTTGGTAAATCGACTGTAGGGGGTTAAAAGGACATATTAATTTTGAGTTGCAGATACAGCAGGTACAGATGTGGTTCATTTGTGACGACTGTACTCAACATATTGTAGCATAACATGTCAACATGGGATATTTAATAAAGGCTGAACTGTGAGCAAGCTGTGTAATGTAATCTTGACAACAAATGGGGGAAAAGGCATCACAACATTCCCCCCCCCCCCAGCAGTTTTGCTGATAAATCCATATGAAACACTGTTTAGTTAATAGGCTGTTAGGAGCTAATAATCAGCTCACAGCCATGTAGTCTTCAATATATCAAGTTTTGCATGATGTTCGTAATATTGTCCACTTCGCATCAGGAGAATACCATTTTGTTGTTGCAATCTCCTAGGATGTAGGAGGAAGACCTGGGGGGGGGGGTCTGTCTGTCTGTGTGTGTGTGTGTGTGTGTGTGTGTGTGTGTGTGTGTGTGTGTGTGTTCAACAACTCTTTATCAGATTTTTTATTAATGTGGTAACGTTGGGGTTCCGTCCCTTTAACTCTCATTTACTGGCATGTGCACGCATCACTGGTTTATTAATTAGAATAAATGAACCAGTGCTTAGAAGCTAAGATGGGACACACACACACACACACACACCAGGATATCCGAATGCACCATCACCTTTGTTACCGCCCCAGCGACTCGAACTCAGACAATAAAATGAAATCCAGCTTACCCCTGACTCTAGAATAATTCCCACAGACCTCACACCACCTGAGCCATTCCCTGTAGGCTTCAGTTATACACATCTCATAACAGCTATTATGCTAAAAATGTACAACTCAATAGTCAAGACACACCTAAGCATCACACCTAAGCCTTTTTCCAATAGACAAGCACACTGAGGCTTCACAGAACCCAACTGTCTACGACTGTACCCTACCCTTCCATACAGAAGTAGTTCACATCTTATAGCAGCTATGATTGACATGCTGAACATGTACAACACAAGTCAAGACACATAAGCTTTACAGCTGAGCTCATTCCCTGTAGACTCCCACATTCATACTTCATGGAGAGCACCCACACACCAACACTCTGTGATTAACATGCTAAACGTGTACTTACTACAACACGATTCAGACATGCAAATGTGAGAAGTGAAGAGGGCATCATCAGCATTCATCATACCGTGCCTTCAGAAGGTATTCTGACCCCTTGACTTGTTCACATTTTGTTACGTTACAGACTTATTCTAAAATGGATTAAATAAAAAAAAACTGGCTTTTATATATTTTTGCACATTTATAAAAAACAGAAATACCTTATTTACCTACATATTCAGACCCTTTGCTATGAGCCTCAAAATTGATCTCAGGTGCATCATGTTTCCTTTGATCATCCTTGAGATGTTTGTACAACTTGATTAGAGTCCACCTGTGGCACATTCAATTGATTGGACATAATTTGGAAAGGCACACACCTGTCTATGCAAGATCCCACAGTTGACAGTGCATTAAGAGCAAAAATCAAGCCATGAGGTTGAAGGAATTGTCTGTAGAACTCCGAGAACAGAACAATCGTGGGAGAAGGGCCTTGGTCAGGGAGGTGATCAAGAACCCGATGGTCACTCTGACAGAGCTCTAGAGTTACTCTGTGAAGATGGTTGTCCTTCTGTAAGGTTCTCCCATCTCTGCAGCACTCCACCAATCAGGCCTTTATGGTAGAGTGGCCAGACGAAAGCCACACCTCAGTAAAAGGCACATGACAGCCCGCTTGGAGTTTGCCAAAAGGCCCCTGATGAAACCAAGATTGAACTATTTTGCCTGAATGCCAAGCATCATGTCTGGAGGAAACCTGACACCATCCATACAGTGAAGCATGGCAGTGGTAGCAACATGCTGTGGGGATGTTTTTCAGTGACATGGACTGGGAGACTAGTCAGGATCAAGGGAAACATTTACAGAGTAAAGTACGGAAAGATCCTTGATGAAAACCTGCTCCACAGTGCTCAGGACCTCAGACTGGGGGCGAAGGTTCACCTTGCAACAGGACAACAACTCTAAGTACACAGCCAAGACGATGCAGAAGTGGCTTCGGGACAAGTCTCTGAATGTCCTTGAGTGGCCCCGCCAGAGCCCAGACTTGAACCGGATCTAACATCTCTGGAGAGACCTGAAAATAGCTGTGGAGTGAAGCTCCCCATCCAGCATGACAGAGCTTGAGAGGATCTGCAGAGAAGAATGGGAGAAACTCCCCAAATACAGGCGCGCCAAGCTTGTAACGTCATACCCAAGAAGACTTGAGGCTGTAATCTCTGCCAAAGTTGCTTCAACAAAGTACAGAGTAAAGGGTCTGAATACTTACTTCTGTTTTTTATTTGTAATACATTTGCAGTAATTTCTAAAACCCTGTTTTTGCTTTGTCATTATGGGGTATTGTGTATAGATTGTGAGGGGGAAAAATGATTTAATACATGTTAGAATAAGGCTGTAATGTAACAAAATGTGGAAAAATTCAATGGGTCTGAATACTTTCCGAAAGCACCATTTAAGCTTTGTGTTTTGTTTGTTGGTTTGTTGGAGGCTTCGCCATCTTAACACTCAAGCCTGTTTGAATTCCTCGAGGCAAATTGGAACAACCCTGTCATAAGGATCAGTCTTTTCTTTTTCTAAACATCTATTTGACTGAATTAAATACATTTTCCATTGTATTTTCCTGAATTAAATGCATCACGAAATGTGTTAGTATGGGAGATGTAGTTGTTAATGTGACAGTGTATTAGTTTGGAAGATGTAGTTGTTAATGTGATAGATATAGTTGTTAATGTGATAGATGTATTAGTATAGGAGATGTAGTTGTTATTGTGATAATGTATTAGTATGGGAGATGTAGTTTTAATGTGATAGATGTATTAGTATGGGAGATGTAGTTGTTAATGAGATAATGTATTAGTATGGGAGAAGTAGTTGATAATGTATTTGTAATGAGCACGAGGGGAGACAGAGAGCTGGTTTCAAGCGCAGGGCGCAGCTTGTGTTTAATGTAAAGGACCACAGGAGGAGGAGACAGGAGGAGGCAGGTAGCTGAGTCCAGGGGCAGGCAAAATGTCATACACAGGGGGTCCAAAAAGGCAACAGTACAGGCAGGGAAAAGGCTAGTAACGTCGTCTGGGAGATCAGGCAGGGAAAAGGCAAAAGGCGCCATTAGTGAGGCAGGCCAAAACTATCATACACAGGATGAGTAAATCACAGGATAAACAGAGCTCTGAATAGAAGTGTGTCAAAAACAAACAATACCCCACAATGATGGGGTGCAAAGAACTGAACTAAATAGTGTGTGATAATGACATACATGTGTGTGAACAGGTGATCAGAATTCAGGTGATTGGGATCTGGAGAGTGTGCTGCGTTCAGGGGATCTAGGTGTTTGAGAGTGTGAGCTGGAAGCAGACGATACAGTACTAGTATCGGAGATGTAGTTGTTAATGTGATAGTGTATACTAATAGTTGTACTTAACCTGCTGTGTACTATCATAATGGATTTAGAACAATGTTATATCAGTGAGATATATCAGTGAGATAGAGATGCTAAGACATACTATGACTGCTTAACACTGTCGGGATACATGTCGCTCGCCAAAATGACTTAATATATCCTATAACGGCTATCTACATCATGTCTCCTATACAGATGTAGGATCATAACCTGAGCCAGTTTGCTACAACAGGAAAATAATCCTGCAGCAACAAGAAATGGGAATTATTATGTGGATTATAACTAATGGACATTTTGTAGGTGTTGATATATTTTTCGTAATGGAAAATCATGTCTGACATTTTTAAGTGGAAATTACAAACTTCAGAAGCCTTTTTAAACCTCAAATACATTACAACTTTTACATTTCCTGCATTGTAGAAAAGTTGTCCTGGAACTCAGTTTAAGATCCTACATATCACCCATTGTCACCCATTTCTATTTACAAGTTTCCGCAGTCAAGCACAATTAGCCTTAATGTCACATAAATCGCTCTGCAGTGTTCTTTTGTCAGTGAAAGCTGCACTCGGCTAGATACAGTGTACTCCTATAGGCAAAACAACGCAGCAAAGTAAAATGTCAGTGAATGTACACATTTATGGGTGAAGCTGGCAAGAAACGTTCGTGCAAATCCGCCCCCCCCCCCCCCCCCCCCCCAAAGTTGACACGGTCACTATTACTTCCACGCCTGTGATCAGCTCAAGGTATTTTAATGAAAATGTTAATCAGTTTGACATAATTCAGAGTATTCCTTTACCTCTGGAAGGGAGGGAGCAGAGAGAACATATTTACATACTGTAAAACACGCCACCTTATCCTGCACTGTTGCATGCGTGACCAAGGAGAGAGCAGGAGGGCCTCAGCATGACATTGTAAAAAAGGGACTCTGTATTTGGTGCGTGTGTGTCTGTGTGCGTGTGTGTCTGTGTGCGTGTGTGCGTGTGTGTCTGTGTGCGTGTGCGGTATTTCCGCCCGACGCACAGGAAGACTCCCACTGTGCTTTTCTATGTTGAATGAGCGTCTATTTAGGAGGAGGCACAACTGTGGGTGGCGAGGAGGAGTGTGCTGACTCTCCGAGTTGACAGTTTCTCCCTCACCCCCAGGGAACCGGGAGTGACTCAAATAAAGAGATAGAAACAGAAAGCTAATAGATGCAGTGTGTTTAACTTCACTGCCTCGGAAGGTCAGCCATACAAGAGGGAAGCAGCTATGATGTAACATCCTGCCTGCCTCATTAGAGTCAGTCACGTGGCAAAACAATGTCTTCTTCTACTCAACTTCTTCACAGGTATTGATGCACAGGGAAAGGTCCAGGGACCAAAGAGGCATATTTATGGTAATTTATGGGTATTTCTGAGTTTCATGTAATGGTTATATGTGCAGTTGTGTTTCAAAAATAATTACATTGTTGGATTCCATCTGGAAATAGAGGTATTGATGCACAGGGGAAAGTTCAGGAAGAAAACAGGGAAAAGGCATATTTGTAGATACTGGGGAAGTCTAGCAGTGTAATAGTTAAAGACATGAAGCTATAGGCTACTTCACTTAAAAGGATATCACGTTTATATTTTATATTGTTGGAGTCCCAAGTGTTCTTGTTTGGCAAAGCACTTGGCGTGTATTGGTCCCATTAACATAGCGAGCTGTATGAATGCCAAATATGCCCAGTAAGCTAGGAGGAGGTAAACAGGTTGTACTGGATATGGTAGGAAAGGCAAAGTCATAAAAGAAGAGTTTGAGGGTTAAACTAATGGATATAAAATGCTACCCTCGAAATCATTCAATTATTAATGTAGAAAACTGGTGATGCAGGATATAAGGTGACTAATATGGAAATGTCCATTGGGTCACAGCTAGATTAGGCTTCATCTATATAGATCAGCATTACTATAGTAATGTATGCCAATTAGCAGACACTTTCAACCAAAGTGACTTATTGTCATGCGTGCATACATTTGACGTATGATTGGCCCCGAGAATCAAACCCACAACCTTAGTGGTGCTAGCGCCATGCTCTACCATCCGAGGCATACACACTATTGGATTACGTTCTATGTCCACTCAGCCAGCACCTTAGACAGCAATCGTTTGTATAAACAAACTAAACCTAACTGCTATTTGTGAAATGATTCAATAAATTATTTCCTGTCACTTTCAAGCGTTACTGTTATCATTCGAGGACCCAGAGGCTCGTTCTGTATCTAAACATATTCGCAATCATCACAAATGTTCATCCATGATTTGGTGCAATCACCAACATATGGTAAAACATGGAATGTGCGAGTTTGATTGACTCGACCTCTCACCCAACAGAGTGGGGTGGCAGGTAGTGTAGTGGTTAGAGAGTTGGGCCAGTATTCAAAAGGTTGCTTGTACAAATACCCAAGAAAACTGTATACAGTGCTTTGCGAAAGTATTCGGCCCCCTTGAACTTTGCGACCTTTTGCCACATTTCAGGCTTCAAACATAAAAATATAAAACTGTATTTTTTGTGAAGAATCAACAACAAGTGGGACACAATCATGAAGTGGAACGACATTTATTGGATATTTCAAACTTTTTTAACAAATCTAAAACTGAAAAATTGGGCGTGCAAAATTATTCAGCCCCCTTAAGTTAATATACAATTTCAGCCCCCTTAAAAATACAATTTCAGTCTCTCGATGTGCAAAACTGATAGAGACATACCCCAAGCGACTTACAGCTGTAATCGCAGCAAAAGGTGGCGCTACAAAGTATTAACTTAAGGGGGCTGAATAATTTAGCACGCCCAATTTTTCAGTTTTTGATTTGTTAAAAAAGTTTGAAATATCCAATAAATGTCGTTCCACTTCATGATTGTGTCCCACTTGTTGTTGATTCTTCACAAAAAAATACAGTTTTATATCTTTGTTTGAAGCCTGAAATGTGGCAAAAGGTCGCAAAGTTCAAGGGGGCCGAATACTTTCGCAAGGCACTGTATGTGCCCTTGAGCAAGGCACTTAACCTTAATTTACTCCAGTGGCGCTGTACTACTATGGCTGACCCTGTAAAACAACACTGCACCCATTTGGTGTACGTGACAAATAAACACTGCTGCATGATTCAATCTAACAAAACCTTTCCAGAAACAAGATAATTTTTGGATTAGGAGGAACCAACCACACCAACCACAACCACACCAACCACAACCACATGAGCGAAGGGAGCAAATCTCAAATCACAACGGAAGTTCAGGAGGAGTTTAAGGGAAGCTGTGAGTGTTAGATCGCTCCATTGCCACCCTGGGTAAATGTCATGTTTATCTTTGCTGTCTTGAACATTCGGCCCCCATACTGTCCAGACAGTCTGCATTATCAACAGTAACATTTAGCCTTTCACAGAGGAGAACAAACAGTCTTTTAATCTGGTAACTCTGGCCTGTGCAGACCAGTTGGCAGGCATCTTCACGCTTATTTTCAACCTCTCCTTGTCCCAGTCTGTAATCCCCATGTCTCAAACTGACCACCATCATTCCTGTTCCCTATAACTCTAAGGCTACCTGCCATTATGAAGCGCTGTGAAAGGCTGGTCATGGTACACATCAACTCCATCATCCCAGACACCCTAGACCCACTCCAATTTGCATACCGCCCCAACAGATCTACAGATGATGCAATCTCAATTGCACACCACACTGCCCTCTCCCACCTGGACAAGAGGAATACCTAAGTGAGAATGCTGTTCATCGACTACATCTCGGCCTTCAACACCATAGTGCCCTCCAAGCTCTGGACTCGGGAACTGAACACCTCCCTTGGCAACTGGATCCTGGACTTCATGACGGGTTAGCACCAGGTGGTGAAAGTTGTCAACAACACCTCTCCTACGCTGACCCTCAATGTGGTGGCCCCTCAGGGGTGTGTGCTTAGCCCCCTGTTGTACTCCCTGTTTACCCACAACTGTGTGGCCACGAACGACTCCAACTCCCTCATCAAGTTTGTTGACGACACGACGGTGGTAGGCCTGATCACCAAAGGCGATGAGTCAGCCTGTAGGTAGGATGTCAGAGAACTGGCAGTGTGTTGCCAGGACAACAACCTCTCCTCCAATATCAGTAAGACAAAGGAGCTGATTGGGGACTACAGGAAACCAGAGGGGTGCACACCCTCATCCACATCTATGGGGCCGCACCAGAGCGGGTCAAGAGCTTCAAGTTCCTGGGTGTCCACATCACTGAGAACTTAACATGGTCACACCAGAACAGTCGTGAAGAAGGCACGGCAAAGCCTCTTCTCCCTCAGGAGGCTGAAATGACTTGGCATGACCCCTCAGATTCTAAGGAACTTTTACAGCTGCACCATTCAGAGCTGGTTGTATCACCGTCTGGTATGGCAACTGCACCACCCTCGACCAGAAGGCCTCACAGAGGGTGGTGCAGACGGCCCAGCGCATCACTGGGGGCGAGTGCCCAGCCATCCAGGACGCACATGCCAGGCGGTGTTTGAGAAAGTCCGAAACAACCACCCTGGACATGGACTGCTCTCCATGTTCCCATCCGGCGATATCGGTGCTTCAAGGCTAACAGACTCCGAAACAGCTTCTATCCCCTGGCCATAAGACTGTTAAATGGCTAACAACTACTGCTCTCCCTCTCCCACAGACTATCCACACGGACTCTATGCCCATCCACAGGTCTCTACCCACTCAGACACCTACGCTGCTGCTAAAATCATTATTGATTAGATGTTACTCCATTATGCTGCTGTCTATTGATTACTATTGATCTATTTATCCTGCTAATTGTCACTCTTACTCCTGTTTACATGTGTTTATATAGTACAAGTATTTATATATTCCTACTACCAGACACTTTTCAGCCCTGTTTACATGTATATCCTACTACCAGTCACTTTTTATGTATAAACCACTTTAGTATCCCTGCACATTGAATAAGGTACTGGCAATGACCGGTATATACAGTGCCTTGCAAAAGTATTCATCTCCCTTGGTGTTTTTCCAATTTTGTTGCATTACAACCTGTGATTTAAATGGATTTTTATTTGGATTTCATTTAATGGACATACACAAAATAGTCCAAATTGGTGAAGTGAAATTAATTAAATACTTGTTTTCCAAATATGCAAGCATATGTATTCACCCCCTTTGCTATGAAGCCCCTAAATAAGATCTGGTGCAACCAATTACCTTCAGACATTACATAATGAGTTAAATAAAGTCCCCCTGTGTGCAATCTAAGTGTCACATGATCTGTCACATGATCTCAGGATATATACATCTGTTCTGAAAGGCCCCAGAGTCTGCAACACCACTAAGCAAGGGGCACCACCAAGCAAGCGGCACCATGAAGACCAAGGAGCTCTCCAAACAGGTCAGGGACAAAGCTGGGGAGAAGTACAAATGTCCGAAACTTTGAACATCCCACAGACACCATTAAATCTATTATTAAAAAATGGAAAGAATATGGCACCACAACAAACCTGCCAAGAGAGGGCCACTCACCAAAACTCACGGACCAGGCATGGAGGGCATTAATCAGAGAGGCAACATAGAGACCAAAGATAAACCTGAAGGAGCTGCAAAGCTCCACAGCAGAGATTGAAGTATCGGAAGAGGGCTTTATGGAAAAAATAAGCAAACACGTTTGGTGTTCGCCAAAAGGCGTGTGGGAGACTCCCCAAACATATGGAAGAAGGTACTCTGGTCAGATGAGACTAAAATGTAACTTTTTGGCCATCAAGGGAAATGCTATGTCTGGTGCAAACCCAACACCTCTCATCACCAGGAGAACACCATGTTTTTCATCGGCAGGGACTGGGAAACTGGTCAGAATTGAAGGAATGATGGATGGCATTAAATACAGAGAAATTCTTGAGGGAAACCTGTTTCAGTCTTCCAGAGATTTCAGGCTGGGATGAAGGTTCACCTTCCAGCACTACAATGACCCTAAGCATACTGATAAAGCAACATTCGAGTGGTTTAAGGGAAAACATTTAAATGGAATGGCCTAGTCAAAGCCCTGGTGTGACTTAAAGATTGCTGTACACCAGCGGAACCCATCCAACTTGAAGGAGCTGGAGCAGTTTTGCCTTGACGAATGGGCAAAATCCCAGTGGCTAGATATGCCAAGCTTATAGAGACATACCCCAAGAGACTTGCAGCTGTAATTGCTGCAAAAGGTGGCTCTACAAAGTATTGACTTTGGGGGGGTGAATAGTTGTGCACGCTCAAGTTTTCAGTTTGTCTTATTTTTTGTTTGTTTCACTATAAATAATATTTTGCATCTTCGAAGTGGTGGGCATGTTGTGTAAATCAAATGATACAAACCCCACAACAAATCTATTTTAATTCCAGGTTGTAAGGCAACAAAATAGGAATAGTGCCAAGGGGGGTGATTACTTTGGCAAGCCACTGTACAGTACTTGGATTCTCTTTGTAGTTCTTGTGTGGTTTTTATTCTTATTTACATGTTTTACTCTATTTTCTATATAATCACTGCATTGTTCGGAAGACCTCTCAAGGTAAGAATGTCACTGTACTGTTTTACACCGGTTTTGTCCTGTGCACGTGGTGAATAACGTTTGAAACATTGTTAAGTCTAGCCTGTTATCTCTAACCTGTTTATTTTTTCACCGCAGAGAAGGGAAAGTATTTTAATCTTGCCTGGTTTATCTAGGCTGGTTTCTCACTGAGGAGAATGGAGGTTTCTTTTTGTGGTAATTAGAGAGATCACAAGCTGGGCTGTCAGATTAAATCCTGCAGTGCAGGACATCACAGGGAATGTTTGAGAAGCTGTGACTTAAAAGGCCAAAACAATGCCAGAGGGCAATGGGACAACCAGAAAGAAAAAAAGATTTTACCTGTCTTGAGCAAAGACATGCACCAGTAAGTGAAATGGAAGTGCCTGCAACTGCCTGAAGGATTTTCTGGGTTTACTGTGTCTTAGTGAAAATCTAAAATCTACACATTTTGTAAGAAGAAATAGAGAACAAACATGCACGCGCATACACACACACACACTCACGTACCCACACACACACAGACACACACACTCACGTACACACACACACATATACACACACACACACACTCACGTACCCACACACACACAGACACACACACTCACGTACACACACACACATATACACACACACACACTCACGTACCCACACACACACAGACACACACACTCACGTACACACACACACATATACACACACACACACACTCACGTACCCACACACACACAGACACACACACTCACGTACACACACACACATATACACACACACACACTCACGTACCCACACACACATATACACACACACACACTCACGTACCCACACACACACAGACACACACACTCACGTACCCACACACACACAGACACACACACTCACGTACACACACACACATATACACACCCACACACTCACGTACCCACACACACACAGACACACACACTCACGTACACACACACACATATACACACACACACACTCACGTACACACATACACAAACACACTCACGTAGACACACAAACACACGCGACCGCAGTCAAGCCTAGTAGATGTTCAAATCAATACAGCGGCTATATGAAAAGGCTAAGTATAAAAGTACAATGAACATTTCCAAAATGTCACCCTGTTGATGGTAATACATCACGTCGACAGATTACAACCAAGTCTAAATCGAAGAGGTGTAGAGGGCAATGATCAGCCACCATAGGTAATGCTAATATGGTAACCGGCTCAGGGAACCGGCTCAGTGTGCATACTACCGCTTTTTACTATCACTTTGGTACTAATTTCAGATCCCTGATGTCATTTTTCTAAACTCTAGACACAAAACTCACAACTGATGATCAAAATTCAATTTTTTTTCAAAACTCTTAACACTTATTCCAATTGCTTGGATACAATACACATAAAGCTAAGATAATTTGTCCATTGAACTAAAATCACCTGTTCAAAATGACTTAACATCAAAGTATTACCATTTCAAAATGCAATTCACACATTACGTCTGAGATGACTGTCTATCCATTTCATTACAATGATCTAACTATCAATTGATACAACTGCTCAAAATGAGAAGTAACTGTTGCATTACTCTTGATGCATAGTTTTTATGGAAACTGACAAACAATACTCTCTGTTTAGATCATGAACGTTTCAGGATAACGAGATCCATTGACACCATTTACCGTGGAAGAACTGGACTACATTATCTATGGATGTAATATTTCATCATCATTCTTTATATCAGACACTGTTTCTATGGTCCCATGTATGTAATTATTGAATTATTAATGGTGTTGCACGTTAACAGATGCCCTTCTGCACACCTCTGTTTTAAATGGCTGTTATTTGACCATTTGTGGCCTTTCTGTTAGCTTGAATGAATCTGGACATTCTCCTCTGACCTCTCTCATTAAGAGGTCAAGGTGTTTTTTGCCCACAGAACTGCCACTCACTGAATGTGTTTTGTTTATCGCACCATTTTCTGTAAACTCTAGAGACTGTAGTGTGTAAAAATCCCAGGAGGGCAGTGGTTTCTGAGATGCTGGAACCACCATGTGTGTCATCAACAATCATACCACGGTCAAAGTTGCTTAGATTACGCATCTTACCCGTTCTAATGTTTGGTCGAACAACAACTAAAGCTCTTTACTCTATATACTCTATATATTGAGTTGCAGGCAGCCACATGATTTGCTGGTCGAAGGAGCAGGCTATTTGCCTTAACATACAGGTGTACCTAATAAAGTGGCCGGTGAGTATGTATTCAGGTCCTTGTCATTGCTTTTCCAATACTGCCAACTCGTTACTGATGATTGATTTCACATTGTGGTATGAGTGTATAGTGAAATGAGCGTTATCCACCTACAACAACATAGCGATAACATGGAGCCGGCAGGTGATCCAGGTCACAATAGAGGCCAAGCAGTGGGAGGAGGAAGACGATGAAGACATGGTGATCAAAGGAATGGCAGGGGACAAGCACCCCTTCTGAGAGGTGGTCGTGGGCCTCGTTTGAGAGGTATGGGGGAATGTGGTGGTAGAGGACAAGGCCACGGACCAAGACAGCGGCAGCAACAGCAAAGAGTGTCCAATGAAATCCAAGCAATAGTTGTAGACCATGTAGTAAGTCATGGCATGACAATGACTGAGGCAACTACAATGATTCAACCAAACCTTAGATGATCAACCGTGGCCTCAATCCTCAGAACTTTCTGCAATGAGAACCGGTAAGTCTTCAGCATGCACTAAACATTAGGCTACTCTCAATTGTCAAATGACTGTATACTGCATGCCAATGTGTACCACAGAGTAGGTGACTAAATGTGCTGTTACTGTCATTTTCCTTGCAGAATTGAGACTAGGCCACATGGAGGAGGCGGAGGCAAAATTCTGACTGACCAACAAGAGCTGGCTGTGGTCAATTTGGTTCAGGCCAGTTCGCCTTACAGAAATTCGGCAGCACATCTTGGACAATGACGACATGTTCAACAATGTGGAAGCCATAAGTTAGCCGACTATTACACGCATGCTGAAAAGGCACCAGGTGTCTCTAAACCAGCTGTACCGTGGGCCTTTTGAAAGAAATGCAGACAGTGAAGCAACTTAGGACTGAGTATGTTCAGGTATGTTCAGTTTCAAGATGCCTGTTGTGAAAAATTCCCCCATAATTCTACATCATTGTAATCAGTAATTCTCTTTCCAAAATTTATTTTTAGAGGGTGATGGAGCTGGATGCTGACGAAAACCATCACAAATTACAATTTTTGGACGGCAGGCTTCAACCTGGCCAAGACAAGGAGAAGAGGTCGGAATTTAATTGGTGGAAGGTATATGATAGGCGCCCTCACGAACAAGCCACCCTTCTCCAGGCCATGGATGACGCATACAATGACTTCACGGCAGACCAGTGTCAGGCCTGGATTCGCCATGCCCGAAGATTCTTCCCAAGATGTTTGGCTAATGAAAACATCCAATAAAGTGGTGATCCTCAATGACCTACGACAGGGCATTTTTACTAGGATTACATGTCAGGAATTGTAAAAAACTGACTTTAAATGTATCAGGCTAACTATTAAATGTATCAGGCTAAACTTCCGACTTCAACTGTGTGTGTGTGTGTGTGTGTGTGTGTGTGTGTGTATATATATATATATGTATATATAATGATTTGTTGAATGTTAACAAATCATTAACTTTGTTTTAATACAACGACAAAAAACATGACCATGCAATTTCATATATGTTATAGTCTTGGAAAGATGAAGACTGTTGAAGGAGGTATTGATGAAAACACTTAACAACAACAGCACATGTCCATTCAACAGGCGCCGGCGAGGGGAACAGAAATCCAATGAGTCTACGAATTTACTGACAGGTTCGCTGGTGCCTGGCTCCTAGGGAATGAGAAGTACTGTACCAAGTTGTGTGTGTGTGTGTGTGTGTCGAGAGGTATCGAGCGAACGGCAGGACGATGGACGATGGACGGTTGGGGCCCCTCAATAAACTTCACCATGGTTACAGACATGTCGTTAAACCTGATGTCATCCATATATTCATGTCCCCTGGCCCTAATAACATCTTAATGGGTTTGTATACCAGCATAATAACAGTCCTGGTACCAAGGTATGCATTCACATGATGTGAAAACCCAGAAACAGTTTGGATTTACACTAGAACAGATTGTGATGTTGCTAATCAATAAAGGGTTTATCAGTCAAGTGATATTGGGTGGCCTACAGTATGTTACCACTGGGTTTCATAACGATGACATCACTTTTTCTGGTTAGTTATTTTTAAACAGGGTGTAGCATCATATCAGTGCATAGCCATTTACAGCAACAACCCTTCTATAACTAGCATGTAGCTACACTGGTATTCACAAACACTCCTTCTCTATGACAGCAGGAGGAGAGTGGGGATAGCATCATGCTGTCTACTACAGCACTTTAAATGGAACCCCTCCCTGCCCCGACCGGAGACGGTACAGTAAACTATAGAGAACCCCTCCCTGCCCCGTCTGTCTAGTACAGTACTTTAAATGGAACCTCTCCCTGCCCTGACTGGAAACGGTACAGAAAACTAGAGAGAGAACCCCTCCCTGTCCCAACCAGAGATGTTACAGTAGACAAGAGATGGATAGGAAATAAGATGGCGGCTGAGATGGTATCACTGGTTAGTGCCATAACTATCGGTCACCTTGGATGATGTGTAACTACTATGGTTAATATGATAACATTCTGTGGACTTTCTAATGACTTCTCTATCTTTGATTATATCTCCTACTGTACTGTACTGTGTTCCTAACTACTACTACCATAACACACACTGAGGTACCCTGCTGTTGTATTTTTTACAGAAATGTCTCTTTCAATTAAGTAGAAGAACACCAGCAAGAGGAGTCAAGCCTGTTGATCACAGAAAAGTTAGAGATTGAGAGAAGAAGAAAACAAAATCACAAATATGGAGAGAAGAAGAAAACAAAATCACAAAGATGGAGAGAAGAAGAAAACAAAATGACAAAGATAGAGAGAAGAAGAAAACAAAATGACAAAGATAGAGAGAAGAAGAAAACAAAATGACAAAGATGGACAGTACAAGAAATAAAAAACTAGAGTTGGCTGGGAAACTTACAACATCGCAAGATTAGAGGGAGCTAACTCTTCAGACAGACAACCCACTGGGCACAGATGTCAATTCAACGTCTATTCCAAGTTGTTTCTACCAGTGTGTGCCCAGTGGGAAGTGTGTGATTTCCGATATTCAAGTGCTGTGTAGGTCTAGAAGTGAACGCACGGGGACATGCTATTTTTGTCTGTGAGAGATGCAGCTGGCGGTTTGGCTGTGTGCATGTCTCCGGCCCTGTATGTGCCAAATGGTGTGTATGAAAACGCGGGTAGTGTTTTCAGACACAAATTCATGACCAAATTTCAGCAGCAACTGGACTGCAGAACGGCTGGACGTCACTGTGAGGATGAAAAATAGACGCCAGCCCTAAAAAAGAAACAACCGGAGCGCCTCCGTCGTCGGAAAGAAAATAAGTTCAAGGCCCATTAGTCTGATATCATGACTCTTTTCAACTCAGAAAGTGTGTGAGTGTGTGTGTGTGTGTGCACGCCGAGCAAAATGCACAGAGAGATAGAAGTCTAGCAGTTAGCAGCGTATTGTTATGTCATCACCCTCTGGGGGGAGAGTGGATGAATTAGCTGTTATAACAGCATGCATTATTTAGTCTGTGCACCACAGAGTGACACCAAGCAAGAGTTCTGCTTCACTGGAGCACAGAGGTCTGGTCAGTCCCAGACTTTAGACACGTTTCTTCCCCACTGATGTTAACAATCAAACAAACTGGAGCGTCTGTTTAGTGGTGGAATTACCTCAGCAGCAAACAGGAGTTCTGCTCTTTGACGACAACCGGGACTGAAGCTATTTCCGTTTCTAGTGCGCACTCCTAACTTTACCTTCCAGTTGAACTACTGTACCTTCTAAAAATGACTGCAATATTCTGAATGAGAATATACTGTGTCTCGGGAGAAGGAGTAGTCTTTGGTGATAGGCCTATGTGGCTAGGACTCACAATTTTGCCCGAAATGTGCAGTGGGCTATCTCTGAGAAAGCTGTTAAAAAGACAGTGTTAATAAAACAGTAAATGTGCAGTGGGCTATCTCTGAGAAAGCTGTTAAAAAGACAGTGTTAATAAAACAGTAAATGTGCAGTGGGCTATCTCTGAGAAAGCTGTTAAAAAGACAGTGTTAATAAAACAGTAAATGTGCAGTGGGCTATCTCTGAGAAAGCTGTTAAAAAGACAGTGTTAATAAAACAGTAAATGTGCAGTGGGCTATCTCTGAGAAAGCTGTTAAAAAGACAGTGTTAATAAAACAGTAAATGTGCAGTGGGCTATCTCTGAGAAAGCTGTTAAAAAGACAGTGTTAATAAAACAGTAAATGTGCAGTGGGCTATCTCTGAGAAAGCTGTTAAAAAGACAGTGTTAATAAAACAGGAAATGTGCAGTGGGCTATCTCTGAGAAAGCTGTTAAAAAGACAGTGTTAATAAAACAGGAAATGCGAATGCAGCTCACCGGGGTGATAGTACAGCTTTGCCGAATTGTTCAAAGGGCTTTGTTTCTCTTCCTCATAGGTGTCTCACTGGAAAACAAATCGATTCGACTCCTCAGATTTATCAATTCTGTTTTCCTTCTCCATCTCTCCCCCCGTAGTGCAGTTTGCCCATGCTGAGAAAAAGACAAGACCCCTGGGTTACTCTGGGTCTATTGACTCATAATTCCTTATCCTTATCCTTCCTTATCTTTTCAACAGCCCATAAAAGGCCCAACTTGAGTTGGGCCTTTTATGGGCTGTTGAAAGGATAAGGCATTCACAGTAGCAGACACTTTTATCCAAAGCGACTTACAGAACTGTCAACAAGTATTCAGTATGTGGCCCATGACACTGTTTAAATGAGTGTACAAGGAACCATAACAGGAAGCTAGCTGGTGGATGTGTCACATGCTTTTATCACCAGAGTGTTCCTTTCACAACCCAAACTGGATGGGGTTATTGTGGGGTTACAAGGAAGTTCTCCCATTTAAAAACCCTTTTTACCAGGGAGGAACGGGATCGAACGTGACAGCTAAGTGTGGGAGAGGGGAGGATTCTCATTCTGCTCACTTCAGTACCCAAATGCACTTTTCTCTTTTCACTCCCCTGAAAAAATTGTTCTTTGCTCTTTGTTCAGGCTGCGAATGTCTCCTCGCATAACTCGTAGTATATTTATGTTTATGTTTAGAAAGGCTTCTAAAGTTTGTCACAGTCTGCGGAAGCCAGGGAGGGTAAAGCCCCCAAAATATGGAGCCTGCACAATGACTGCTCAATTATGTAATATCAGTCATAGGGGTTCCGGTAGATTATCGCAATAAAAATATTCTGAAATGTGACAGGTGGGACCTTTTGTGAGGTTCACCATTATGGGGGTGAAAATACATTTGTCTGTTCTATTAGCTGCAGCGATTCTGAAATGACTATTGTAATCATGCAAAAAGACTACTATGAAAGGTTCAAACACTCTACTAAACTGCTACGACCTTTAGTCCTTCATAATGAGCCGAGATGGATATTTGCCCAGTGTCCCCAATAGGTAAGCCTGTTGTTTCTGCTAGTTATCATATTGTTGAAAACCGTTTGTTGAAATGTCCTACATAAGTTTCTCTCTCTTTAGTAAAACGGACAGTTTTGGCCAGACCATGTGCCGAAACCCATCCATCAATACAATCCATTTTTTTCCTGATGTAATTTCCACTGCAATTACATTTGTGGACTGGATATGTTCTGGGTTGAAATCTACCCATACTAAAATATGTGTGCTTATCTATGTTCATCATTGTGAGGAAACTAGCAGTTCTACTACAATAATCCCACCTTGCCGCAGGCTGAGAAGAGATAATCTCGTTTAAAAAGATGAATTCCAAATTAATCTTTTTAAACTGTTAGGAGCTCATCAAGGAAACCAATTTCACTAAAATACCTTTTCTAACTCGCGTAACAATTTCACAGCTGCACACAATCAATCCAAGTGCAATTTCCAAAACCGTTAATTATTTATAAACTTTATCCATATTTAATGTTGTTCCAAGGGAACGAGGGGGAGTGAGAGAGTTGAAAATAAGTCCAATAACTCCAGGTTTTTAAAGCCAGCCTGCTCTATGGACAAAGTATTAAACTAAAAGTAAAGGGGGCATGCCACTCTCCTTCAGGTTTCAATATACTTTATTTTATTTAACCTTTATTTAACTAGGCAAGTCAGTTAAGAACAAATTCTTATTTACAATGATGGCCTACCCCGGCCAAACCTGGACAACGCTGGGCCAATTGTGCGCCTCCCTATGGGACTCCCAATAATGGCCAGACGTGATTCATCCTGGATTCGAACCAGAGAGTGTAGTGACGCCTCCTGCACTGAGATGCAGTGCCTTAGACCGCTGCGCCACTCAATTTTCAGGTACAATGTTTTTTCTCCATCTTCATTTTCTTTTACTTTAAAAGCATATCAAGAATGAATGGACATTATTCACTTTGAACTGCTCGTGTACAAGAGCTATGTCACGTCCTGACCTTAGTTCCTTTTTTATGTCTCTATTTTAGTTTGGGCAGGGCGTGAGTTGGGGTGGGAATTCTATGTTTTGGTTCTGTGTGTTATATTTCTGTGTGTTTGGCCTGGTATGGTTCCCAATCAGAGGCAGCTGTCAATCGTTGTCTCTGATTGAGAACCATACTTAGGTAGCCTTTCCCACCTGGGTTTTGTGGGTAGTTGCTTTCTGTTTTTGTGTCTGCACCAGACAGAACTGTTTCGGTTGTTCTCTTTATTGTGTTGCTATTCAGTGTTCAGTTCGACTAATAAAAGATGAACACGTACCACGCTGCACCTTGGTCCTCACCTTCTTCCACCAACAGCCGTTACAACCTAATGTAGTAGTACTCGATGAACTAGAGCTTGCTCTGTTTGAGGACATTCCTTTGGGTGAAGTAATATCTCATATAATACCTTCAATATTGTTGGGTCACTTGATGTTTTCTTGAACCTTACATTACTGACTATTTGATATACTGACAATGACATATGCAGTCTGTTATGTCACGCTAATGACGGCTGATGTATTGCATTGACTGAATACCATCGTTGACTGACTACCAATATATAGTGCCTTCAGAAAGTGTTCACACCCATTACATTTTTCCAAATATTGTTGTGTTACAAAGTTTTTGTCAATGATCTACACAAAATACACTGATGCCAAAGTTCAAGAAAATGTCCAAAAAATGTATGGAAAATAAAACATTAGTGTAACTGTTCAACCCCCTGAGTCAATACATGTTAGAATCACCTTTTGCAGTGATTACAGCTGTGAGTCTTTCTGGGTACGTTCCTAAGAGCTTTCAACACCTGGATTGTACAATATTGATCCATTAACCATTAAAATAATTCTTCAAGATCTGTCAAGTTGGTTGTTGATCATTGCTAGACAGCCGATTTCAAGTCTTGCCATATATTTTCAAGCCGAAATAAGTCAAAACTGGAGCTTGGCCACTCAGAAACATTCTATGTTCATATCACCATCAAACTGAGCAGCAGCAGTTAATTTTTGTACTTATTTATTTCTCCTTTATTTAACCAGGTAGACCAGTTGAGAACAAATTCAAATTTACAACTGCGACCTGGCCAAGATAGAACAAAGCAGAGTTACTCATGGGATAAACAAACGTACAGTGAGTAGAAAGGTATATATACAGTGTGTGCAAATGTAGTAAGATTAGGGAGGTAAGGCAATAAATAGTCCATGGTGGCGAAATAATTATAATTTAGCAATTCAACACTGGAGTGGTAGATGTGCAGAAGATGAATGTGCAAGTAGAGATACTGGGGTGCAAAGGAGCAAAAAAATAAACAACAATATGGGTATGAGGTAGTTTTGGGAATATTTACAGATGGGCTATGTACAGGTGCAATGATCGATAAGCTGCTCTGACAGCTGATGCTTAAAGTTAGTGAGGGATACTCCAGTGTCAGTGATTTTTGCAATTCATTCCATTCATTGGCAGCAGAGAACTGGAAGGAAAGTTGGCCAAAGGAGGAGTTGGCTTTGGGGGTGACCAGTGAAATATACATGCTGGAGCCTGTGCTACGGGTGGGTGCTGCTATGGTGACCAGTGAGCTGAGATAAGGCGGGGCTTTACCTAGCAAAGACTTTTAGATGACCTGGAGCCAGTGGGTTTGGCAACGAATATGAAGCGAGGGCCAGCCGACGAGAGCATACAAGTCGCAGTGGTGGGTAGTATATGGGGCTTTGGTGACAAAACGGATGGCACTGTGATAGACTGCATCCAATTTGCTGAGTAGAGTGTTGGAGGTTATTTTGTAAATGACATCGCCGAATTCAAGGATCGGTAGGATAGTCAGTTTTACGAGGGTATGTATGGCTGCATGAGTGAAGGATGCTTTGTTGCGAAATAGGAAGCCGATTCTAGATTTAATTTTGGATTAGAGATGCTTAATGTGAGTGTGGAAGGAGCATTTACAGTCTAACCAGACATCTAGGTATTTGTAGTTGTCCACATATTCTAAGTCAGAACCGTCCAGAGTAGTGATGCTAGACGGGCATCCGGGTGCGGGCAGCGATCGGTTGAAGAGCATGCATTTCGTTTTACTTGCATTTTAGAGCAGTTGGAGGCCACGGAAGGAGTGTTGGATGGCATTGAAGCTCGTTTGGAGGTTTGTTAACACGGTGTCCAAAGAAGGGCAAGAAGTATACAGAATGGTGTCGTCTGCGTAGAGGTGGATCAGAGAATCACCAGGATTAAGAGTGACATCATTGATGCATACAGAGAAAAGAGTCAGCCCGAGAATTGAATCCTGTGGCACCCCCATAGAGACTGCCAGAGGTCCGGACAACAGGCCCTCCGATTTGACACACTGAACTCTATCTGAGAAGTAGTTGTTGAACCAGACGAGGCAGTCATTTGAGAAACCAAGGCTGTTGAGTCTGCGGTGATTGACATAGAATGCGGTGATTGACAGAGTCGAAAGGCTTGGCCAGGTTGATTAATATTGCTGCACAATATTGTCTTTTATCGATGCCGGCTGTGATATCGTTTAGGACCTTGAGCGTGGCTGAGGTGCACCCATGACCAGCTCGGAAACAAAATTGCATAGTGGAGAAGGTACGGGTATTCGAAATGGTCGGTGATCTGTTTCTTAACTTGGCCATCGAAGACTTTTGAAAGGCAAGGTAGGGTAGATATAGGTCTGTAACAGTTTGGCATATCCCAGTTTAGGTCACCTAACAGTACAAACTCTGAAGATAAATGGGGGGAAATGAATTCACATATGGTGTCCATGGCACAGCTGGGGGCTGAGGGGGGTCTATAACAAGCGGCAAAAGTGAGAGACTTATTTCTGAAAGGTGGATTTTTAAAAGTAGAAGCTCAAACTGTTTGAGCACAGACCTGGATAGCATGACAGAACTCTGCAGGCTATCTCTGCAGTAGATTGCAACTCCACCCCCTTTGGCAGTTCTGTCTTGGCGGGAAATGTTGTAGTTGGGGATGGAAATTTCCATGGCCTTCCTAAGCCAGGATTCAGACATGGCTAGGACATTAGGGTTGGCGGAGTGTGCTAAAGCAGTGAATAAAACAAACTTAGGGAGGAGGCTTCTGATGTTAACATGCATGAAACCACGGCTTTTACAGTTACAGAAGTCAAACAATGATAGCCCCTGGGGAATAGGAGTGGAACATGGAGCTGCAGGGCCTGGGTTAACCTCTACATCACCAGAAGAACAGAGGAGGAGGATAAGTGTATGGCTAAAGGCTAAAGGCTATAAGAACTGGTTGTCTAGTGCATTGTGGACAGAGAATAAAAGGAGCAGATTTCTTTGCGCGGTAGAATAGATTCAAGGCATAATGTACATGCCAGGGTATGGTAGGATGTGAGTACAGTGGAGGTAAACCTAGACGTTGAGTGATGTTGAGAGAGGTTTCGTCTCTGGAGGCACAAGTTAAACCAGGTGAAGTCTCCGTATGTGTGTGGGGTGGGACGAAAGAGCTATCTAAGCATTTTGAGCGGGACTGAAGGCTCTACAGTGAAATAAAACAGTAAAAACTAGCCAAGACAGCAGTAGACAAGGCATATTGACATTAGATAGACGTATAAAGCAATCACAAGTGTTGATCAGGAGAGCTAAGACAACAGGTAAATTTAATTTTATGTTTTTTCCTTTTCCTTAAAATATAGAATAAAATCTCCAGAAAAGGAATTGCTTTGGAGGATTTCTGGAGGATTTCTGGAGGAAAGACAGTACAAGGCATTGGAAAGGATACAAACAAACATGGAACATTTGGCCCACATCATGATTATAAAAAACCAATGACAGCTCATCTGGTTAAGGGGGTGGGATTGTTCTGGACATCGTAATTGATGTGTACAGTGTTAATCACACAAAATTACATATTGAATAGCTTTTATATTTTCATTATAAAAAAGAGTGCTTTATTTAAGAAAAAAAATATGGCAGAAGTATCCCCCCCCCCCTACATGTAGGTGCTTTGGCCATGTTAGAAAGAGAGGAATCACTAATGGTCAACAGATCTTGGTATTTGATGAACAGGAGCCTGTTTCAAGGCCCTTGACCTCTATATACATGAGTTTACATCACTGAAAGAGGTAGCAGACACCTTGAAAGATAACTGCTACACTTCAATCAGAAATGACAGATTGGATGAGTCCCCCCACCCTCATTTAACCAAGCCACCCTAGCAGACATGGAGAGAGACAACCTGTCCCTGGCCTTTGGGAGTATCCCCCTGAGCTTGGTGGTGAGGGGACAGTTCTGAGGCAGGATAAGGAGGAGCTGAGGGAGAAACAGGCATCGATGGAGAGCATCATGTGGAGTGAGGTAGCAGACATCAGAGAGGAGCTACAAGGGGAGTTGTCAGGAGTCATAGAATGGCTAGAACACAGAGACACCACCATCCCCAATCTAAGAGAACAACTGGAGCCTACCACAACCCTCTTCACCACACCCTCACATCCCCGTATCGGCAATACCACTTCTTCTCATAGTGAACCTCCGGTACTCACACAGACTCAGCACAAGAGGTCAGTAACCAGACCCAGTAGAACTCCTCCTCCCACACCAGCACATTCCCCTTGTCAGAAAGGTCTGACCAGACCTCCCCAAGATCCTCACATCCCAGCCCCAGAGCACCATCGCCAGCGGAGCCATGCTGGGACCCTCGGGAGAGAGGAAGACAAGGAAAGGCCACCTGTGGTCCCCAGCCAAAGAACATCGCTCCAGACACCACAGCCCACAACACCAGCACACGGGCTGAGTACCCTAGAGCTTTCATTTTATGTGACTCCAAAGGGAAATTTCTCAGTGAGAAACTGCTATCCCCTGGCATGTCAGTGTGAAAGCTATGGAGCCCAACAACAGCAAGTGCCTTGAAAAGTCTGTCAAGCAACAAACATATTATAATCCACACAGGTACTAATGATTTGATGGCAATGAGAGGACATGTACTGTTGCTACTGCAATGCAGCAAGTGGCAGCCAGAGACGCAGAGAGGTTTCCTAACACCAAAATCACTATGTCCACCCTGTTGCCATATGGAGATGTGCCCTTCCACATTATTCAGAGCAACAACACTGAGCTGTCTAGAGGCTGTGCTCTCTTGGACAATGTTTACCTATCGAACCACTGTGACATTCACCCCCGGCTGATGTACGACCTAGTACACTTGAACAAACAGGGTGTCAATGTGTTTTCTAGGAAACTAAAAGAAACTGCTCTGGGACAAAGCAATAACCAAAATAAGAGGAACTCTGCCATACATCCTCCAATATCATGATGCAGCCATCAATATATGCTTCAAAATATGGAGAGTAGTACTCAGTAATGTGTTGTATTGGATTTGCACTAAGCATAACACTTTGTATTCAGGGAAAAAAGTTAATTTGCAGTATTACCTCAGTGCGTTGTTGCAAACAGGATGCATATTTTGGAATATTCTGTACAGACGTCCTTCACTCTGTCAATTAGCTTAGTATTGTGGAGTAACTACAATGTTGTTGATCCATCCTCCGTTTTCTCCTATCACAGCCCTTAAACTCAGTAACCGTTTTAAAATCTCCATTGGTGAAATACTGAGCGATTTCCTTCGTCTTCGGCAACTGAGTTAGAAAGGATGCCTTTATCTTTGTAGTGACTGGATGTATTGTTACTGTACACCATCCAAAGTGTAATTAATAACTTCACCAAGCTCAAAGGAGTATTACCCATCTACTAATAGGTGCCCTTCTTTACAAGGCATTGGAAAACCTCCCTGGTCTTTGTGGTTGAATCTATGTTTGAAATTCACTGTTTGACTGAGGAACCTTACAATTATCTGTATGTGTGGGAAAGATGAGGTGGTCATTAAAAAATGACCTTAAACACTATTATTACACACAGAGTGATTCCATGCAACTTATTACGTGACTTCTTTAGCAAATGTTTACTTCTGAACCTATTTAGGCTTGCCATAACAAAGTGATTGAATACTTATTTGACTCAAGACATTTCAGAATTTACATTTTCTATTCATTTCGCCAAATTAATAAAACATAATTCCGCTTTGACATGATGGGGTATTGTGTATTGATCAGTCACACAACATCCACTTTAAATTTGGGCTGTAACACAAAACATATGTGAGAAAAGTCAAGTGGTCTGAATACTTTCTGGAGGCCCTGCTCTTTTGTGCCTTTACTCCAAGGAGCTGCTTGCCTGACTGACAGCTGAGTGGAATCCATGTAGCAGAAGACTGGGGATTTCTTGTGTATTGTGTATCCATATTTAATGGTTAGATCTACATGGATTAGAAGCCTGTTCCTTCTTGATTGTGGCTCCTGGGGACAACTGTAACATAATGCAACTCATGTAGCCTCCAATTACTCCCAAGTGAAAGCAGTAGTGTATCTCTTCAACATTCTGAAACTCTCCAAGATTTCGTTCCAAATGTATTTCCCTCTGCTATTCATATGAGTCACTAGAGTGATTAAAAATTAATTCAGAGTGGATTTTCATTCTTTAACTGGCTGGGTAACACTGGGGCTGATACATTTCCCTGCCTCCTAGATATTGATATTGTCTGACAGTTTGAGTTACTGTCAGCCCAGTTGGTTTTTCTGAGGGAAACCAGCCCACATTAGCCCTTCAGTGTGAAGATGTTCTTTTGAAAATGTAAAGTGTGTGAATGTAGAGCATGGAGATTTGACTCTCTGTCTCTGTCTCTGTCTCTGTCTCTGTCTTGGAGTGTGTATTTTCCACTGGAAGTGTCCTTGAGTGTACATTCCACACTGAGATGTATTTGTATCTTTATAGGCAGATACAATACACACTGAAGATAGGGGCACATTTGGGAAAAGTTGTTGTAATGACGTCTCTTGACGTGTAAGGGTCAGGTTGGTTACCGGTTGTGGTAACACTTTATTTCTCTTCACAGCACTTTCATAACCCTTCTATAACACCTAAGCAGTACATACGCATTTCATAAAGACGCCTTTATCTGGTTGTTGTCTGATTATCTGATATCCCCCCCCCAAAAAAAAAATTTGACGTCTCATGCCAGGCCACTGATGTGAGCATTGTATCCTCTACAAACCAAGGATAGCTCACAACATTATATACAGGGGATTGTTCCCATCCATTGTCTAGATGTCTGCTAAATGGAATGAAAAAAAATCCAGGGATCCTTATAAAGGTCTCACTGATAGACATTCGCTAGAGGACAAGAACGTCCATTCATCTCCCTCTTCATCTTGTCTTCTCTACTTGACTTAGTGAAAAGGCATTTCCTGTCTTTTGATTTCCCATCCAATCAGTACCATAGAGCAGAAGCAGACCGTATTGGACTTGACTGACTCAGCCACTTGCCTGAGGTGAGCGCCTCTAGTCGTCCGCCTTGATATCAGTGACCAAAACCTATTGTTGCGCTTGTTCGAAACCTTGTTTGTTTCTTGTTTCCAAGGAGACAACTCCCATCTCTGTGGTAACCCGTCTGTTTGCATTTGTCCATCGAACTTCACCTCGCGTCCTCCGCCGCTTTGCGTTTGTTGTATTGACTGGGAATGCCCTTGGTTAATAGAATCCAAACCAACTGACAAATCGGCAGTGACATGATCACCTAGCGTTGGACGCTAATAAGTTCACTCTTTGCCCAGAGAGCTTGTTTCCATTCGAGCGAGCGTTAGCATGCAGTGAGTCCAGGTTAGCAAAGCGTCTAGGCCTCAGGGCATTGCATTGGACCCTGATCATCAGGAATCATGGCAAGCTGGACATTTATTAGACATCTCCTGTGTGCGAGTCGCAAGACTCCATCAAACAGGCTTTTTAATTCAACAGGCATTTAGGGAATCCATTTTTTGATGTAGAAGTAAATGTTGAGATAGTTCTAGTAGCAGTAAATCTGTTGAGATACATGTAACAGTGGGATAGTTACTTTTCATTCCATTAGTTGTTTTTTGTCCACAAATGTTATTTTCATTTTTTAATTTAATTTTACCTTTATTTAACTAGGCAAGTCAGTTAAGAACAAATTCTTATTTTCAATGACGGCCTAGGAACAGTGGGTTAACTGCCTATTCAGGGGCAGAACGACAGATTTTGTACCTTGTCAGCTCGGTGATTTGAACTTGCAACCTTCCGGTTACTAGTCCAACGCTCTAACCACTAGGCTACGCTGCCGCCCCTGACGGGGTGAATGGGGTGAACTGACGGGGTGAATGGGGTGAACTGACACAGTGAATGGGGTGAACTGACACAGTGAATGGGGTGAACTGACACATTAGTGGGGTATATACTGTAGTACTGCAGTTTTCAGCCTCCCAAGATTCTCGATCAACAGGGCCATTGGGATCAATATTGTATTTCTTTGTAAAAATAATTTAAATAAAAAATTCATTATTTAACTAGGCAAGTCAGTTAAGAACAGATTCTTATTTACAATGACGGCCTACAACGGCCAAACCCGGACGACGCTGGGCCGATTGTGCGCTGCCCTATGGGTCTCCCAATCACGGCCGGTTGTGATACAGCATGAAATCGAACCAGGGTGTCTGTAGTGCCTTAGACCGCTGTCACTACCCACCGCCCTGTCTCCTTCACCTTCCTCCCCCTCTCCATTCCTCCATCCTCTCTCCCTTCATCCAGTTGTGGAAAAAGTACCCAATTGTCATTAAAGATACCTTAATAGAAAATGACTCAAGTAAAAGTGAAAGTCACCCAGTAAAATACTACTTGAGTAAAAGTCTAAAAGTATTTGGTTTTAAATATACTTCAGTATCAAAAGTAAATGTAATTGCTAAAATATACTTAAGTATCAAAAGTAAACGTATACATCTTTTCAAATTCCTAATATGAAGCAAACCAGGTGGCACCATTTTACTTTTCTTTTTAAATGTACCAATAGCCAGGGGCTCCAACATTCAGACATAATTTAGTCCGCCAGATCAGAGGCAATAGGGATGACCAGAGATGTTCTGTGACGAGTACCTTTGAGTGTCAGGGAAAATGTATGGAGTAAAAACTACATAATTATGTAGTGAAGTAAAATCTAGTGAAGTAAAAGTAGTAAAAAATATTAATAGTAAAGTAAAATACAGATACTCCCCAAAATGACTTAAGTAGTACTTTCAAGTACACCCCTGCCTTCATACTCTTCTTCCCATCCACTCTGCTGCGTCCTTCAAGCCATATTCCCCTCTGAGCTCAACCTCCCTTATGATATAATCAACGTCCTCTTTCTTTTTCATTCCAATACTTTTTGCTTACTATGCTCTCCATCCATTGCTCTACTATCCCCTTTGTGTGACTCCGATCCGGAGAGAGGAGGGAAGTTTGACTTCACAGAAAAGCAAGCGTGTCCCTGTGAATCAGAGGCTCAGCAGAGCAAGCTCCATGTAGCGGCATTTGCCTGACTCAGATGCTTTTCTGTTTTGAGAGGGGAGTCACGGGAGCCGACGAACAAACGGTCTTTCAACCCTCCACGGGCTTGGAGTCTCTCAGAGTGACTCGTTGCCAGTCGCAGTTTGTTCCTCGCTCAGCTCAGCAGGACTGTTCCTGCCAGAAGATGGAGAGGACAGATGGGAGAGACTGGGCCGGAAAATGGCCGTCTCAGAGGCAGATGGTACAGCGTAGAGCAGTCGTTCGCAAGCTTTTTTGGTCACTATACAGCCTGCTTGAAGTCCCCGCTCATGTGCCACCGATCATTTGGCTTATGCACTTATTGGGTTTTCCAAGTACCCCTTGTGGCAAGGCCAGGTACTCAAGGTTAAGAAACAAAGTCTTCTTCATAAACAAAGAAGTTATGTGAGGCGTTTGTTTTGTCTTTACACTTTACACTTTACACATTCCTCTAACAGTCTTGTTATCTTGGATGCACCGGGAAAAAGCTGGCTTCATAATTGGCTTCCCAATTGACTTTGTTTGCAGCTCCACTACACTGCTCTTGTCTTCTTGTGTTTAAAGAAGGGAGGTGTTGTGCTTGTTTTGAAGAAACCTCATCCTCTGCAAATGCAAGAGCCATGTTACAAAGGGCTGCATGTTAAATTACTAATGGGCCAGGGATATACTTGGCAAGCGTAAAAGATACACCTTGACATTTCCGTAATTGGGTTTCTCAATAGTTTTCAAGGTAAGACAAAGGGTTTAATGAAAAAACAATTTTGAGATTAAACTTTTGTTGTGTAATGGTAAAGTAGTGTGGATTTGCACAGTAAGTGGGGAAAACTGAATGGGGTGAATGGGGTGGACTGACGGGGTGAATGGGGTGAACTGACACAGTGAATGGGGTGAACTGACACAGTGAATGAGGTGAACTGACACAGTGAATGGGGTGAACTGACACAGTGAATGGGGTGAACTGACACAGTGAATGAGGTGAACTGCTTCAGTAAATGGGTTAAACTGACACAGTAAATGGGTTAAACTGACACAGTAAATGGGTTAAACTTACACAGTAGATGGGTTAAATTGACACAGTAAATGGGGTGAATGGACACAGTAAATGGGTTAAACTGACACAGTAAATGTGTAATGGTTTTCTTCCGTTGAAGGAGAGGACCAATGCGCAGCGTGGTAAGTGTCCATGGTATTTATTTAAACACATAAACTGAACACTCCATACAAAAACAATAAACGTAAAGTGAATAACCGAAACCGAAAACAGTACCGTGTGGTGTACAACAGACAAGGAAACAATCACCCACAAACACACAGTGAAAACCTAGGCTACCTAAGTATGATTCTCAATCAGAGACAACTAACGACACCTGCCTCTGATTGAGAACCATACTAGGCCGAACACATAAAAACAACCTAGACACACAAAACATAGAATGCCCACCCAGCTCACGTCCTGACCAACACTAAAACAAGGAAAACACAAAATAACTATGGTCAGTGGTCAGTCCGCCCCAAGGTGCGGACTCCGACCGCACAACCTAAACCTATAGGGGAGGGTCTGGGTGGGCATCTGTCCGCGGTTGCGGCTCTGGCGCTGGACGTGGACCCCACTCCATCATTGTCTTTGTCCACCTCCTTAGCGTCCTTTGAGTAGCGACCCTCACCGCCGACCTTGGCCTAGGAACCCTAACAAAGGGCCCCACTATACTGAGGGGTAGCTCAGGCCTGAGGGGTAGCTCAGGACTGAGAGGTAGCTCAGGACTGAGAGGTAGCTCAGGACTGAGAGGTAGCTCAGGACTGAGAGGTAGCTCAGGCTGGTGACGGCTCTGGCAGCTTCAGGCTGGTGACTGCTCTGGCAGCTCCTGGCTGACTGACGGCTCTGGCAGCTCCTGGCTGACTGACGGCTCTGGCAGCTCCTGGCTGACAGGCGGCTCTGGCGGCTCCTGGCTGACTGGCGGCTCCTGGCTGAATGGCGGCTCTGGCGGATCCTGGATGACTGGCGGCTCTGGCGGATCCTGGCTGACTGGCGGCTCTGGCGGCTCCTTGCTGACTGGCGGCTCTGGCGGCTCCTTGTAAACTGGCGGCTCTGGCGGCTCCTTGCAGACTGGCGGCTCCTTGCTGACTGAAGACTCTAGCAGCTCTGGACAGGCGGGAGACTCTAGCAGCTCTGGACAGGCGGGAGACTCTAGCAGCTCTGGACAGGCGGGAGGCTCTAGCAGCTCTGGACAGGCGGGAGACTCTAGCAGCTCTGGACAGGCGGGAGACTCTAGCAGCTCTGGACAGGCGGGAGACTCTAGCAGTTCTGGACAGGCAGGCGGCTCTAGCAGCTCTGGACAGGCGGGCGGCTCAGATGGCGCTGGGCAGACGGGTGGCTCAGGCGGCGCTGGGCAGACGGGCGGCTCAGGCGGCGCTGGGCACACGAGGGGCTCGGCCGCCTCTGGACTGAGGTGCTCTGGCGCCTCTGGACTGAGGTGCTCTGGCGCCTCTGGACTGAGGTGCTCTGGCGCCTCTGGACTGAGGTGCTCTGGCCCCTCTGGACAGGCGGGAGACTCCTACAGTGCTGGAGAGGAGGAAGGCTCTGGCAGCGCTGGACAGAGGGGCTCTGGCGCCTCTGGACTGAGGGGCGGAAACTCTGGTAGCACCGGACAGGCTGGAGAACCTGTATTGATGGGATGGAGAGAGCATGGTGCGGGGTGCCAGCACTGGTGGTACCGGGCTGGGGACACGCACCTCAGGGTGAGTGCAAGGAACAGGACACACCGGGTTGTGAAGGTGTACTGGAGACCTGGTGTGTATAGCCGGCATCAAATCTTCCGGAACTCTAACACAAGTTTCAGGCTGAGTACGAGAAACTGACACAGGTGGCATCAGACAGCTAACACGCTCCTCAGGGCGAATGCCATGCATACTACGCCAAACCAACAGCTCTCGCTCTTCACTCTCCTCCAATTCCATCAACAACTCCTCGAATGGCATCTCCCATCCGTTCACTCTCCTCCAATCTGTCCAATAACTCAACATTCTCAGACACACACCTCAACTTCGCTGACTGCTCTGATTCCATCCATGGCTCCTTACGGTAAACAGGGGGAGTTGCCTCAGGTCTGACTCCTGACTCTGCCACACTCTCCCTTTTGTGGTGGGTGATTCTGTAATGGTTTTCTTCCATTGAAGGAGAGGACCAATGCGCAGCGTGGTAAGTGTCCATGGTATTTATTTAAACACATAAACTGAACACTCCATACAAAAACAATAAACGTAAAGTGAATAACCAAAACCGAAAACAGTACCGTGTGGTGTACAACAGACAAGGAAACAATCACCCACAAAACAACAGTGAAACCCAGGCTACCTAAGTATGATTCTCAATCAGAGACAACTAACGACACCTGCCTCTGATTGAGAACCATACTATGCCGAACACAGAAAAACAACCTAGACACACAAAACATAGAATGCCCACCCAGCTCACGTCCTGACCAACACTAAAACAAGGAAAACACAAAAGAACTATGGTCAGAACGTGACAAAATGGGTTAAACTGACACAGTAAATGGGGAGAATTGACACAGTAAATGGGTTAAACTGAAACAGTAAATGGGTTAAACTGACACAGTAAATGGGTTTAACTGACACAGTAAATGGGTTAAACTGACACAGTAAATGGGTTAAACTGACACAGTAAATGGGTTAAACTGACACAGTAAATGGGTTAAACTGACACAGTAAATGGGTTTAACTGACACAGTAAATGGGTTAAACTGACACAGTAAATGGGGTGAACTGACACAGTAAATTGCCAAATAATCATAATTTGTGAACTCACTTAGAAGAGGGGGAGAGAGAGAGAGAGAGAGAGACCTTGTCTTCTTTCTGCTTGATAGCGCATTAATTACTTTTCATAAACTCATCAAACAGAAGTTTTTATGATGCAATCTGTGTATGAGTTTTGACCCTACACTTTGTTTATAATTATGTATGCAAATTTGATTGAGGCATAGAACCCTTTTCTACGAATTTATTGAGTATCAATGTTGATTTTACACAACTATTGCTTTCTTTCTAAAATACTTTCACAATGGTGTATTGGAGGCGAAGTCAAGTGCAGAAGAGCAGATTATAATGAATAGGCGCACTTTTATTATAGTTTCAATAAAAAGAGAGCACGACATGAATCAAACGCGCTCAAAAAATGGAAGTAGAGTGCGTAAACTAACACCACCTAACATGAAAACAATTACACACAAAATATGATGGGAAACAGAGGGTTAAATACAAGTAGCTTAATTGGGGAAATGAAAACCAGGTGTGTGTGGAAACAAGACAAGACAAATGGATATACGGCGATGGCTAGAAAGCCGGTGACGTCGATCGCCGAACGCCGCCCGAACAAGGAGAGGGGCTGACTTCGGCCGAAGTCGTGACACTGACGTTAATGTCCTTGTTAAAACACAGAGAACATTATTATCATGTACTTAAACACTTAAGATCCCCCTTGGCCCTTTGCTAACGGATGTACCGTACTGTACCGTACAGTACGTGATTTACTTAGCAGAAATATCCCTGAGTATCTCTGGAGATCTAATAGCTTCCTGTGTGTGTTTTTAATGTGGTCAGATCACTCCTTACTTTTACACAACTCTGAAACTCATCCATCATGAAAATCACAGGGGATGGCACACACACACACACATACTGTACACACACTTGCATACACACACGCCCACTCAATGGCATGGATGCACACATACACACCTCTTCTTAAGCATGGCATCTACATATACAGTGCCTTCACACCCCTTGATTTTTTCCACATTTTGTTGAGTTACAGCCTGAATTTAAAATGGATTCAATTGTCACTGGCCCACACACAATACCCCATAATGTTAAAGTGGGATTATGTTTTTTGAAATTTGTGCTAATTAATACAAAAATGAAAAGCTGAAATGTCTTGAGTCAAAATACTCAATGACTACTTATTCTCTGTACCCCACACATACAATTTATTTGTAAGGTCCCTCAGTTGAGCAGTACATTTCAAACACAGATTCAACCACAAAGACCAGGGAGGTTTTCCAATGCCTCGCAAAGAAGGGCACCTATTGATAGATGGGTAAAAAAAAACAGACATTGAATATCCCTGGATGGTGTATCAATACACCCAGTCGCAATGAAGATACAAGGGTTCTTCCTAACTCGGTTCCCGGAGAGGAAGGAATCCGCTCAGGGACTTCACTTATGAGGCCAATGGTCATTTGAAAACAGTTAAAGAGTTGAATGGTTGTGATAGGAGAAAACTGAAGATGGATTGATAACATTGCATTTACTCCACAGTACTAACCTAAATGACAGAGTGAAAAGATGGAAACCTGTACAGAATAAAAAATATTTCAAAAGATGTATCCTGTTTGGAATGAGGCACTGCAGTAAAACTGCAAAAAATGTGGCAAAGAAATTAACTTTATGCTCTGAATAATATTTTCAAGTCTTGTCGTAGAATTTAAAGCCGATTTAAGTCAAAATTGTAACTAGGTCACTCAGGAACATTCAATTTGACCTAGGTTAGCAACTCCATTACGTTGTGTTTTAGGTTACTGTCCTGCTGGAAGTTGAATTTGTCCCCCCAGTGTCTGTTGGAAAGCAGACATGAAAATATTTGTCCAGCAATGATCAACAACCAACGACAGCGCTTGAAGAATGAAGAAAGAATACTGTGCAAATATTGTACAAGTGTCCAGGTGTGCAAAGCTCTTGGAGACTTACCCAGAAATACTTGCATCTGTAATTGGTTGCTACTTGATTCCATATGTGTTAATTTGATGTCTTATGGTACAAATAAAGAAAAACCCCGGATGAGTAGGTGTGTCCTGTGTTTTGACTGGTACTGTTTAGAAATGAGATATTTCTATATTTCATTGCCAATAAATTTGCAAACACTTCTAAAAACATATTGTCACTTTGTCGCTATGGGGTTTTGTGTGTAGATGGGTGAGGGGAAAAAAATATTGAATCTATTTTGAATTCAGGCTGTAAGGCAACAAAATGTAGTCAAGGGGCATGAATACTTTCTGAAGGCACTTTCTGTATACACCTGTCGCTGTCTCTCTACCTTTCTCTCACAACCTTATGAATTTCCATAATGAAATGATCCCAGAGCTTTTCTATATGGCACTCTCAATAACCCTCCCTCCTCTACAAGAGAGGGGGATATTCTATCACTTCTCTCCTCATACCTCAGTGCTCGAGTGGGCTTGAGTGAGCAGCAAACGAAGAGGGTTAGAAAGAGAGGAGGGGTGGAGGTGGTTGGTCCCATGGGAGGTCCCCTCCTCCCATTCCTCCTGTCATCTCCTCCTCTCTTTCCCTTTCTCCCAGAGCCTGTTGAAGCTGCAGATGAAAAGCCCTGAGCAGATCATTAGTCTGCAGTGGCACTGCCTCAGCTTTGTCTCGCATCCTCCTCTCCTGCTGTGTTCCTGTGTCGCTTAGCTGTGTAGTCCGTACGGTTTCATGTTGAGTTTATGACTGGGTTGTTTGTTTCATGTTTTGTCATGACTTGTTAGCAGGTTAGTTTACATTTGGGACTATTTCTGTTAGTCGGTAATGAGTTGCTTATGTTCTCTGCTGGTATTCAGAATCATGGACTTTGTCTAGAAAACCCCTCAAATTGACCTTACAGCAGCAGATGTCCGTTACCATAGATGATTCAATTAATAATCAAATACTTGGGATTTGAAAGCACCCCCCCAAAAAAAAATATCTGAAAGAATCTAGGTTGAGAAGTTCCGACGAGCTCTGAGCGCTCTCCATCTAACTTTTTCAAGTCGCACTTCTGATCTTCAGAGGGAGAAACGAAGCATTTGAAACAAATAGTATTTTAAACTGACCTAGATTCTCCTGCTGCCTGCCTGCACGAAGTGCGTGAGTCAAACACAGGAGAGATGAACATCACAGAGTCAAAATGCCACTTCTTATTAATGCCATATTGGCTTCCTGCTATCCCACGTATTCTTCCTCCCTCCCACAATGCTTTTAGCTGCAACACTGGTAAGGTACATCACAGTACCTCTCATGTATGCTGTACTGTATATTAATGCATCGATACTGTACATATACCATAGTCAGAAAGACACGCGAGGCACTACCACCACTCACGGCTATAGTTCCCACTCTGTAACCGTGAACATAATGGTGTCATGCATATTGAATTGACAGACTCCCACAGCTAAATCCTACATGTTTAGTATAGCCAGGTATCCCAAAGCATTTGAAATTTCCCACATTTTATAGTTTTCAAATTTGGATTAATCCTTCAGAAGTCAGCAGGTTTAGTACATACATTTTTCTGGGGGGGGGGGATAACTACCAATATAATATCACCATATGCTAGCGCAGAACAGAATCTAATGTAGCTAGCTATATGTCAACATTTTATCAAGGTGAAACTGACATTTTGTCCGACTCCATAATAACATCAGGTTATTGCTATAGGGAGAATGGCACAAGGCTAAATCCATGACCCGTCTAACAGCGGAACACATTAAGGAAACGGAGAAACTATTACCTTCCACTCATAAATCAGGCAAGAGTCCCTAAAGGGGAAGAAAGGCAGCTCAGATGAAATGAAATGCTAAACCTATAGGCTAACAGAGGGAACGTGCTGACCCAGACAGGCTAAAAAAGAAAAAGGCAAAGCCGCCATGATGAATTTAGCTTCTGGTCATTACATTGCTAATATCCATCTATTTGGACATGAAACAAGCTCTTTGTTAGTGATTAACAACAGAAATATCAGGCCGTAAATTGCAGACTCTCTGTTTTATTCTCTGGGCTTCGACAACCGATGAAAAATTCAAGTCTGATGTAGGATCGGAAGATCAGAGAATCTGGCTTTGGGCCAGAAGGACCTGTTAGAGACCAGTTTACTGGCCCATTGTACAGGCAGTGCGTTGCCACGTCTCATTTTACCATTCCTAAGGCATAAATGGGCCTATCCTGCTGATATACTGTATATCCTATCCATTCTTTACCAGGCTCTCTCTCTCTTTTCCTCGTTCCCTCTCTCTTTTGCTCTCTTCATCTCCCTCTCTCCTTCTCTCCCCTAAAGGAGGAGAGTGTGATGAGACCTAAAGAGGTGAGAGAGGGAAAGAGAAGGGATGAAGAGAAGAGGTAGCTCTAGGGATAAGAATCTCTCAGCCACACTTAAGGCATCGCGGCAGGTGCGTGTCAGGAATCACAAGCAGACATGACACCCTGCCTAGGACCACATACGCACTGAGACACACACTGAGACAGAGACAAACTTACACACACACACACACAGACACAGAAACTTAATTGTATTCGATTGCAGAATAAAGTTTTTAATGTCAGCATGTTATGGAATAACCCTTCATTTGACTAATTGGAGGATGATAATAAGTCATAGATCAGATGTGTGGGGAGTCAGCCCACTCCTCCCTTGTATCCTCATTCCCTTGATTGACTTAATTCCATCTAGTCTACACGATTCCACAGAATCTTTCAGTATACAGTGCAGTGGATATGATAATTCCAGTCCAGTCTACCGACCAAAAACCACTTGTGTCCTCCACTATAACACACTCCAACACACTGCCCTATTACTCCCTCAAATCAAATCAAATCAAATCACATACACATGGTTAGCAGATGTTAATGCGAGTGTAGCGAAATGCTTGTGCTTCTAGTTCCGACAATGCAGTAATAACCAACAAGTAATCTAGCTAACAATTCCAAAACTACTACCTAATAGACACAAGTGTAAGGGGATAAAGAATATGTACATAAAGATATATGAATGAGTGATGGTACAGAGCGGCATAGGCAAGATACAGCAGAGTTCTGTCCTACTATCCAGGTCTGTACCCAAACAATTTGAACTTCTACTTTTAAAAATCCACCTCTCTAAAAACAAGTCTCTCACCGTTGCCGCCTGCTATAGACCACCCTCTGCCCCCAGCTGTGCTCTGGACACCATATGTGAACTGATTGCCCCCCATCTATCTTCAGAGTTCGTGCTGCTAGGCGACCTAAACTGGAACATGCTTAACACCCCAGCCATCCTACAATCTAAACTTGATGCCCTCAATCTCACACAAATTATCAATGAACCTACCAGGTACCTCCCCAAAACCTTAAACACGGGCACCCTCATAGATATCATCCTAACCAACTTCCCCTCTAAATACACCTCTGCTGTCTTCAACCAAGATCTCAGCGATCACTGCCTCATTGCCTGCATCCGTAATGGGTCAGCGGTCAAGCGACCGCCACTCATCACTGTAAAACGCTCCCTGAAACACTTCTGCGAGCAGGCCTTTCTAATCGACCTGGCCGGGGTATCCTGGAAGGATATTGATCTCATCCCGTCAGTAGAGGATGCCTGGATATTTTTTTTAAATGCCTTCCTAACCATCCTAAATAAACATGCCCCATTCAAGAAATTTAGAACCAGGAACAGATATAGCCCTTGGTTCTCCCCAGACCTGACTGCCCTTAACCAACACAAAAACATCCTATGGCGTTCTGCATTAGCATCGAACAGCCCCCGTGATATGCAGCTGTTCAGGGAAGCTAGAAATCATTATACACAGGCAGTTAGAAAAGCCAAGGCTAGCTTTTTCAAGCAGAAATTTGCTTCCTGCAACACTAACTCAAAAAAGTTCTGGGACACTGTAAAGTCCATGGAGAATAAGAACACCTCCTCCCAGCTGCCCACTGCACTGAAGATAGGAAACACTGTCACCACTGATAAATCCACCATAATTGAGAATTTCAATAAGCATTTTTCTACGGCTGGCCATGCTTTCCACCTGGCTACTCCTACCCCGGACAACAGCACTGCACCCCTAACAGCAACTCGCCCAAGCCTTCCCCATTTCTCCTTCTCCCAAATCCATTCAGCTGATGTTCTGAAAGAGCTGCAAAATCTGGACCCCTACAAATCAGCCGGGCTAGACAATCTGGACCCTTTCTTTCTAAAATTATCTGCCGAAATTGTTGCCACCCCTATTACTAGCCTGTTCAACCTCTCTTTCGTGTCGTCTGAGATTCCCAAAGATTGGAAAGCAGCTGCGGTCATCCCCCTCTTCAAAGGGGGGGACACTCTTGACCCAAACTGCTACAGACCTATATCTATCCTACCGTGCCTTTCTAAGATCTTCGAAAGCCAAGTCAACAAACAGATTACCGACCATTTCGAATCTCACCATACCTTCTCTGCTATGCAATCTGGTTTCAGAGCTGGTCATGGGTGCACCTCAGCCACGCTCAAGGTCCTAAACGATATCTTAACCGCCATCGATAAGAAACATTACTGTGCAGCCGTATTCATTGATCTGGCCAAGGCTTTCGACTCTGTCAATCACCATATCCTCATCGGCAGACTCGACAGCCTTGGTTTCTCAAATGATTGCCTCGCCTGGTTCACCAACTACTTCTCTGATAGAGTTCAGTGTGTCAAATCGGAGGGTCTGCTGTCCGGACCTCTGGCAGTCTCTATGGGGGTGCCACAGGGTTCAATTCTTGGACCGACTCTCTTCTCTGTATACATCAATGAGGTCGCTCTTGCTGCTGGTGAGTCCCTGATCCACCTCTACGCAGACGACACCATTCTGTATACTTCCGGCCCTTCTCTGGACACTGTGTTAACAACCCTCCAGGCAAGCTTCAATGCCATACAACTCTCCTTCCGTGGCCTCCAATTGCTCTTGAATGCAAGTAAAACTAAATACATGCTCTTCAACCGATCGCTGCCTGCACCTACCCGCCTGTCCAACATCACTACTCTGGACGGCTCTGACTTAGAATACGTGGACAACTACAAATACTTAGGTGTCTGGTTAGATTGTAAACTCTCCTTCCAGACCCATATCAAACATCTCCAATCCAAAGTTAAATCTAGAATTGGCTTCCTATTTCGCAACAAAGCATCCTTCACTCATGCTGCCAAACATACCCTTGTAAAACTGACCATCCTACCAATCCTCGACTTTGGCGATGTCATTTACAAAATAGCCTCCAATACCCTACTCAACAAATTGGATGCAGTCTATCACAGTGCAATCCGTTTTATCACCAAAGCCCCATATACTACCCACCATTGCGACCTGTACGCTCTCGTTGGCTGGCCCTCGCTTCATACTCGTCGCCAAACCCACTGGCTCCATGTCATCTACAAGACCCTGCTAGGTAAAGTCCCCCCTTATCTCAGCTCGCTGGTCACCATAGCATCTCCCACCTGTAGCACACGCTCCAGCAGGTATATCTCTCTAGTCACCCCCAAAACCAATTCTTTCTTTGGCCGCCTCTCCTTCCAGTTCTCTGCTGCCAATGACTGGAACGAACTACAAAAATCTCTGAAACTGGAAACACTTATCTCCCTCACTAGCTTTAAGCACCAACTGTCAGAGCAGCTCACAGATTACTGCACCTGTACATAGCCCACCTATAATTTAGCCCAAACAACTACCTCTTTCCCAACTGTATTTAATTTTAATTTATTTATTTATTTTGCTCCTTTGCACCCCATTATTTTTTTATTTCTACTTTGCACATTCTTCCATTGCAAAACTACCATTCCAGTATTTTACTTGCTATATTGTATTTACTTTGCCATCTTGGCCTTTTTTGCCTTTACCTCCCTTCTCACCTCATTTGCTCACATTGTATATAGACTTGTTTATACTGCATTATTGACTGTATGTTTGTTTTTACTCCATGTGTAACTCTGTGTCGTTTTATCTGTCGAACTGCTTTGCTTTATCTTGGCCAGGTCGCAATTGTAAATGAGAACTTGTTCTCAACTTGCCTACCTGGTTAAATAAAGGTAAAATAAATAAATAAATAAACAGTAGATGGTATTGAGTGCAGTATATACATATGAGATGAGTATGTAATCAAAGTGGCATAGTTAAAGTGGCTAGATGATATAGAGTACAGTATATACATATACATATGAGATGAATAATGTAGGGTATGTAAACATTATATTAGGTAGCATTGTTTAAAGTGGCTAGTGATGTATTTTACATCATTTCCCATCAATTCCCATTATTAAAGTGGCTGGAGTTGAGTCAGTGTGTTGGCAGCAGCCACTCAATGTTAGTGGTGGCTGTTTAACAGTCTGATGGCCTTGAGATAGACGCTGTTTTTCAGTCTCTCGGTCCCAGCTTTGATGCACCTGTACTGACCTCGCCTTCTGGATGATAGCGGGGTGAACAGGCAGTGGCTCGGGTGGTTGTTGTCCTTGATGATCTTTATGGCCTTCCTGTGACATCGGGTGGTGTAGGTGTCCTGGAGGGCAGGTAGTTTGCCCCCGGTGATGCGTTGTGCAGACCTCACTACCCTCTGGAGAGCCTTACGTTTGTGGGCGGAGCAGTTGCCGTACCAGGCGGTGATACAGCCCGACAGGATGCTCTCGATTGTGCATCTGTAGAAGTTTGTGAGTGCTTTTGGTGACAAGCCGAATTTCTTCAGCCTCCTGAGGTTGAATAGGCGCTGCTGCGCCTTCTTCACGATGCTGTCTGTGTGGGTGGACCAATTCAGTTTGTCTGTGATGTGTACGCCTCCATTTGCTGAGATGCTTAGGACGACATCCAATAGGATGCTAGATAAACTCCCAGATGGGCGTAACGGGCTCAGTGCATCTCCATACTGCGGCATAATGGAATGGCCAATAATTGATGTGGATCAGTGTATGTGTGTGTGCGCATGTGCGTGAGTGCGTGCACGTGCTTCTGTCCATCTTTCTATTTAGGCTCAATTGACCATTTCGTCAGCTATTGTTGGACACCAGTCTGGGCTAATTCCCATGTTGTCATACAGACTGCCATTCATTAGATATATCGCTGATGCTGTGCTGTGGGGTAGCCAGGCCAAAGTCCGTTAACCAATGGGAGAGGAGGAAATCAGAGACAATGCAGTGACCATCACCATCCCTTTGGTCCAAGGTTTATATTTTCATTACAGTAAGAAAGATAACCACACACTGTTGAATGCTCCGGCGGTTCCATTGTGCAGTGTTTCGACCCTGAGGGCTATGTTTTTATTAATCCATCCAACCGTTCAGTCTGGGAAGGGGATTCTTGCAGGTGTATGGATATTTTGGTTATTGGTTTCAGGTCTACTGTTTTCATTACCACTAGTTTTATTGAACTTTGCCACTCAGCAATGATTCTCTCAATCCCAGGTGCTGAATAATTGACTAGAAAATAAAACATATAATCAAATCAAATCAAACTTTATTTGTCACATGCGCCGAATACAAGTATAGACTTTACCGTGAAATGCTGACTTACAAGCCAACAGTGCAGTTCAAGAAGAAGAAAATGTTTACCAACTAAACTAAAGTAAGAAGTAATAATGAAAAGTAACACAATAAGAATAACAATAACGAGGCTATATACAGGGGGCACCGGTACTGAGTCAGTGTGCAGGGGTACAGGCTAGTTGAGGTAATCTGTACATGTAGGTGGGGGCGAAGTGACTATGCATAGGTAACAAACAAACAGTGAGTAGCAGCAGTGTACAAAAGGGAGGGGAAATTGTCCGGTGGCAATTTTGTGGATTGTTCAGCAGTCTTATGGCTTGGGGGTCGAAGCTGTTGAAGAGCCTTTTGGGCCTAGACTTGGCGCTCCGGTACCACTTGCCATGCGGGAGCAGAGGAAACAGTCTATAACTTGGGTGACTGGAGTCTTTGACACTTTTTTGGGCCTTCCTCTGACACGCCTATTACAGTATATAGGACCTGGATGGCAGGGAGCTTGGCCCCAGTGATGTACTGGGCCGTTCTGCCTTACGGTCAGATGCCGAGCAGTTGCCATACCAGGCGGTGATGCTCTCGATTTTACCCTCGTAAAACTGACTATCCTGCCGATCCATGACTTCGGCGATGTCATTTACAAAACAGCCTCCAACACTCTACTCAGCAAATTGGATGCAGTCTATCACAGTGCCATCCATTTTGCGACCAAAGCCCCATATACTACCCAGCACTGTGACCTATATGCTCTCGTTGGCTGGACTTCGCTCCATATTCGTCGCCAAACCCACTGGCTCCAGGTCATCTATAAGTCTTTGCTAAGTAAAGCCCCGTCCTATCTCAGCTCACTGGTCACCATAGCAGCACCCACCCATAGCACGCGCTCCAGCAGGTATATTTCACAGGTCACCCCCAAAGCCAATTCCTCCTTTGGCCGCCTTCCAGTTCTCTGCTGTCAATGACTGGAATGAATTTCAAAAATCACCCCGGTATCTCTACTTGCACATTCATCTTCTGCACATCTATCACTCCAGTGTTTAATTGCTAATGTAATTATTTCGCCACTATGACCTATTTATTGCCTTATCTCCCTTATCTTACCTCATTTGCACACACTGTATATATACTTTTTTTCTATTGTGTTATTGACTTTCTGTTTGTTTATTCCATGTGTAACTCTGTGTTGTAGTTTGTGTCGCACTGCTTTGCTTTATCTTGGCCAGGTCGCCGTTGTAAATGAGAACTTGTTCTCAACTGGCCTACCTGGTTAAATAAAGGAGAAATAAAAAAAATAAAATGAATAAATAAATTTAAAGACGGTGCAGCTGTAGAACCTTTTGAGGATCTGGGGACGCATGCCAAATCTTTTCAGTCTCCCAAGTGGGAAAAGGTTTTGTCGTGCCCTCTTCACGACTGTCTTGGTATGTTTGGACCCTGATAGTTTGTTGGTGATATGGACACCAAGGAACTTAAAACTCTCGACCCGCTCCACTACAGCCCTGTCGATGTTAATGGGGGCCTGTTCAGCCAGCCTTCTCCTGTAGTCCACGATCATTCCAAAATCGGCAGCAGCATATCACTTAGAACGCATGCCCATACTTTGTTCATTCTCAGTGCTACACCAGTATGGACATAGGAACAGATACAACAGGGAGACTACACCGTCTTTAATGAAAAGGCCTTCTGCAGCGTCTCCAGCAAACAGACCAAACCTGACCCACTGACCTGCATCCAGCTAACAGCACAGATACAACAGTTGTGCTGTGCTGTAAGGCAGGTTAAAGAGGCAAACCAGGATCTGCGGATGGAGCTGAAACGCATGACGGAGGAACTCATCATGAGAGAGCAGCACAGCCAGTCCCTTGAGAGACAGCTGGAAGATATGAGGACCATCGTCCTCTCCACCCTGAAGACAGACATCCACACACACACCACACATACCACACACACACCACTGGCACCCAAACCAACAACCTCTCCAAACACACACACACCATTCCTGACACTAACAATCATACAAACATCACACATACCACTGACACATATTCAACACCCTGCATTGACAACCACACACCCAACATCCCCAGCACTAACACATATACTCAACCTCTGCCCCATGGAGAACATTTTTAGCATGTAAATCTTGGGGGTGTGTATGCATGCCAGCAAAGTCACTACACTACACTACACAACCCTAAACAATACATTGATTGCACTATAACGGTGAGCAGGGCCCACAAACTGGGCCTACATAAAGCTGTCCCAACAGCAGAGCTTTCTTTTCAGCACCATGGAGTGAATCCTTACCACCACTACACCTGGCAGAGCCTTGTTTGGCAGCGAAACACTTCATTCAGCCTCATTTACTACCTTTAAAAAAAACATAGCTGATATGGCTGACTTGCTTAAACAAATGTGGTTTCTACTAACAATTGAGATGTACAAACTGTCGCATAAGGGAACGATGAGCGGATAAGAGGCAGTCCGTAATTTTGATTAAGACATTAATGAGCACATTAAGATGGACATAGTCAATTGAACTATTTGTTCAGCACTACATCAAGTCAGAACCGTAGGATAAATAAAAGGGGCAGAACAGCAGACAATGAAAACTCCTACAGTATTCAATGATTACATTTCTCTAAAACAGGCTATAGGCTACATGATCACCACCAAGTTAGAACAGTAGGCTAAGTTATGAAGGGGAAAGGGAAGCCAATTATTAGGGTGAGGCACATGGGCTACTAACAGCTTACTACACAATATACACTTAGTATTACTTTCTTAGTTAGAGTATAAATATCTCCCTGGCATAATACATCATTCATGCAGCAGCATACAATACATGTTTGGACTCACCTTGTTGTTCTGTGCTCACTTGAACAGGAAGGTGGTGCGGCGGTCCTTCTTGTGGGCAAATTTTGTCATGAAACGTTGTCATTAAAGTCTGGCATTTTCTGGATTTATGGTGCTTTCAATACAACTGGGAACTCAGAAGAAAACAAGGTTGTATCATGACGTCGGTGATCTTCAGGTCGGCGCTCTAGAAAGAGGCCAGAGTTCCCGACTTGGAATTCCAAGTTGGATGACCGTTCATAACCTATTTTCCCAGTCGGAGATAAAAGGATTTGCCGGTAGATTGTCGACTTGATTCATGATGATGACTGCTTGCCTAGCTTGCTAGCAAAGCATGTGAAAGTATGATGTTGACATGATCAGTCAAATCAAAGCTAAAGTAGATATGACGTCATTTTATCTGTGGCCAATGACCTTGAGCCTTCTTGGATGGGCACTTCTAATGTAAATCTATGGCAGCACCCAAGAGGATTGAATTTTCGAGCTCTCCCTGATTGTAGTGATTGTAGTAGTTGATGTAGATTGTAGTGTCCCCATGAGTGACAGAACACTGAGCCAATTACGGTGCAACCAGAGAACATTACCAACCCCTAGCACAGAGTTAGTCTGAAATACCTGCATGTTTGCAAACTGATATGTGACACGTATTCATTCATGCTAACCTGAATGACAGGTCACCACTGATCACTCCAGACACCCACAACAGCAGCACACAGCCAGAGCAGCGGACAGAGGACAACATGTGTGACTCCAACTGCAAATGCCTTGATGGAAGACTGCTCAGTGACTTTCAACGTGACACCGTCATAGGATGCCAATATTCCATCAAGACAGTTCCTCAAATTTCTGTCCTGCTAGACATGCCCCGGTCAACTGTAAGTGCTGTTATTGTGAAATGAAAACATCTAGGAGTTCTAATAGCTCAGCCGCGAAGTGGTAGGCCACACAAGCTCATAGAACAGGGCCGCTGTCCTGACTACTGAGTTCCAAACTGCCTCTGGAAGGAATGTCAGCATAATAATTGTTCTTTCCGGGAGCTTTATGAAATGGGTTTCCATTGGCCGAGCGGCCGCACACAAGCCTAAGATCTCCATGCACAATGCCAAGCATAGGCTGGAATGGTGTAAAGCACCTCAATTGGACTCTGGAGCAGTGGAAACAATCACGGTTCACCATCTGGCAGTCCAACGGACGAATCTGGTTTGGTGAATGCCAGGAGAGCGCTACCTGCCCCAATGCATAGTGACAGGTGTCAAGTTTGGTGGAGGAGGAATAATGGTCTGGGACTGTTTTCCATGGCTCGGCCCCTTAGTTCCAGTGAAGAGAAATCTTTACTCTACAGCATACAATGACATTCTAGATTATTCTGTAATTCCAACTTTAATGGTTGTAGCATTAGTTTTTATTAGTTATATTAGTAGTTGTAGCTGTAGTTTGTATTAGTTATATTATTAGTTGTAGCTGTTTTTTGTATTAGTTACAGTAGTTGTAGCAGTAGATTTTATTAGTTGTATTAGTAGCTGTGGCAGTAGTTTTTATTAGTTGTATTCGTAGATCTAGCAGTAATTATATTAGTTGTATTAGTAGTTGCAGCAGTAGTTTGTACTAGTTGTAGGCCTAAGTCATTTTTTATATTGTCTATGCATGTTTTTTATTTGTATTATTATTATTATTAGATAATAGTTACAATTGTTGGGTTGTAAATAAATAGAGTAAAAAACTCACGGACGCTTATTAAACCTCAAACGAAGCTCAGACCCCGCTGGGTCATTCAGCTGCATAAGACAAGGAACATGTTCAAACAATCACTGGTATTTAACCCTTTCTCCTATGCTGTGCCCCTCCTTACACATCTGAACAGCCAACACATCTCACCACCTCTATCCAGAACTTTAGTGATAGCTGTTCTTCCTCACGTCATCTGACCTGACCTCAACCCCAACATTCCTCACTCCTCCCCATAGGGTCCCTGAGGTCGAACAATATCATGTTCTGGCAGTATTTACAGGTCCTGCCTCCCTCTCTCTCTCTCTCTCTCCCTCTGCGACATGATTGAGGATGTTTGACGTTTATAGGTCAAAACCCATCACCCTACTATTCTTGTTAACATTCTCGATTCACATTTTTTATTTACACTCTCGAAAACAAGAGATTTCATCCGGCAACATTTCAAATAAATAAATAAACAGATATCCTGTTATGACACATCGCGTATTGTACACCATCGCCACTTCCTGCTTGGCCAAACATATGTGCTCATCCCGAATATGAGGAAAAGGGAAAGTAATCTTTGGTGACAAGCCTGATAAGGCTAACACCTGGGAGCACCTGGGATCTGCTCCATATAATCCAGATTAGCCAACCCGTCCTCTCGTAATCAGGGAGGGAATCAATAACAGTTATCTCTAACCATAACATATTGTAGAGGGGTTGGGTTAAATACGGAAGACACGTTTCGGATAAATGCATTCAGTTTCCCCTTTCCCTATTGACAGGTTTTGTAAGCGATTCTAGCCTCTGGAAGTAATTGCTGTTTGTTACTAGAGGAGATATGGCAGGTGTGGTAACAACGGTTTCAATCAGAATCATTTGTTTTAATAAACAGAGCAGGTGAGGGTATATCCATGGAAACCGTTCGTGAGGCCCTAGTGAGGGGAAAATGTTATTTTGCTTGCGTCTTTGCTGTCTCTATAGTCAACTTCACCTTTCTACGTCTTGATTTGATTTAATGTGGCAAACACACACGAGAAATTGCATCAAATACATTTGTGGGTGGCAGTAGTGTTGTGTGTTTAAAGGCACTTCCATTACAATCACCTCCTTGGATTGTGAAAGGTTGAACAATGGCAAGATCAACGGAAGAGACAAATTAGCTTATTCCAATCCTATTGATCTGTGAAATATAACATAACCATTTGAGTCGGATAACTCTATTGAACTTACAAAATGGTGCCGTTTCCCAGCATCCCTGGTGAGTTCCAACCATCCTCTACTCATGTCTCGATACATGTGGCTTGATTGTAATGTAATCTAGATTTGATTTTCTTAGTCACAAGGGAATAACACAACACTCTCAAATGTGAATATGTTTCATGTTGAATCTATTATAATTCCTTTTCTCAAAACATCCGCTTCTCCCTTTCAAGAGCTCTATCCTGTCCGTGTTGCTTTCTTGAGCATGGGTAATGAGCAAAAGGCAGAGAGGCCCACCCTGATTGTTCTCACTGCTTTGATGTGAAGGCATCGGTCTCTCCGTTGGCAGGCCTTGTTTCAAATCGCATGTGGTTTTCGGAGGTTGTGAAATGCATCTTACATTGCCCATTTGAATTTTTTAAAAGATCAAGACTACGCCGTTTATTATGCAAGCACTTTGAATAACCCAAGAAAAAATAAGGGGGGAGAGAGAGAGAGAGAGCAGCTATAAATATGATTCTATCATTTATTATAAATAACACAAAGCTCAGTTGTTGAATGCCTCCCTGTCAAAATCGGGAAGTTTGCCCCGGCTTATGAAAAATACATAGAATTACAACTCAATTCCCTTTTCAGGTCTCCAGATTTGCTATTATACGTAATGTTTTCCCTGTTATTTCCATTGCCCTGTCATTAATGGGTCATAATCATATTAAAGTGAGACACACAAACACACACACTCATTCACTAACTCACTCACACAAACACTCCCACACACACTCTCTCTCTCTGTTCTTTCCTCAGCTGGGGGCTGTGGTTTCAGACTGAGTGTGTGAGACATGCTTTCTCCTGTTGTCCCAGAGTTGGTTAATAAGACCTCCACACTATGTGGAAGTTGTCTAGTGCTTACCTGGTGCCTAGGCAGAACGTGGCTGCTCTACACAGACCTCCACACTATGTGGAAGTTGTCTAGTGCTTACCTGGTGCCTAGGCAGAACGTGCCTGCTCTACACAGACCTCCACACTATGTGGAAGTTGTCTAGTGCTTACCTGGTGCCTAGGCAGAACGTGGCTGCTCTACAAAGACCTCCACACTATGTGGAAGTTGTCTAGTGCTTACCTGGTGCCTAGGCAGAACGTGGCTGCTCTACAAAGACCTCCACACTATGTGGAAGTTGTCTAGTGCTTACCTGGTGCCTAGGCAAAACGTGGCTGCTCTACACAGACCTCCACACTATGTGGAAGTTGTCTAGTGCTTACCTGGTGCCTAGGCAGAACGTGGCTGCTCTACAAAGACCTCCACACTATGTGGAAGTTGTCTAGTGCTTACCTGGTGCCTAGGCAGAACGTGGCTGCTCTACACAGACCTCTACACTATGTGGAAGTTGTCTAGTGCTTACCTGGTGCCTAGGCAGAACGTGGCTGCTCTACAAAGACCTCCACACTATGTGGAAGTTGTCTAGTGCTTACCTGGTGCCTAGGCAGAACGTGGCTGCTCTACACAGACCTCCACACTATGTGGAAGTTGTCTAGTGCTTACCTGGTGCCTAGGCAGAACGTGCCTGCTCTACACAGACCTCCACACTATGTGGAAGTTGTCTAGTGCTTACCTGGTGCCTAGGCAGAACGTGGCTGCTCTACAAAGACCTCCACACTATGTGGAAGTTGTCTAGTGCTTACCTGGTGCCTAGGCAGAACGTGGCTGCTCTACAAAGACCTCCACACTATGTGGAAGTTGTCTAGTGCTTACCTGGTGCCTAGGCAGAACGTGGCTGCTCTACAAAGACCTCCACACTATGTGGAAGTTGTCTAGTGCTTACCTGGTGCCTAGGCAGAACGTGGCTGCTCTACACAGACCTCCACACTATGTGGAAGTTGTCTAGTGCTTACCTGGTGCCTAGGCAGAACGTGGCTGCTCTACACAGACCTCCACACTATGTGGAAGTTGTCTAGTGCTTACCTGGTGCCTAGGCAGAACGTGGCTGCTCTACACAGACCTCCACACTATGTGGAAGTTGTCTAGTGCTTACCTGGTGCCTAGGCAGAACGTGGCTGCTCTACAAAGACCTCCACACTATGTGGAAGTTGTCTAGTGCTTACCTGGTGCCTAGGCAGAACGTGGCTGCTCTACACAGACCTCCACACTATGTGGAAGTTGTCTAGTGCTTACCTGGTGCCTAGGCAGAACGTGGCTGCTCTACACAGACCTCCACACTATATGGAAGTTGTCTAGTGCTTACCTGGTGCCTAGGCAGAACGTGGCTGCTCTACACAGACCTCCACACTATGTGGAAGTTGTCTAGTGCTTGCCTGGTGCCTAGGCAGAACGTGGCTGCTCTACAAAGACCTCCACACTATGTGGAAGTTGTCTAGTGCTTACCTGGTGCCTATGCAGAACGTGGCTGCTCTACAAAGACCTCCACACTATGTGGAAGTTGTCTAGTGCTTACCTGGTGCCTAGGCAGAACGTGGCTGCTCTACAAAGACCTCCACACTATGTGGAAGTTGTCTAGTGCTTACCTGGTGCCTAGGCAGAACGTGGCTGCTCTACACAGACCTCCACACTATGTGGAAGTTGTCTAGTACTTACCTGGTGCCTAGGCAGAACGTGGCTGCTCTACACAGACCTCCACACTATGTGGAAGTTGTCTAGTGCTTACCTGGTGCCTAGGCAGAACGTGGCTGCTCTACAAAGACCTCCACACTATGTGGAAGTTGTCTAGTGCTTACCTGGTGCCTAGGCAGAACGTGGCTGCTCTACACAGACCTCCACACTATGTGGAAGTTGTCTAGTGCTTACCTGGTGCCTAGGCAGAACGTGGCTGCTCTACACAGAATAAAGGAACATTGTTTGTTCCATGTGCCAAAACTATGACAATGCAATTACATTTGATATAATAATGGAAATCACATACTTATCACAACACACACACACACAGACACACACACACACACACCATTTGGAGTGGAGTAAATGTCTTCCCTAGTATATCATCGTTGAGAATGTCAGCCGGTTGGTTGGTAGCTCCCTGTTTGGGCTCTGTGACCTCTCTATTACACCTTTCACAGTGGGGTTAAGAGGAAAATGTCTCCATTTGGGATCAGTTACGGCTCAGTTGGTCGTGGATGGTCAGGTTTGATCGGTGCTGGGGAAAGGTCAAAGGTTTCCCTCACAGGACTTTAAAGAAGACTCATCTAACTGGCCTTGTAATGTGTGTGTCCCCGATTGATTATGTCAACTTTGGGTCCCATATATCTTACATTACATTGGCTGCTGGAGTTTGAAGACCTTTTTCGGGCGAGAATGTGATTGGAAAGTTCTAAGAAAACCAGTTCTCAGAAAGTCTCAAGAAATTAGCAGTTTTCAATAGGCTTCTTCTACTGCCGTATGCCTTGGAGCTGATACCCAGATGGATTGTTGAAAGAGCATGTGCACTGTGTGTAATGCTCTGATGAGACAGAGAGAAATGCATTGCTGTGCAATGGGGGGAAATGAAATGAAATGAAATGCACCATGAAAAATAGCTTCGGTGGAAAGCTAGCTACCAACTGCTGCTGAGCTGTAGCTCCGTGGTAATGATGAGCGCTTCATGTCTCCCAGCTCTGCTAACCAAGATGCAGTCATTCTCATTTCTAGCTGGTGCCCGGCTCCATCTGTGCCCCTATTGGCTGATTAGATTAACTTGAGGCCCATGTGACACTCTGCTATCTAGGAGAAAGGATGGCAAAGGGTGCATGCACATGCACACACATTCTCTCCCACGCTCACACACACATATTTGCGTGGAGATTGAATTAACCTGAATAATGACATTGAAAATAGGCCACCCTCAACTCAGAGAGAGAGAGAGAGAGAGAGAGAGAGAGAGAGAGACCTTTATTAGACTTACAAATTGACTTGAGACTGTATTGGATGAGACACACGCCTGTTTTCAGTGATCTGGAGGTGTTAGTCTGTTTTCAGTGATCTGGACGTGTTAGTCTGTTTTCAGTGATCTGGACGTGTTAGTCTGTTTTCAGTGATCTGGAGGTGTTAGTCTGTTTTCAGTGATCTGGACGTGTTAGTCTGTTTTCAGTGATCCGGAGGTGTTAGTCTGTTGTCAGTGACCTGGACGTGTTAGTCTGTTTTCAGTGATCTGGAGGTGTTAGTCTGTTTTCAGTGATCTGGACGTGTTAGTCTGTTTTCAGTGATCTGGACGTGTTAGTCTGTTTTCAGTGATCGAGACGTGTTAGTCTGTTTTCAGTGATCTGGAGGTGTTAGTCTGTTTTCAGTGATCTGGAGGTGTTAGTCTGTTTTCAGTGATCTGGACGTGTTAGTCTGTTTTCAGTGATCTGGACGTGCTAGTCTGTTTTCAGTGATCTGGAGGTGTTAGTCTGTTTTCAGTGATCTGGACGTGTTAGTCTGTTTTCAGTGATCTGGACGTGTTAGTCTGTTTTCAGTGATCTGGAAGTGTTAGTCTGTTTTCAGTGATCTGGACGTGTTAGTCTGTTTTCAGTGATCTGGACGTGTTAGTCTGTTTTCAGTGATCTGGAAGTGTTAGTCTGTTTTCAGTGATCGAGATGAGTTAGTCTGTTTTCAGTGATCTGGAGGTGTTAGTCTGTTTTCAGTGATCTGGACGTGTTAGTCTGTTTTCAGTGATCTGGACGTGTTAGTCTGTTTTCAGTGATCGAGACGTGTTAGTCTGTTTTCAGTGATCGAGACGTGTTAGTCTGTTTTCAGTGATCTGGAGGTGTTAGTCTGTTTTCAGTGATCTGGAGGTGTTAGTCTGTTTGTGTGTGTTAGTCTGTTTTCAGTGATCGAGACGTGTTAGTCTGTTTTCAGTGATCTGGAGGTGTTAGTCTGTTTTCAGTGATCTGGATGTGTTAGTCTGTTTTCAGTGATCTGGACGTGTTAGTCTGTTTTCAGTGATCTGGAAGTGTTAGTCTGTTTTCAGTGATCGAGATGAGTTAGTCTGTTTTCAGTGATCTGGTGGTGTTAGTCTGTTTTCAGTGATCTGGACGTGTTAGTCTGTTTTCAGTGATCTGGACGTGTTAGTCTGTTTTCAGTGATCGAGACGTGTTAGTCTGTTTTCAGTGATCTGGACGTGTTAGTCTGTTTTCAGTGATCTGGACGAGTTAGTCTGTTTTCAGTGATCTGGAGGTGTTAGTCTGTTTTCAGTGATCTGGACGTGTTCAGTGATCTGGAGGTGTTAGTCTGTTTTCAGTGATCGAGACGTGTTAGTCTGTTTTCAGTGATCTGGAGGTGTTAGTCTGTTTTCAGTGATCTGGAGGTGTTAGTCTGTTTTCAGTGATCTGGAGGTGTTAGTCTGTTTTCAGTGATCTGGACGTGTTAGTCTGTTTTCCGTGATCTGGACGTGTTAGTCTGTTTTCAGTGATCGAGGCGTGTTAGTCTGTTTTCAGTGATCTGGAGGTGTTAGTCTGTTTTCAGTGATCTGGAGGTGTTAGTCTGTTTTCAGTGATCTGGACGTGTTAGTCTGTTTTCAGTGATCTGGACGTGTTAGTCTGTTTTCAGTGATCGAGACGTGTTAGTCTGTTTTCAGTGATCTGGAGGTGTTAGTCTGTTTTCAGTGATCTGGACATGTTAGTCTGTTTGTGTGTGTTAGTCTGTTTTCAGTGATCGAGACGTGTTAGTCTGTTTTCAGTGATCTGGACGTGTTAGTCTGTTTTCAGTGATCGAGATGTGTTAGTCTGTTTTCAGTGATCTGGAGGTGTTAGTCTGTTTTCAGTGATCTGGACATGTGTGTCTGTTTGTATGTGTTAGTCTGTTTTCAGTGATCGAGACGTGTTAGTCTGTTTTCAGTGATCTGGAGGTGTTAGTCTGTTTTCAGTGATCTGGAGGTGTTAGTCTGTTTTCAGTGATCTGGAGGTGTTAGTCTGTTTTCAGTGATCTGGAGGTGTTAGTCTGTTTTCAGTGATCGAGACGTGTTAGTCTGTTTTCAGTGATCTGGAGGTGTTAGTCTGTTTTCAGTGATCTGGACATGTGTGTCTGTTTGTATGTGTTAGTCTGTTTTCAGTGATTGAGACGTGTTAGTCGGTTTTCAGTGATCGAGACGTGTTAGTCTGTTTTCAGTGATCTGGGGGTGTTAGTCTGTTTTCAGTGTTCTGGACGTGTTAGTCTGTTTTCAGTGATCTGGAGGTGTTAGTCTTTTTTCAGTGATCTGGACGTGTTAGTCTGTTTTCAGTGATCTGGACGTGTTAGTCTGTTTTCAGTGATCGAGACGTGTTAGTCTGTTTTCAGTGATCTGGAGGTGTTAGTCTGTTTTCAGTGATCTGGACATGTGTGTCTGTTTGTATGTGTTAGTCTGTTTTCAGTGATCGAGACGTGTTAGTCTGTTTTCAATGATCTGGACGTGTTAGTCTGTTTTCAGTGATCTGGAGGTGTTAGTCTGTTTTCAGTGATCGAGACGTGTTAGTCTGTTTTCAGTGATCTGGAGGTGTTAGTCTGTTTTCAGTGATCTGGGCGTGTTAGTCTGTTTTCAGTGATCTGGAGGTGTTAGTCTGTTGTCAGTGATCTGGACGTGTTAGTCTGTTTTCAGTGATCTGGACGTGTTCGTCTGTTTTCAGTGATCTGGAGGTGTTAGTCTGTTTTCAGTGATCTGGAGGTGTTAGTCTGTTTTCAGTGATCGAGATGTGTTAGTCAGCAGTGGAGGATGAGTGAGTCTGCTGCTTTTCAGGAGTCCGGTCACTTCTTCTCCTCCTCATCTCTGCATACGTCAGCTCATGTGGAATCATATTAGGGAGTGCCAGGGTTGAGTGAAATCTCCAGGCACTTTCAATTTCTCCCCTCTGGTTCTCTGATTCTATCCCTTCTACTTGGTCCTCTCATTCGCTCAGCGTTCACTCTCTTCCCCATTCCCTCTCTCCCTGTTTTTCTTTCTCCCTCTCCTTCACTTCCTCTCCTCCTACATCTCACCCCCATCTCTCTCCATTCCCCCTACCCCACTGTCGTTCTCTTCTCCTCCTCTCCCAGTTGATCAGGACCCATCTAGGCCCAGTGGTATATTGATTGCCAGTCTGTGGTGACTGCTAGCCCATTCTGACAGCTTCAAATGACCGTGGCGACCTCAGTCAGCCGACTCACGTTTTCAGGGGGGATTAAGCCTGAGTATGTGACTTTAAAAACTGTGACACATTGGGGTTAATGTGATGGAAGTTTATTGCTCAAATATTGTGTTTCGGCACTCACTTTTAATTTTTGCAGTTTTCTGTCATATCAAAGTAAACAGCTTTAAAGCTAAGTACTATAATTACACTCCGGATAATTAAGCATATGACTACTGCTTGGCATGCCATGATATTGTATCATCCTGAACAATCTCTCCATCTCTTATAGGCACTCTCGGACCTATATTTATGCATAGGGAGTCTTGCACACACTCCTCATTCTCTCACTCACTCAGATAAACACACACACACCATCTCTCTCTCTGCCGCCCCCCCCCCCCCCCCCCCCCATACAATTGGCTGATAATCTCATTTCTCCTGGCTGACAAATGTCCTTGTTTCTCTCACACTAATGCTCATATGCGCTCAGCCACTTCTCCCTACTTTCTCCCTCACTCGCATCACACTGTGCTGAATTGTGCATGCTGTTCAGGGAGGGGAAGGTGGGGTGCCACAGAAATGTATCACACTGTTAAAGAGCTTGGCTGAGAAGCCAGAAAGAGCACCTCACCAACTCCGACCTGTCCCCAAAATGGCTTATTGTTGATGCCTTGGCTGGCTTCCCTCCTCATCCACCCGCTGAGACTTTGGGAATAATACTCCCTGTCTATTTGACATTCATCTATAATACATGTTCCATGCCTGTGATCTTGGAAGAGAAGAGAGCTTCTGGAGGTTTAGTGTTATGTGAGAGCAGAGATGGAGTATGGGCACTACGGCTCCTAATTAATCAACCTCTTAGATGTAAAGTCCCCTGTTTAGGGGACCTGCGTGGTTCTGGTACTGGTTCCCACCAATATTGCTGCTTATGAATCGATCTGTGAGCCTTTGTGACATAGGATGTGAAATCTGAAACCACTTGAAGATGGGAGGTCCCTCCTACCATTTCATTCGCTCATCTGACTGTCCATCAACTCCTGGCTGAACCCTATGTCACAGTGAACCCTGACAAAGCACATGTCTGGAATCCTTACATCGCAGCGCAGCAGGAGGGGCTGGTTTTGTCACTGGAGCACATTCAGAGATCAATTTATAGCCATTAATCAAAAATAATTCATAGATTTTAAACAAAAGGAAACATTCTGTTTGTCATAGATTGACAGGAATAATATGAAATGAAAGGCGAATTCCTAATGAGTGTTCAATAAGCCAAGCCAGAGCTCCCTGAGACGTTCACAGCGATGGGGGTAGATGTTTTGATCAAGAGAGACCTTTTGGAAATAATAAATATACAAATATGTATTTTACACATATAAGGAAGGTGAAATCTTATAGTTAGTCGAGTTATAATTTGATTATACTATATTTAGCGTATAAGTCATTTCAAGCCTTCATACAGTGTTGTTGAATAGGAAAATATTTCTACTGTTTCTACTTCATATTTGTACTGTGTACTTAAGCTTGTGTCCTCAAATGTGACTACATTTTAAACTATTTTTTTTTACCAGAAAGGTGAGATTTGAACCTTTCTTGGAGTATGCAGCATTACTAGTTATTGTTAAATAATGACTTTTGTTGTTAAGTAGATTACATTGGTAACAGTAGAATGGCTAATTGATTGATTGCCCCGTTTCAGACAGGGACCTCCACTAATGAATACAGTGTGTGTGTGTGTGTGTGTGTGTGTGTGTGTGTGTGTGTGTGTGTGTGTGTGTGTGTGTGTGTGTGTGTGTGTGTGTGTGTGTGTGTGTGTGTGTGTGTGTGTGTGTGTGTGTGTGTGTGTGTGTGTGTGTGTGTGTGTGTGTTTCCCACAGTATGCGCTTCTAGCATCTGTCAAGTGTGTTGTATTCTATCATCATGTCATGTCATGTCATTATGATTCATGAGTTAACAAATGAAATCCGTGCAACTTGTTTTAATCAGTAGACCATTACCATTTCATTGAAAAGGGGTTCATCAGCCCTGTGTCGGTTTGAAACTCAACGTGCTGTGACGATAAGACCGCAATATAGATGATGGCTCAGTTCCAACACTCTCAAAGGGCTTCATCTGCGTCACTCTCTGTGATCTCTGATCGGTGTAAATCAAATCAAATGTATTTATAAAGCCCTTTTTACATCAGCATGAGTCACACAGTGCGTATGCAGAAACCCAGCCTAACACCCCAAACAGCAAGCAATGCAGATCTGGAACCCATGTAACCCAGAGAGTAAAGGAGACACGGAAAATGATTCATATTTGTTCAATACTTGAACATATATCCTTGACCTCCAGCCCCTTCCTCTTGAGTGTTGGGCTGAGCTGTCAATCAAGACGGGCTGTGTCACAAGGCTTGTATAACATGATATGCCCTCCCCTTCGGTCTGCCCCTCCTCCAGTGTTGACAAGACCCAGAGCACATTCACACCCCTTCATACATATTTACACCCGCCCGCCCACATCAACCTGTCTGTTGAGTTACTTCAGAAGGGCTTCTATGGTTCAAGGACAAAGTTGGCATGGCATGTTGTGAACATTGAAAGAGCAGCCGTGACAGCTAATGCCACAGTTTTAGCGTGACCAATGTATGTCAAAGGATAATGTGCTAGGGTTATTTGGATCCTGTGTGAATGTGGCTGAAATGTGATGTGCTGTTGTGTGCTATTCTTGCTTTGACTATGCGTTGCAGCTATGAAACTACTTAAACATGTAATATACCTCTCACACACACATAGAAACACTTTAATTATCTCTCTCTCCTACCTTTCCTCTGTCTCTCTCTCTCTCGCTCTCTCTTCCCTTCTGCCTATCTTCTCTCTTTCTCTCTCTCTCTCAACTACCTTTCCTCTCTGTCTCTCTCTTCCCTTCTGCCTATCTTCTCTCTTTCTCTCTCTCTCTCTCTCTCCTACCTTTCCTCTCTGTCTCTCTCTTCCCTTCTGCCTATCTTCTCTCTTTCTCTCTCTCTCTCTCTCTCTCTCTCTCTCTCACCAACCTTTCCTCTGTCTCTCTCTTCCCTTCTGCCTATCTTCTCTCTTTCTCTCTCTCCTACCTTTCCTCTCTCTCTCTCTTCCCTTTTGCCTATCTCTTTCTCTCTTTCCCTCGCTCTCTTCTCTCTCTATCTCTCTCTCGCTCTCTTTTCTCTTCTGCCTATCTTCTCTCTTTCTCTCGCTCTCTTCTCTTTTGTCTTTCTCTCTCTTGCTCTCTCTTCTATCTTCTCTTTCGCTCTATCGCTCGCTCTCTCGCTCTCTCTTTTCTGTCTACCTTCTCTCTTTCTCTCACTCTCTTCTCTTTTGTCTTTCCCTCTCTTGCTCTCTCTTCTCTTCTGTCTATCTTCTCTTTCGCTCTCTCGCTCTCTCTCTCCTGTCTTTCTTCACTCTCTCTCTCACTCTCTCTCTCTCTCTCTCTCTCTCTCTCTCTCTCTCTCTCTCTTCTGTCTTTCTTCTCTCTTTTCTCTGGTTAGAATAGGGATTGTGCTTCTGCCTTGTTAGCTCATATTTCCAGGTCAGGTGTGCTCAATGATTTTAAAAGCCTTTTGGGGAAGGATGATAATTTGCCTCACTATTCCTGTCAGTATCATTCACACTTCAATGTGGGGAGTACATGAAAAACACTTTAGAGGAAATACAAGGAATCAACACATTACGCTCAACATAATTAAGCATCATCATGCCAATACTATAATTACAAGTGGTTGTTGGGCTTTGAAGTTTTTTAAAGAAGTACTAGGTAATTTTGTATTCTGCTCAACTGCTTTAAAGGAAAATACCACACAAAAAAAAACATATTTTGGTATTTGCTTCATTAGTCCACTGTTGATACAGTCCCAAAATGTTTTGCTTGTCTGCAGTGAAGTTTTCAAGATATAGAACTTTCAAAATACAGAGTGTCACAGTGTGATGCGTTTTGTATCAACAGTGGACAAATGAAACAAATAACAACATTTTGTTTTTGAGTGGAATTATTTTTAAACTGTTTGTTTTTATCCAGAAAAAAGAATCACGTCGTTTAAGAACCAAATGGAAGCTAACAGAGAAAAACCTTCTATTAGACAAATTCAGGTAGGTCCCTCCGCCGTTTTGTTCCGTTTGCTTCTGTTTAATAAACAGATTGGGCAGAATGAATACACCCCTGGTCTATTGATGATACTGTACTTCTGTCAGTGACGTTCCACAACATTTTGAATGCATTTACATTTGAGTCTTTTAGCAGACATTGTTATCCAGAGCGACAGTAAGTAGTGAGTGCAGACATTTTCCTACTGGTCCCCTGTGGGAATAGAACGCGCACCTCTGGCGTTGCAAGCGCCCTGCTCTACCAAATGAGCCACCTAAAAGTTGTGCACAATCTCACATTCAATTCGTGCATGTACAGTGGTTCTTCCTTTAAAAGTTGTGTCGTATTGCAGCACAGCTTGCGGGCTGACGCAGAATTCTATGGCATGTTATTTAAGTGTCAGCCATTGTTGCAATTAATGCCAGTTAGTGCTAGTTTCAGTTAATTTCACTCAATTTATGTAAAAAAAAAAAAACAAGTAAGGAACTTGTCTGTCGGTGTCACGTTCGTCGTAATGATGAGACCAAGGTGCAACGTGATAAGAATACATTCTTCTTTAATTACCAAAGAACACTTAAACAAACTAACCAAAACAACAAAACGAATGTGACGCTATGATAAACCGAGTGCTGACACAGGCAACTCCACATAGACAATAACCCACGAAAAACTCAAGGAATATGGCTACCTAAATATGGTCCCCAATCAGAGACAACGATAAATAGCTGCCTCTGATTGGGAACCAATCTAGGCAACCATAGACATATAAACACCTAGATATACAACAACCCCTAGACATACAAAAAACCCTAGACAATACAAAAACTACACAAACCACCCTCGTCACACCCTGACCTAACCAAAATAAGAAAGAAAAGGTCAGGGCATGACAGTCGGCCCTGCATTAAAGACCAGAATTGGTTAATAAAAATATATACCAGTTTCATGGACCAAAACATTGACAGTTGTGCAAAAATAGATTGCGAAATAGTTGGGAAGAGATTTTTGATGTACCGATTTCATGGCACATGGTTTATGAATTAACACACAACTTTCCGTTTATTATAACCTACTGCAGGCCTAAAACCTATAGGTTTAACCTTCTGGATGAATTACTCTACTGAAGATAGAAGCCGCCTCTTAATGAGTCCCGGGAGCCGATCTGTTATCCAACGATGATTATTACTACTAAATGACAGAGCATGGGGACTGGTCTTTTCATTTTTCTTGGAATAGAAACACCATAATATTAATACAGTTAATTAAGCTCAATTTCTTAAAATCAATCCCATATACTATGTTCTTACAATAAAGGTTTTACATGTTCTAGTACAGCCAATATTAAAGACAGTGAAATGCTTCTCAAAGACGCCCTCTGGTGGTCAAACTAGCACTAACTAGCAACAACGGCTGACACTTAAATAACGTGCCATAGAATTCTGAGGCTGCGCTGCAGTACGACGCAACTTTTTACGAAGCAACTTTTTTTTAAAGAACCACTGTCGCCTTTAATCAAACAACCCAATTCCTTCCACCTGTGTTAGTGAGCTAGTCAGTGGTGATGGCCACCACACAAACAATATGTCACAATTGAAATAGAAAATGAAACCGCAAATGGCTTTTTACATTCAACAATCCTTTATACGTTAAATTCAAAAATGTGTAGGTCTGTTGTTTCTTAAACATTGTCGATGTGCTGGTGAAGCCACTCGTCCGCAAAAGCTAAACCAAAGAGCAAGTCACACGGAGGTCGTCATGGAGATATGCAAATTAAACCATTCTCAGGCATCTCCTCTCTCTCCTCCCCTCAGTGATCAGATGGTGTAGCTCTTCCTGAGTGATTACTGAGTGCTGAGCCATTCCTAAATTAGAATCTCTAATGCAGTTGGGTTTTGCTGGCCCTCCTGAGCCTGAGCAGAGGGATGGGATGACCAATAACTCTAATGCAGTCCCTGTCTGTTCCCTAGAGCCTTCCCTCCTTCTGCATCCCTTCTTCCCCTCACATCTGCTGAGTCCAAGGATGGAAGGATGAGCCTGATCTGAAGATTCTTCTTGGAAAGGTAAGAGTTAGGCCATACTCCTATTAAAGCTGCACTCTGGCATTCGGAAAACCACAAAACGACAGCCCCGCCATGTGTTTGTAATGTGTGTATATCAAGAATGAAAATGACCATTGGACAGATTCCCAGACTGTAACTTTGAACAAGGCTAAGCTATACTGTATTGAGTGATGGATTGATTTGACTCCTATACCATATTCCACATAGTTTACACCAACATAACGTGTTTACCCTTCATTTGAATTTGTCCATATTGTATTCATATCTAATTGGTGTCCATATTATATTGAAACCACATTTTGATTTCCAGGTAAAGTAGTACATTTTCTGATTCACTGAAACACCCAGTGTTGACACTGAATTACATTTGAATGGAATCAGATTTTAAATCTGTGGCTATATTTGAACTAGGTGGATATAGGCCTATTGCTTGTCCATTGGGGCCCGTAAAGTCATTCAGATTGATCCATTGTCAACACAACTGCTTTTTTATTCTCTTACGAAATGGCTGTTCAATAAAACTCCCCTCTTAGTCGACTCCACATTCCCGGCTGTCTCTATCCTATCTATTAGAAGTCTCAGTCGAGTCCAACCCCCGTATCCAGTGTTATTTCAACTGCTTCCTTTCAGAGTCACACTCCCACAGACATGGCCATCGAGAAAGAAGCAAGATGCAGTCATGTTGAAAAGCCCCAGAAAATTGGATTCGTTTTTGAGATGAGCAAGCCGGACGGGAGAGAGGTGAGGAGTAAAAAGCACAGCAGAGATCACTGAATTTATTCAGTCTTACACAGTATCACAGGTCTAAATGTAAATTCCCTGCTTCCATCCACACAATGATATTTCTCTTGATATATCTCCCATAGCAATATAATCTAATGATTCTATTTCTATGATTTCTCCTGTGGAGTATTGTTTTCGTGACAAAGCTGAAATGATTCTGCCTCGACAATATAGGAGCACGTTCGTTAACTCACTCACGTCGCTGAGGGCACTTCTGACTTCCCACTACACATGCCTCTTTCGCGCCGTCACACACGGGATTGAAGGTTCAAACAGCCTATAAAGAGCATGTCACTGTCAATAGCAGAATGCCTTCAATGAGAGAGGTCAGGAACCCCAGGAGCAAGGTCATCCCGTTTCGCTTTTCAGCCAATTGACAGAACAAAGGGATGATCAGATGTATACCTGAGCATGAATCCCTGAACCCCATCTCTCAGCGTTCCTGACTGGCATGCATTCCATTCTCGGGATGGAGAGATGGAGAGACGGTGTGATAGGATGGTCTGGGTTTTGTTGTGCTTTGAGGTCCCTTCTTTTGTTTATTGTCAGATGTTGTTGATATCTCTTGAGCCTGTCACTGTCATAGGCTTATAGGTTACCTGTGCAACCTTGATTAAACTGCACTACGGTATTTATTTCATCTGATGAAAGTTTATACCGTCGCTAGGCTAGACTATTCAAATCAAAATCAAATCAAATGTATTTATAAAGCCCATCAGCTGATATCTCAAAGTGCTGTACAGAAACCCAGCCTAAAACCCCAAACAGCAAGCAATGCAGGTGTAGAAGCACGGTGGCTAGGAAAAACTCCCTAGAAAGGCCAAAACCTAGGAAGAAACCTAGAGAGGAACCAGGTTATGAGGGGTGGCCAGTCCTCTTCTGGTTGTGCCGGGTGGAGATTATAACAGAACATGGCCAAGATGTTCAAATGTTCATAAATGACCAGCATGGTCAAATAATAATAATCACAGTAGTTGTTGAGGGTGCAGCAAGTCAGCACCTCAGGAGTAAATGTCAGTTGGCTTTTCATAGCCGATCATTAAGAGTATCTCTACCACTCCTGCTATCTCTAGAGAGTTAAAAACAGCATGTCCGGCGAACAGGTCAGGATTCCATAGCCGCAGGCAGAACAGTTGGTACTGGAGCAGCAGCACGGCCAGGTGGACTGGGGACAGCAAGGAGTCCTCATGCCAGGTAGTCCTGAGGCATGGTCCTAGGGCTCAGGTCCTCCAAGAGTGAGAAAGAGAGAAAGAGAGAAAGCATACTTATATTCACACAGGACGCCGGATAAGACAGGAGAAGTCCTCCAGATATAACAAACTGACCCTAGCCCCCCGACACAAACTACTGCAGCATAAATACTGGAGGCTGAGACAGGAGGGGTCAGGAGACACTGTGGCCCCATCTGATGATACCCCTGGACAGGGCCAAACAGGAATGATATAACCCCACCCACTTTGCCAAAGCACAGCCCCGACACCACTAGAGGGATATCTTCAACCACCAACTTACCATCCTGAGACAAGGCTGAGTATAGCTCACAAAGATCTCCGCCATGGCACAACCCAAGGGGGGGGACGCCAACCCAGACAGGAACCCCTGGACAGGGGACAGAAAGTTTCTGATTTTTGCAATGTTACATAGATGGAAAAAAGCTGTCCTACCATTATTCTAGGTCCTATATTCTGATTACTTGTATTACTTCCTGGACTAGAGTAGCTTCAGGATATCCCAACATTGTGTTGGTTATATAAGAAAGCAGCCCTTGGTGAATTTCCCTGGCTTGCTTCCTCGTCCAACTTCGCTGTGTAGGGTCAGAGTTGAATGAATTATTGAGGTTTTGATTGTTTTTAGGACCGTGACTTTCCCTCTAGTTCCCTGAACCATGGCACTGTATCTGGACCAGAGGTCATTGACCCGTGTCTGGTCATTGAAAAATGTGTGGGTTGAGTGTTCTTCCTTGCATCAATTAGTTATTTGTATTCCACAGAAAAAGGTGTTAACATAGGTTTTTATAGACTTTGATACAGTTGAAATAAATGTACTTGGCAAATACTTTTTGACCTCTGTTATGTCAGAAAGGGTTTTCTTTCATTGTGATGAATGATCCAGTCAGAGCAAACAGCAGTAAAATCACTCGTTTGTTTGGCCTAGAAATCCTTTTTGATCCTTGTTATAAATGTATTTTCAAAAGTCTATCAATATGTTGTGTCACGGTGACTGGTCGAGTGGCTGTACGCGCGCACACACACACACACACACACACACCACTTTGTTCGAGGGAAGGAAATAACCTAAACCACTTGATGCAGCAGGCATGTGTTTGATGTGTTGGGAAAGAGAAATATGTTAACCAACTATGATGTACCCACTCCAAGATGAAAGCACATCTAAAATACATGCATGTACTGCATATAGAGTAGAGAAAACACCTCATGATGAGCAGAAAAGGGATGTACTGTATAAATCCCCTTGCAAACAGGCAGAGTATGGGTTAAAACAGCCAACAGCCATGTTCATGTTGACTTTTGATTAGTAAGCACTTGGCAAGAACTGCATGCTGTGTGCATTCATAGGATATTCATAATTATATATCTTTCATACCTGAAGGTAAATAACAACCCACACCTGACTTAGATTATTGCTCTCTCTAATTCTCTCTTTCTTTCTCTCTCTCGGAGGACCTGAGTCCTAGGACCATGCCTTAGGACTACCTGGCCTGATGACTCCTTGCGGTCCCCAGTCCACCTGGCTGTGCTGCTGCTCCAGTTTCAACTGTTCTGCCTGCGGCTATGGAATCCTGACCTGTTCACCGGACGTGCTACCTGTCCCAGACCTGCTGTTTTCAACTCTCTAGAGACAGCAGGAGCGGTAGAGATACTCTGAATGATCGGCTATGTAAAGCCAACTGACATTTACTCCTGAGGTGCTGACCTGTTGCATCCTCGACAACCATTGTGATTATTATTACTTGACCCTGCCGGTCATCTATGAACATTTGAACATCTTGGTCATGTTCTGTTATAATCTCCACCCGGCACAGCCAGAAGAGGACTGGCCACCCCTCATAGCCTGGTTCCTCTCTAGGTTTATTCCTTGGTTCTGGCCTCTTTCCTAGCCACCGTGCTTCTACACCTGCATTGCTTGCTGTTTGGGGGTTTTAGGCTGGATTTCTGTAAAGCACTTTGAGATATCAGCTGATGTAAGAAGGACTTTATAAATACATTTGATTAGATTTGATTGTTGCTGTCACCCACGGAAAAAGCAATAAACATACCACCCACGCCCAGTGTCTGATTCAACAACAATATGCCCAAGACTAACCTGAGGCTATTTCATCCCCTTTTACTTACACACTACTGCAAGAGAGCCATTGTAGATATGCACAGTGTTTATTTTACACTGCTTCATAACATCTCCCTGTTGTAAAGTACCATAAACTGTAGCCCCCCCGCAAACCATTGGCCCATGATGAAGTTATAGAAGATCCGATTTATTTCCAGATTTTGTTTTTATTAATTTGCTCCTGAATAATTGATTTGAAAGTTATTCATCTTTACCAAGTAAATTAAACTGCAACAAAATCAAACGCCTCGACACATCAATTATTTATAGGTATTCATCTTTTTGTAAAAGATAAGCAATCTCATAAAGGCGTTATTAAGGGATACAGATGCAACAATAAAATGGATCCATGCATTATTTATCTAGACAAATCTGAATCACCTTCGTGTTCTTCTACACTAGTTATAAACTTTTAATCATTAATTTAGCAAAGACATTTCTGGAGTGAAGTTCTTGCTACACATCAACAGAAACACGTCTTTATGACTCATTAAACTTTGATAAAAGAATCCCTTTTCGATGACCATATATAGATAGAATTTGGAAGATTGATTAGGAAGCAGGAGGACAAGGGAGGGAACTTTGATTTGAGATGTGAGGGGCAGAGCTTCTCGTGGGCCCTTCTTTCAAAACGTGTGTGTGGGGGGAGTAAACGTCCCCCATCCTTCGTGGAAGTTACCCCCACACAGGAGGTGAGGAACACGTGAAGTAGCTTTTAGTCTCACATACTGTTTTACCATTTGATAGCCTGTGGTTTAGTTTTAATTGACTGAATACAGATTAGAAAATTCCCTTTCCAGATTTCATAATGTGTGTGTGTCTGTGTTTTTAATGCGGTGTAGAATGCAATCACCCTTAAAGGCCCAATGCAGCCATATTTATATCAATCTCAAATCATTAAGTGCCTCACTGTAATAGTGTTCCAATAAATTGTTAAAAAAATTAAAAAACCTTTTAGCCGGAGATTGTTTCTCAAGAAAAATGTTGCTCGGACTGTCTGGGCGTGGTCTGAGTGGGGAGGGGGAAACTTAAAACTAGCAGTTATTGGCAGAGAGGTCTGAAACTCTCTTTGTTATTGGTCTATTAATAACCAGTTTGGTAATGTCACCAGGCAAACCAAAACTCATCAAAACAAACTTATTATAAGGTCCTGTGTAGATTGTTTTCAACCAGCAACTATCAGGAAATAACACTGATCCAATTTATTCATCAGCAGATGACACAAAACACAGGAAAAACTAACTTTGCACTGAGCCTTAAACACACATTTGAAAAAGCGAGTGCATTCTATGCGGGAGCGACATTTACATGGGAGGGGTGTTGCATATTTGATGCGTGATTCATTAGAGATATGGATGTGGAACAACATGAATGATGAATATCAAGACCTTTAAATTATACTTCAGGACACGGCAACAAATTGTGTAACAGGCCGTCACTAGTTTGTTTACACAAGAGGAATATCGTTTTGCAACAACAACAAAAAGTTTAACATTTTGTAGTTCCCAGGCTTGGCTAAATTGGTAACGTTTGCGCATAATTTTGCCAGTATAGTAAAGTAAGGGCTGGCTTGAGTGTTGAATGCAGCTTAAGACAAGCCAAGTATGCTTGGCTTCCTCAGGAAAACTTTAAGTCAAGGAGACTTTTGAGGAGGGGGTAGGGGGGAACCATTATGCTTAGACCACAGCTTTAGTCGTTGCTCAAGGTCATCCGGTTTGAACTGATGGGATGTTCTGACTCTCCTAGCTCCCCTCCCGTTCCCTCCATGCCCCAGCGGTGGTAATCCTGACACACTAGGGTGCACTGATCCCACTCTGGCTCCAGATTTGAACCATGATGCGCCCACCCGCCACCTCTCATCTAGGGATGGGTATAGTTAAGATTTTAACTGTTACTACTCTTACCGGTACTGCTAATCAATCTTTTTGTTATTTTTTTACAACAAAAAATGAAACAAAACAGAATTAACATTGGTATATTTTCTGAAACGTAAAATAAATCAAATAAACAATATTTTCCTGCAAAAGACAATACAGTGGTATAGAGCAACACGGGTGGGGCATGCAGGTAGGCTGCAGAAGACAATACAGTAGTATAGAGCAACACGGGTGGGGCATGCAGGTAGGCTGCAGAAGACAATACAGTAGTATAGAGCAACACGGGTGGGGCATGCACGTAGGCTGCAGAAGACAATACAGTAGTATAGAGCAACACGGGTGGGGCATGCAGGTAGGCTGCAGAAGACAATACAGTAGTATAGAGCAACACGGGTGGGGCATGCAGGTAGGCTGCAGAAGACAATACAGTAGTATAGAGCAACACGGGTGGGGCATGCAGGTAGGCTGCAGAAGACAATACAGTAGTATAGAGCAACACGGGTGGGAAATGCAGGTGGGCTGCAAAAGGACTAACAGTTCTTAGCAGTTCTTCTGGAGAAAGATCAACATATTTGCCTTCTCTGGCAGAAGTCGGGACCTGTCCTGACTTATTGTGTTCCCTGCAGTCGAAAATACCCTCTCACTAGGGGTGGAGGAGGCTTGAGCACAGAGGTAGCTTGTTGCAATGTTTGTGAGGAGGGGCAGAGTAGCTCTCTTCTCCCACTACCACATCACAGGATCTTCAGCCATGGAGACGGGAGGCAGGCCTTTGTAGAGCTCCACCTCTAGTTCAACACTCTCGCTGAGGGTGAGGGACGAGATGTCCTGTTGGATCGTCAACCTCATCTCCCTGTCCTCCTCTGAGAACAGCTCCTCCAAGGCACTCCTTGTTGTGTACAATGGAGGGACTGTCTCCTCCATTTCCTCTCCTCCTCCGACAGACTCCTCCTCCTGTTGCTGGTGCTCTGTGTCTGTCTGCTCCGGCTCCTCTGACGGCCCTTGTGTTGCTCCTGCCACATTGGCCTCAACAGTTGCTTTCCTCAACCTGTCCCAGGTGACATCACTCACCGGCCTCCCTTTAAATCTAGGGTCCATTGCTGTGGCCTCTTGCAGGAAGGCTTGATTGTCCTCATCTTTGATGGTTGCCATAAACGTATCTTCATGCTTCACAGTGAAGTGCTCTTCCAGTTTGTGGAGGCTGGGTATGATCTGTCCACAGGGGGCATTCTTTTCACATGACACACAGTGTGGATGTATAGAGGATTCTCATGAGCTGGACAAACTCCTCAGCCTTATGGAAGTCCTCGTCCTTCAGACGGTCCAGGTTGTACTTCATGTCATTGCTTTTCACGGTCGTGGGTCCAAGGCTACTGCTTGGATCGCTGGATACTGCTCCATGAATCTCTCGGTCATTAGATAGAACGAGTTTCATCTGGTCTTCACATCAAGGATGAGTGTTAAATATTGAATTAAATATATTGAATTATAATATTGAATTATTTCAAAATAATACTTTAATAGATTGAACTGGATTCTCACCAAGGAGCTGCTGATCTTCCTTAAAGACTGTTTTGGACATTGATGATCTCTTGAACCACACGACCACTGCTCTGATTCGGGCTGACCATTTATCAATGGAAGTAATTTTGTAGATTTTCTGCGCTGCCAGATTCAATGTGTGTGCAAAGCATCCTATTGTTAGGATGTGTAGCCTCTTGATGGCAACATCCATTGCGAAAGTATTCAGCCTCCTTGGCATTTTTCCTATTTTGTTGCCTTACAACCTGGAATTAAAATAGATGTTTTATTGTGAAACAAACAAGAAATAAGACAAAAACCTGAACTTGAGCGTGCATAACTATTCACCACCCCAAGTCAATACTTTGTAGAGTCACCTTTTGCAGCAATTACATCTGCAAGTCTCTTGGGGTACGTCTCTATAAGCTTGGCACATCTAGCCACTGGGATTCTTCAAGGCAAAACTGTTCCAGTTCCTTCAAGTTGGATGGGTTCCGCTGGTGCTCTGTGGGATGTTCAAAGTTTCAGATATTTTGTTATAACCCAACCCTGATCTGTACTTTTCCACAGCTTTGTCACTGACCTGTTTGAAGAGCTCCTTGGTCTTCATGGTGCCACTTGCTTGGTGGTGCCCCTTGCTTAGTGGTGTTGCAGACCCTGGGGCCTTTCAGAACAGGTGTATATATACTGAGATCATGTGACACTTAGATTGCACACAGGTGGACTTTATTTAACTAATGTGACTTCTGAAGGTAATTGGCTGCACCAGATCTTACTTAGGGGCTTCATAGCAAAGAGGTAAATACATACGCACCCACCACTTTTCCATTTTAAGTATTTTCTTTCCTTTCACCTCACCAATTTGGACTATTTTGTGTATGTCCATTACATGACATCCAAATAAAAATCCATTTCAATTACAGGTTGTAATGCAACAAAATAGGAAAAACACCAAGGGAGATGAATACTTTTGCAAGTCACTGTACCAATCCACTGACCTCTGACCTTAGCTACTACTTTATATTATCTACCTCTGCCACAGTCACCTAGCCTCTGACCTTACCTGGTGTATTCTATTATCTACCTCTGCCCTAATCACCTAGCCACTGACCTCTGACCTTACCTAGTACAATATCTATTTTTATCTCTGCCCTAGTCACCTAGCCACTGAACTCTGACCTTACCTGGTGCATTATATTATCTACCTCTGCCCTAGTCACCTAGCCACTGACCACTGACCTTACCTAGTGCATTATATTATCTACCTGTGCCCTAGTCACCTAGCCACTGACCTCTGACCTTACCTTATACATTATATTATCTACCTGTGCCCTAGTCACCTAGCCACTGACCACTGACCTTACCTAGTGCATTATATTATCTACCTGTGCCCTAGTCACCTAGCCACTGACCTCTGACCTTACCTAGTATGTTATATTATCTACCTGTGCCCTAGTCACCTGGCCACTGACCTCTGACCTTACCTGATGCATTATATTATCTACCTATGCCCTAGTCACCTAGCCACTGACCTCTGACCTTACCTAGTGCATTATATTATCTGCCTTTACCCTAGTCACCTAGCCACTGACCTCTGACCTTACCTAGTGCATTATATTATCTACCTCTACCCTAGTCACCTGGCCACTGACCTCTGACCTTACCTAGTACATTATATTATCTGCCTCTACCCTAGTCACCTATCCACTGACCTCTGACCTTACCTAGTACATTATATTATCTGCCTCTACCCTAGTCACCTAGCCACTGACCTCTGACCTTACCTAGTGCATTATATTATCTACCTCTACCCTAGTCACCTGGCCACTGACCTCTGACCTTACCTAGTACATTATATTATCTACCTCTACCCTAGTCACCTGGCCACTGACCTCTGACCCCACCTAGTACATTATATTATCTACCTCTGCCCTAGTCACCTAGCCACTGACCTCTGACCTTACCTCATGCATTATATTATCTACCTGTGCCCTAGTCACCTAGCCACTGACCTCTGACCTTACCTAGTGCATTATATTATCTACCTCTACCCTAGTCACCTGGCCACTGACCTCTGACCTTACCTAGTACATTATATTATCTACCTCTACCCTAGTCACCTGGCCACTGACCTCTGACCCCACCTAGTACATTATATTATCTACCTCTGCCCTAGTCACCTAGCCACTGACCTCTGACCTTACCTCATGCATTATATTATCTACCTGTGCCCTAGTCACCTAGCCACTGACCTCTGACCTTACCTAGTGCATTATATTATCTACCTCTACCCTAGTCACCTGGCCACTGACCTCTGACCTTACCTAGTACATTATATTATCTGCCTCTACCCTAGTCACCTATCCACTGACCTCTGACCTTACCTAGTACATTATATTATCTGCCTCTACCCTAGTCACCTAGCCACTGACCTCTGACCTTACCTAGTACATTATATTATCTACCTCTACCCTAGTCACCTGGCCACTGACCTCTGACCCCACCTAGTACATTATATTATCTACCTCTGCCCTAGTCACCTATCCACTGACCTCTGACCTTACCTAGTGCATTATATTATCTACCTCTGCCCTAGTCACCTAGCCACTGACCTCTGACCTTACCTCATGCATTATATTATCTGCCTCTACCCTAGTCACCTGGCCACTGACCTCTGACCCCACCTAGTACATTATATTATCTACCTCTGCCCTAGTCACCTATCCACTGACCTCTGACTGCTGGCTTCAGCTACTGCTGCTCATCTGCCTTCCATCATCAGTGTCATGTAAATTATCATAATGGCTTACAGCAGTATGATAGCAATATTATTACACTCTGTGAGGCATAAAGCTGTGTGGAATTATTCAAACCTACAGCTAAAATTAGCACAGTCTGTTATTTCTAGATAATTGGGATTTTTTTCTGTGGAAAACAGGGGTAAATAATTCAAAAGTAAAACCTGTAATTTTGTGGGTGTACATAAATTAAGTATATTAATCTCAAATGACCAGCTGAAGCATCAGGAGAATACCAGATGTGAGCAACTCAAGCAAGCCATTCAGGTGAACTAGACCTATTGCTATATAGCCCTGAAAGTCGGGTATGTTTGACTGATTGATATGATTGCATTTCACTGAAGCCTGTTCAATAAATGACTCTCCTTTGATTTTTACTAGTGAGATGTCAGTTTGATTTAGGCTGATGGAAGATGTGTATGGGTTCATCCCCAACCCCCACTGTACTGTAGATAGACTACCATCTACCTCCACCAATGCTGAGAAGACAGGACTGTCTATTTAGTCTTTTGTCTGTACTAGAACATTAGCATTACAATCAGTTCGGTCGAATCTAAATATCAAAACATGAATTTGTGAATAGTTGATATTTATTCATTATGGGACTGAATATTTACTTGTTATTTAAGTGGTTGTAAACGGAACATTTATTAACCGATTTTTCCCTCTCCTGCCCTCTCTCTCTCTCTCTCTCTCTCTCTCTCTCTCCCTCTCTCTCTCTCTCTCTCTCCCTCTCTCTCTCTCTCTCTCTCTCTCTCTCTCATTCTGTCTCTCTCTCTCTGCGTCTCTGCCTCTTGGACCTAGCAGAGATAACAGTCTATTACTAGAGTGGCTGGAGTCTTTGACAATTTTTAAGGCCTACCTTGTGTTTACAATGGTGCTTGTTCTTCACTGGTTGCCCTTTTTTTGTGGCAAAAGGTCACAAATATTGCTGTTGTGATGGCACACTGTGGTATTTCATCCAATAGATATGGGAGTTTATCAAAATATGATTCGTTTTCGAATTCTTTGTGGGTCTGTGCTTTAGAGTCGAGGCCTTATCATGACTCCACCCAATTCCTTCTCTTTAAGAAAACTGCGTAGGAGGGAGAACTAACCCGGAAAATAGCATCTATGATCCTCAAGAACAGCTATTTAATCGTCCTCTAACGACAGATTATTCAACTCAATTCTGAAGGAAGATATTTATTTTAAGGAAATTTGAGACTCCTTTTATTCATATATATTATGTACATATGGCCTCTCCATCTAAACCCCCATGCCCGTTAACATCCCTGGTACCTGATACGTTACCATGTCCTCCACAATGAACAACATCAACTACTAGGTTGATTGTTTGTCTCGTAATCCTACATCGCACGCTAAGTGGTGAAGGAAGCATGTTGTGTTTGCATATCACGTCCTCGCCACGGGCATTTCTGACAACTCATTCTGGTCTTGTTGTCATTCCAGTCGGTCTGACAGATCCAGATCCTGATCTTGTCAGATCTGGAGCGCTTTGAGGGGGATTAGAGAGGCCGCACATGTGCACGATTCAATTGGAAAGCCCTCACTATACAGGCCCTTTGGCTCGGTCTCCCATCTCATTGAATTGGGGCATTCCCAACTCAGACGACTCAAAGTAGCTGTGTGCGTGACATTATGGGAGAGAGGGATACTACGGTGTGTGTGTGTGTGTGTGTGTTTGGGGGTCGCAGTTGTGTGGGTGGGAGAGAGTGATATTATGAAGTTTTCTTTCTGAAAGTATTTTTTTTGGTCCATTTTTGATTGTATAATTTATATCAGGGATGGGCAACTTTGATTGGGTTGGTGTAGTATTGCTACACCATGGGGTGTAGAGAAAATGGTGTCGTTTTAAAAAAATGGTGTCGTTGCTGCAATACTACACATTTTTCCACAAGGCGGAGAAAAGATTTTGAAATGTTATAACTCATTTCATTAAATTCTACTAATTTTACTATGGGGCAGAGCGAAAAAATATGCATTTTTACAGCTCAATCCTGCAATTCTACAGATATTGCCATAGGGTGGAGGAAAATGTTTGCAGTTTTTAATATGATAACTGATTATCAATGGGCCCCACGCCGGTCGGTAATTCAACCTTGCTTACTACAAGTTTAGATAGCTGGCCTCTAGACTAATTTACCAATCTATAAATGTTTTGCTGACATTGGTTAATTGAGTTACTGTTGAAGCATAACCCAATTTGGAATTACGAAATTGCACATTGTGTATTCTGTTATTTTAACTCTCAACAGGAAGTTGAGACCCCGACTGAATTTATATATTTTTTTTTAATGTGAAATTGGTCCGTGGGCCAGTTGCCCAACCCTGATCTATATGATCTGTGGGGACTGACTGACGACAGTAATCTGATTACAAAAAAATTAACTGTAATCAGTTACGTTACCAGCAAAAATATTGTAATTAGATGATAGATACCTTCGAATAACTAGAGAATTACTTCTTAGAAGTGTGATTAAAATCATGTTTGCGAGAAAAAAAAATACATTATGACACCTTTCTGTTTTCTCAATGACATTCAATTCAGCATTGGAAATATATTTGTTTTACCTAAAATGACTGATTACAAATTTTGGACAGGTAACTATTTAAAGAAACCTATCCAATCCTGTTTGGAAGTAGTATATCTAAAGGAGTGGGCAGGTGCTGTGAGGATATTATAATACTGGGATATGAGCGTTGTCTTTTTGGATATTATGTGTGTTTTATCCTCATTATCGGTCTATATTTTGATTGTATCATTAGTATTTCCTCTGGGGTACTATACAGATGTAGGATCTTAATTCAATCACACTTTTCTGTTGCAGAGAATTTTCCTGCACAGCAGGAAATACAAACTTGTAGTGTATTTGAGTTTTTTTTTTAAATTCAGCCCCTACAAAAAAGTTTGATTATAATTCACATGACAATTCACAATTCACATACTGGCTCAAATTAAGATCCTACATCTGTCGCTAAAAGAGTGGGCAGTGGCAGTGTAGTTAGTGGAACACTGGGATATGAGTGTTGGCTGGGTTGGCTTTAGCGGTTGGCTGGGTTGGCGTGGTGATGATACTGCATCGCTCCCTGTGTAATTTCTTCCCTGTAGGCAGACACCTTTCAGGTAAATCATGTATAGCAACAATTGATGATTGGTTGGAATGATCGAACCCATGGGAGCTTTACATTAGTAACGGTTCAATTTCATGTTTCTGTAGAATGGTGTGATCACAGTTTGGGGACAAATGGTGACCCTGTTTTCTTGATAACGACAAACACAATATATAATAACCTTGGATCAAGGTTTTGAGTTGATGTGTTTTCCTTGGCTTCTCTTCTTCCGTCATTCATTCTTCCCTTCTTTTCTGTCATAATGTTTGTGTTACATCATCTTTTATGTTTGACTGACTACTCAGTTCTTGCAGACAAATTATGTGGCTTTAGGTACATCTGCATATTTCAGAAGTCTTTGTGCAGCTACAGATGTAGGATATTGATTTGATCACCCTGTTGTAGAAAATGTCAAATGTGTAGTGTATTTGTGGTTTAAAAAGGCTTCTGAAGTTTGTAATTTTCACTTTAAAATTTCAGACTTGATTTTCCCTTTCATAAAAATGTATCAACCCCTAGAAAAATGTCCATTAATTATAATTCACATCATAATTTACATTTCCTGTTGCTGCAGGGTTATTTCTCTGCTTTAGCAAACTGGATCAAATTAACATCCTACATCTGTTTGACAACAGTAAGACTGTGGTTATTCTGAATACAGGCAGCTACTTTTTCTTCACTTACTCGCCTGGTTAAAAAAAGGTTAGATCAAAAATAAAGTAAATATTTTATAGTCCTTTCAAGATGGTTATAGTAGGCTAGCACACTGTCTTGCCTAGTTAAATAAAGGTTACATTTTAAAATAAATGTAAAAAGAAAATAGAGGGCTTTGGTCCTGAGAGTACTGTGAGATTGCGAGTTAGCCTGGACAGCTAGCCCCATGGATGGATCCAAACAGAAAAGGCAATTTGGGGGAGAGAGAGGGAGAGCTATCCCTCCATCGAGTCATCAACATTGGGCCTACAGTCCTCTTAAGGGAGGTCCGTATAGGCACTAGCTAGAGGGTTATTTAGCACTGGTGTGACCCATTTGGTTTGTGCTGCTACAGTACAAGCCTCCCTTATGCAGCTTGTGAGTAAATCATTAACGACTGCAAAGCTCCTGGAATTAGCATACCCCCAGAGTGCTAAATATGGCATAAAACTGTGCATGAAAGGGAAGACTTCTGTCCTTGTTGCAGGGTACGCTATGTGATAAAGTGAGTTCTGTTAGAGTGTGAATCAGGGGCCATGTTGTGATCACGGCTGTGCAGGACAGAGAGATCGGTGTTGATTTCAACAGAAAGAGCTGTTATCTTATGGCTATTCTTCTATTGTCTTACATCAAATACAATACAATGGACACTAGCACACAAATGCATGTGGACACCCCTTCAAATTAGTGGATTCGGCTACTTCAGCCACACCCGTCGCTGACAGGTGTATACAATCAAGCACACAGCCATGCAATCTCTATAGACAAACATTGTCAGTAGAATGGCCCGAACTGAAGAGCTCAGTGACTTTTAACGTGGGCATCTTCATAGGATGCCACCTTTCCAACAAGTCATTTCATTGCCAAGGTGATGGTGTTGAAGTGTAGTGTGGTCTAGTGCTGGTTCATCACAGCTGTGATGACTACACCACAGGTCAGGACAGGTCTGTAATGCCAAGGGCTGCTAGTGATAGCTTGCTGAAGGTGTGAGGAACATAGCCCTCTCCAATGTCACTGTGATGATGGTGTGAGAGGGAGGTGTGTATATTTAAGAGAGAAAGAGAAAGGAGGATTGTCCTGTTAAATTATACGCTGTCAAAATATTCTCAAAACACTATGATTGTGTAATGAAACCATGAAAGGTAGTGTACCTAGCCTGAGATATGGTGTTTGGAGAGTGTTTGAATATAAACCTAATGCAAATGTTATGATACACAGAAAGTGGTTTAAAACAGTTGAATTACTCTGAAACACCCAAAGTGGTTCTTAAATCTGAATATTGGTGTTTTTAAAGAGAATGTCGTGAAAACACTTTTTGGGGTTTCAGTGCATGTAAAAGGCAGCATCAAAACACTAAACAATATTTTGCAGACTGTGCCTCTCATACAATCAAATGGTAAAGAAATGAAAATGGTTTAATGCTTTCTTTAGACAGATTATTCATAGGAGACAGAGAAGGTGTGACAGTGGGACAGGTGGCAGCAGCAATTGAACCCCCGACTTCTGGGGTAGTGAGATGGTACATTTCATTGGAATTTATTTGGCATTTTATACACTCAACCACACAGCCACACTGTAAATGATTTGTTCATTTCATTTTACCCCAACATTTTAAAATAAATGTAATATGTTGCTCAAAAGATGGAGAAAATTGAGTGATTGAACTCATTGGAAGTCTGTTTTAAATCTTTTTGCACTTCTTATCTTGACATGTGGCTCTGTTTTCAGAGGACTGTGGGTAATTCAAACATTTTAGACTTATTCATTATTTTACACAATGTTGTATGCAACTGTAAGTGTTGTTATTGTGAAGCGGAAACGTCTAGGAGCAACAACGGCTCAGATGCAAAGTGGTAGGCCACACAAGCTCACAGAACAGGACTGTCGAGGGCATGAAGAGTGTAGCGAGTAAAAACTCACTACCGAGTTCCAACCTGCCTCTGGAAGCAACGTCCGCACACAAGCCTAAGATCACCATGCACAATGCCAAGCGTCAGCTGGAGTGGTGTAAAGCTCACCTCCATTGGACTCTGGAGCAGTAGAAACGCGTTCTCTGGAGTGATGAATCATGCTTCACCATCTGACAGTCCAATGAAATCTGGGTTTGGCGGATGCCAGGAGAACGCTACCTGCCCAAATTCATAGTGCCAACTGTAAAGATTGGTGGAGGAGCAATAATGGTCTGGGGCTGGTTTTCATGGTTCAGGCTTGGCCCCTTAGTTCGGTGAAGGGAAATCTTAATGCTACAGCATACAATAACATTCTAGATGATTCTGTGCTTGCAACTTTGTGGCAACAGTTTGGGAAGGCCCTTAACTGTTTCAGCATGACAATGGCCCCATGCACGAAGCGAGGTCCATGCAGAAATGGTTTGTCGAGATCGATGTCGAAGAACCTGCACAGAGCCCTGACTTCAACCCCATCAAACACCTTTGGGATGAATTGGAACACCGACTGTGAGCCAACATCAGTGCCCAGCCTCACTAATGCTCTTGTGGCAGAATGGAAGCAAGTCCCCACAGCAGTGTTCCAAAATCTAGTGGAAAGCCCCAGAAGAGTGGTGGCTGTTTATAGCAGCAAAGGGGGAACCAACTCCATATTAATGCCCATTATTTTGGAATGAGATGTTCGATGAGCAGGTGTCCACATACTTTTGGCCATGTAGTGTATATCTGTGCTATAGACAACATACACAAATGTAGGATCTTAATTTGAGTCAGTTTACTGCAGCAGGAAAATAATCATGGCGCAACAGGAAATGTGAATTATTATGTGGATTATAATTAATGGACGTTTGTGTAGGGTTGGTACATTTTTCGATAGGGCAAATCAAGTCTGACATTTTATAGTGCAAATTACAAACTTTAGAAGCATTTTAAAACCTTGAATGCACTACAAGTTTGTATTTCCTGAAGTGCAGGAAATTTCTCAGCAACAAAAGAGTGATCAAATTATGATCCTACATCTGTACATACAATGATATCATCTTGTTATTCATATTCCATTATGTATCATGTCAATAAACACAGAAGACATTGTAGCGTTTGTCTTGAATGTCCCTAGAGGAATAAAAACAAGGCTAATAATAACAATTCCATCATTTATGAATCACTCCATATGCTTTAGATTCCAGACCCGCTGAGCTACAACCATGCCCCACCGACACCTCCAATATAAGCCTCTCCATAATACTCTGCCACAGCACACTGGGGGGAGATTTATAACGGCTGGCCACAAAACCACAATTGAGCAATTTATCTTTTGCGCAGCTACGATACAGTAGCCATAATCTCTGTCATATGGAGCCACTCCACTATGTCATGCTTGGCTTTCATCCCGTAGATTAAGAAATATTTGTAATAATACGATCAGCAGCTTGCCTGTTAACTGTGAAGCTGAGATATACAGTGTATTTTGTTTAATGGTGGATGTGAATGGGGGAAGTCGTTTGGCTGCCTGTGTGTAGGATATCGTTCATCACCTGCCTAACAACCTCTAGTCACGTTGATGGGAGTGTCTGTTAATCCATGCACATGCATATCGTCTTAGCGACGAGGCCGGACTCAACATAATGAGGTATCATACACCAGATGAATCCTATTGGTTAAGCAAACGGAAGCACCATCATCCCAGGGAGGGATGCCTGAGAGATGACTGTTGGTTAATATGCACGATCAAAGATATGGACGCTGCTCTGTAGAAAGGGTTTCTGTAGATACATTTGTCGAGTTATAATACGGGTGCCTCGTTCAAAGGTAATTGAACTAGATGTCTGAATAGCCTCACAGTGTCATTCTATTCAAAATGATGTGTTCATTTGCACTTAAAATGGTAGATTGAAATACGTCCTTAAGACTTTGAAGCTACTTGTTATTACTCCTGCAATTTCCCTATTTTGAGTTTTGTGGGTTTTGTGGGTACTCCACTCTGACCACACTCTTCAATCATCATCCAGGGCTTACAGACAATCACTCTCGCGCTCCTCTCTAGTCCTTCTAGTCTCCCTGATGCCACTTAGGTCTGATATGTCCTCCTTATCCTGGCTCTCCTAAATTACATTTTACCAGCAAGGCCATAAGAGTTGTCCAAAGATGCATGAGTCCCGAGCTCTATTCCTAAATCCACACGAGCAAACCAATTCAAATGAAGCACTGTTTATGTCATGCATTCTAGTGTGAATATGGGAACATAGTCCCTGATATGAACCTATTACAGGGACAGAGACAGGGACAGGTACAGTGACAGGGACTGATCAGTCATGGATCACTGGCCTTGCTGGACATCTCTCTCTCTCTCTCTCTCTCTCTCTCTCTCTCTCTCTCTCTCTCTCTCTCACCGAGGAAGGAGATGGAAATTATCAAGGGCAAATTGACAAGCGGCTGTAGATGAGTATGGATAATAAAAGCCCTTAGATACCAGACCACCCCCCTCCTCTCCACCTATCCACAGCATCCATAACATCCCAACCACCCTCTCTCTCACCTTCTTCATCTGTCATACCCTCTCACCCACCCACGCAGACTTTCAAACTTCTCACCCTCTCTCGTTCTCTCACCCCAAGCTCTGAGCCTGACTGAGAATGTTGACAGTGGCAGACATGGCCTTGCGATGAACTTAGCATCCATAAGAGCTCTCTCTTTCTCACTGTGGGTCAGAAGAACATTTGCAGATTACCGGCATCGACTTCACACTCACCAGGATATTTTGTAATTAGACTGTAAACTTCCAACCAGGGGGCGTTTTGAGTTCTGAAACTACGTGGCATATGCCAGTTTGAGTCACCAGGCACTCTAGGGAGGCAAGTGGTTAAAGGGAATGTCGAAACCTTTAACCACTTGAAACTGAGTTTATTAGGGTAAATAAATCAACCTCCTCCAAAGAGGAGCTTCGCGTTTTCCCTTAAAGATGCACTCCGGGATCTTAAGAACAAATTCATAACAGATTGCGAGAATTGGATCTGTAAACATTTCACAAACATTGCAAAATTCTGACAACATCATACGAATTGTAAAATTCGGAAGTTAAAACACAAAATGGATGACTTAGTACACAAATAATGGTAAACCGTTTTGGCTTGTGAGCACCACTTTCAAAACTACTGGCTGAAATTATAGAGAAGTTTGAGAATCATTCCTTAACAGGATAGAAAGAACTATCAGGAGAGCAAGGCCAGTGCTTTAGCGCTAGATGGCATACAGCAAGCAATTACGGAACCAGCTGGAAGAAGTGGCATGTCATGTGTCACTTTTTTATACATTTTTATAAGAAATGAGCTGCCTGACAGCCGACATCCTTTTTTCAAATATGTCTTTGCTCTTTTACTGTTCATACACTGTTAAAATGAAGTGCTTTGTAACACCAGAACTACTGGCAACTGAGCTGCCACCAACGTGAAGGAGACAACTGAGCTGCCACCAACGTGAAGGAGACGAAACCTTAACTTTGCTGGAGTATTGAAACATGGCCCTGAGATGTTCTGAAACATTACATGGCGTGTTGTAACACCATCTAATCGCCTGTTGTGCAACACCTTTGCCAAGGGCCGGGAGCACTAACAGGAAAGGCTGAAAACACCATTTTGGTGTTTCGAGATCTAGGTTCATTCGAGATAAGTGCAGAACCTTAGTACCTTCTCTTTAGGTGTTGTTTCTGCTCTATACCCTCTAAACACTATGACTCTGTTTCGAGTCTAGTGCATAATTATATACCTTCTGAAGTATTTTAATGTTTATGTATGTGATCATTTGCCAGTTTAACCCAAACCAGCAGCAGTGGGTAGAGGTTTTACGGTAAACAGGGCAGGATACTGTATTTGCCTCTGCTATTACAAGTGGGAAACGTGGGAATGGCTCATCTCATCATTCAATGTGATTTTGCCAGATGATTTTGATGCCCTTTCATCATTATACATTAGACTACACCTCGTGGCAGAACAAGCTGCCTAATAGTAATATAGATGGTACTTTTCTTTCTTCAAGCATGCATACAACATTGTGTAAAATAATGGATAGGTCTAAAATGTTTGAATTACCAACAGTCCTCTGGGAACAGAGCCACATGTCAAGATAAGAAGTGCAAAGGGATTTAAACCAGACTTCCAATGAGTTCAATCACTCAATTTTCTCCATCTTTTGAGCAACATATTACATTTATTATAAAATGTTGGGGTAAAATGAAATGAACAAATCATTTACGTGGTTGAGTGTATAACATGCTAATTAAATTCCAATGAAATGTACCATCTTAATACCCCAGAAGTCGGGGGTTCAATTCCTGCTTCCGCCTGTCCCACTGTCACACCTTCTCTGTCTCCTGTTAATAATCTGTCTAAAGAAAGCATTGAAAAAATGAAGGTGGAATTCGACAACAACAAAAACACCATATTCCCTTATCATCAATCAATATTTAGGCTATAAACATTTTCATTTCTTTACCATTTGATTGTATGAGAGGCACAGTCTGCAAAAATATTGTTTAGTGTTTTGATGCTGCCTTTTACATGCACTAAAACCCCCAAAAAGTGTTTTCACGACATTCTCTTTAAAAACACCAATATTCAGATTTAAGAACCACTTTGGGTGTTTCAGAGTACTTCAACTGTTTTAAACCACTTTCTGTGTATCATAACATTTGCATTAGGTTTATATTCAAACACTCTCCAAACACCATATCTCAGGCTAGGTACACTACCTTTCATGGTTTCATTACACAATCATAGTGTTTTGAGAATATTTTGACAGCGTATAATTTAACAGGACAATCCTCCTTTCTCTTTCTCTCTTAAATACACACACCTCCCTCTCACACCATCATCACAGTGACATTGGAGAGGGCTATGTTCCTCACACCTTCAGCAAGCTATCACTAGCAGCCCAAAGGCATTACAGACCTGTCCTGGTCTGTGGTGTAGTCATCACAGCTGTTGAGGAACCAGCACTAGACCACACTACACTTCAACACCATTACCCCCATCACCTTGGCAACATCAATAAATCATTACAGACCATTCTATGGACATCAGGGTTCGACCGAGTTCAACAGCAATTTTCACATGTGTAGAGACTGGATTTCTGATAGCATCAGTAAAGCCTGTCAAACTGACAGGGACAGGCCAAATAGTCTGACTGCATGAGTGCTCTGTTTGGCAGGCTAAACTTGGAGTGCATGCCTGCTGCCCTATGCCTGCTTATCATCTGAATCCAGATCGGTTTGACAAAAACATGGCACAGGACATTTGGTTGTGAATATGTGTGTGTCTATAGTACAGCACACACAGATGCAACCACCTCCACCCAGCTGTGCTGAACACCCTGCCCATGGCACCACACTGCCAGTCCCCATCAGCCTGGCATACACCCCCTTTTTACTCACGATCTTACTCGTCATCCCGTGTGTGTGCGTGCAGATCCGACTTGTCCTTACCCATAATATCATATGCATACGGATGTTCTCAATATTGTATACATGAACAGACATATTACTCATATGAAGGTAAGCTTTGGTTGAAACGTCACATTCCCTAGCAGTAACTCTATCCTAATTGTCCATGTTCTAAAATCCATGAATGTACTATCTATTTATTTATTAAGCTTTCTGGACTGCTTTGCACATGGTCATAGTAGTGGATAATGATACTTGAAATCAATCATGAATAACATTCAATCTTGTTGTTTTGTAATATTCGGTGTAAAATAGTAAATAGTCACGTGTGTCCCCAGACAGCCCAACCACTCACTGGACCCATATGTTCACTGGGCTACACATGCCTCTCTCTAATATCAATATGCCTTGTCCATTACTGTCCTGGTTAGTGATTACTGTCTTATTTCACTGTAGAGCCTCTAGCCCTGCTCAATATGCCTTAACCAACCATGTTGTTCCAACTCCTACATATGCGATGACATCACCTAGTTTAAACGTCTCTAGAGACTATATCTCTCTCTTCATTACTCAATGCCTAGGTTTACCTCCAATGTACTCACATCCTACCATACCTTTGTACACTATGCCTTGAATCTATGCTATTGTGCCCAGAGACCTGCTCCTTTTACTCTCTGTTCTGAACGTACTAGACGGCCAGTTCTTATAGCCTTTAGCCGTACCCTTATCCTACTTCTCCTCTGTTCCTCTGGTGAGGTAGAGGTTAATCCAGGACCTGCAGTGCCTAGCACCACTCCCACTCCCCAGGTACTCTCATTTGTTGACTTCTGTAACTGTAAAAGCCGGGGCGGCAGGGTAGCCTAGTGGTTAGAGCGTTGGACTAGCAACCGGAAGGTTGCAAGTTCAAACCCCCGAGCTGACAAGGTACAAATCTGTTGTTCTGCCCCTGTTCCTAGGCCATCATTGAAAATAAGAATCTGTTCTTAACTGACTTGCCTAGTTAAATAAAGATAAAATAAATAAAGAAGCCTCCTCCCTAAGTTTGCTTTACTCACTGCTTTAGCACACTCTGCCAACCCAGATGTCTTAGCTGTGTCTGAATCCTGGCTTAGGAAAACCACCAAACACCTTGAAATCTCCATCGCTAACTATAGCATTTTCCGTCAAGATAGAACTGCCAAAGGGGGCAGTGTTGCAATCTACTGCAAAGATATCCTGCGGAGTTCTGTATTACTATCCAAGTCTGTACCCAAACAATTTGAGCTTCTACTTCTAAAAATACACCTTTCCAGAAACAAGTCTCTCACTGTTGCCGCTTGCTATAGACCTCCCTCTGCCCCCAGCTGTGCCCTCGATACTCTATGTGAATTGATTGCCCCCCATCTATCTTCTGAGCTCGTGCTACTAGATGACCTAAACTGGGACATGCTTAACACCCCGACCATCCTACAATCAAAGCTTGATGCCCTCAATCTCACACAAATTATCAATGAACCTACCAGGTACAACTCCAAATAAACACAGGCACCCTCATAGATGTCATCCTAACTAACTCCTCCTCCAAATACACCTCTGCTGTTTTCAATCAAGATCTCAGCGATCACTGCCTCATTGCCTGCATCCGTAATGGGTCAGCGGTCAAACGGCCTCCACTCGTCACTGTCAAACGCTCCCTGAAACACTTCTGCGAGCAGGCCTTTCTAATTGACCTGGCCGGGGTATCCTGGAATGACATTTACCTCATCCCGTCAGTAGATGATGCCTGGCTATTCTTTAAAAGTGCCTTCCTCACCATCTTAAATAAGCATGCCCCATTCCAAAAAAAATTGAACTAGGAATAGATATAGTCCTTGGTTCACTCCAGACCTGTCTGCCCTTGACCAGCACAAAAACATCCTGTGGCGTTCTGCATTAGCATCGGATAGCCCCCGTGATATGCAACTTTCCAGGGAGGTTAGGAACAAATATACACAGACAGTTAGACAGTTTCAAACAGAAATTTGCATCCTGTAGTACTAACTCAAAAAAGTTCTGGGACACTGTAAAGTCCATGGAGAATAAGAGCACCTCCTCCCAGCTGCCCACTGCTCTGAGGCTAGGAAACACTGTCACCACCGATAAATCCACTGTAATTGAGAATTTCAATAAGCATTTCTCTACGGCTGGCCATGCTTTCCACCTGGCTACCCCTACCCTGGTCAACTGCCCGGCACCCTCCACAGCAACCCGCTAAAGTCCCCACCATTTCTATTTTACCCAAATCCAGATAGTTGATGTTCTGAAAGAGCTGCAAAATTTGGACCCCTACAAATCACCCGGGCTAGACAATCTGGACCCTCTTTTTCTAAAAATGATCTGCCGAAATTGTTGCAACTCCTATTACTCTCTTTCGTATAGTCTGAGATTCCCAAAGATTGGAAAGCTGCCGCGGTCATCCCCCTCTTCAAAGGGGGTGACACTCTAGACCCAAACTGCTACAGACCTATATCTATCCTACCCTGTCTTTCAAAGGTCTTCGAAAGCCAAGTTAACAAACAGATTACCGACCATTTCGAATCCCACCGTACCTTCTCCGCTATGCAATCTGGTTTCAGAGCTGGTCATGGGTGCACCTTAGCCACGCTCAAGGTCCTAAACGACATCATAACCGCCATCGATAAGAGACATTACTGTGCAGCCGTATTCATCGACCTGGCCAAGGCTTTCGACTCTGTCAATCACCACATTCTTATTGGCAGACTCGACAGTCTTGTTTTCTCAAATGATTGCCTCGCCTGGTTTACCAACTACTTCTCTGATAGAGTCCAGTGTGTCAAATCGGAGGGCCTGTTGTCCGGACCTCTGGCAGTCTCTATGGGGGTTCTCTTCTCTGTATACATCAATGATGTTGCTCTTGCTGCTGGTGATTCTCTGGTACAACTGTATTCTTCTGGTCCCTCTTTGGACACTGTGTTAACTCATCTCCAGACGAGCGTCAATGCCATACAACTCTCCTTCCGTGGCTTCCAACTGCTCTTAAAAGCAGGGGAAACTAAATGCATGCTATTCAACCGATCACTGCCCGCAGCTGCTCGCCTGTCCAGCATCACTACTCTGGACGGCTCTGACTTAGAATACGTGGACAACTACAAATACCTAGGTGTCTGGTTAGACTGTAAACTCTCCTTCCAGACTCACATTAAGTATCTCCAATCCAAAATCAGATCTAGAATTGGCTTCCTATATCACAACAAAGCAATCCACTCATGCTGCCAACATACCCTTGTAAAACTGACCATCCTACCGATCCTCGACTTCGGTGATGTCATCTATAAAATAGCCTCCAACACTCTACTCAACAAACTGGATGCAGTCTATCACAGTGCCATCCATTTTGTCACCAAAGCCCCATACACTACCCACCATTGCGACCTGTACGCTCTCGTTGGTTGGCCCTCGCTTCATACGCGTTGCCAAACCCACTGGCTACAGGTTATCTACAAGTCTCTGCTAGGTAAAGCCCCACCTTATCTCAGCTCTCTGGTCACCAAAGCAGCACCCACTCGTAGCATGCGCTCCAGCAGGTATATCTCACTGGTCACCCCCAAAGCCAATTCCTCCTTTGGTCGTCTTTCCTTCCAGTTCTCTGCTGCCAATGACTGGAACGAACTGCAAAAATCTCTGAAGCTAGAGACTCATATCTCCCTCACTAGCTTTAAGCACCAGCTGTCAGAGCAGCTCACAGATCACTGCACCTGTACATAGCCCATCTATCTACCTACCTCATCCCCATACAGAATTTATTTATTTATCTTGCTCCTTTGCACCCCAGTATCTCTACTTGCACATTCATCTTCAGCACATCTACCATTCCAGTGTTTAATTGCTATTTTGTAATTACTTAGACACCATGGCCTATTTATTGCCTTAACTCCCTTATCTTACCTCATTTGCACTCACTGTATATAGACTTTTTGTTTTCTTTTGTTCTACTGTATTGTATTGTATTCCATGTGTAACTCTGTGTTGTTGTATGTGTCGAATTGCTATGCTTTATCTTGGCCAGGTCGCAGTTGCAAATGAGAACTTGTTCTCAACTAGCCTATCTGGTTAAATAAAGGTGAACTAAAAATGTTAAACAAATGTGTAAGCTATGGCTGCTATAGCTTACACATGAGGCTGATCTGGACAGCAACTCGACAAGTAACATCTAATAAATGACAACAAATTCGTGCTGTAATATGTCAATGAAACAGAGCGAGAGAGAGAGAGAGAGATGGGGGATGCTCATGTAGTAATGAGGTTCCACATCAGTGCTTGTCTAATTGAAGCTTTAGTGTGGCTCTGCTGGAACATTTATAGGAGCGAGTGGAATAATGCGCTGTCAGTCACCGGTGCCGCGCGCGTCTGGGGCGGGCTCTCTATGCCCCCGCTCTTCAAGACCGCTGAGATGTTGTGAATGTGTCAAGAATCTGTTCAGCCTCCGAGCGCTACCCCAAATTACTGGTATTCCTACTTTCGAGTCGTATTTCAGAATATACTATGCTCTCTTGTTGGTGTCGTTGCTAGGTCGGTAAAACCTGTCCAGTTATGAGTAGTGAAGTAGATTAGTATTATGTGGGTTTCCGAAACTGTTATGCGTTTGCTTATACCGTGCGCCACGAGCCTGCCGCGTGTTGGATTGTGTCGACATCAGTTGGAGCACTGTCCACGGTGCTGAAAGTCAAGAGTCTTACCCTAAGTGGCGAACAGAGGCAGTTGAGGCGTTCCCGGGTACATGTATATGCAACTCAAATCTTGAGATGACGCGGAAAAGGCTGCACTTTGTAGCTGTATGGGGATTCTTCGCGTGGGAAATAGCTGTGTTGCTAAGGTAAGGGAGTTCGGCAGCAGCCAACATTACGCGGCTTGATTTACTCACACTGATTGTTGAAGTTCCCGAACTGTTTGATTTATGTTAGGTGCTTTGAGTGCGCCAATGATTTGAGTGGTTCGCAAATAGGCTATATGACCCTAAAACACTGGAAGCGTTCAATACGGAGTGGATTTTCCTCTCACATTCTGGGATTGAGCTACAGGCACATAGATATAAGAATCATATCAAGTACAAAAGCCTCTAAGAGAGTCATCTATTCATGATGTTATATCTCGACAAACATACATGTTGTGATCCTTCCGCGAGGGATTTTGGCCATTGCTCAACAAATCAGTCAGAAACGGTACGATCATGATGCACGCGCCGTTTAGTATTCGTGATAAGTGAATTCAATTTCTGTCTGTATTAAATGTAGACCCTGTAAACTGCCTGCGTATTTCTCAAATCCCCGTTTCCCAGGAATTCGATCGTTATGCTCAGTGTGCTGATCTGATCCTGACAAGGATTTCTCTTCTCTCTCTCAGTAACAGGTGCCGTAATCGAGAAATCTCATGGAATTTCTGGGCCGAGATCAAAGAAAAAGCAGCTTGAAATATCAAAATAAATTGTATATTTGCCTGCAATCCGAATGAGCAGAATTATATAGAATTATATATATATGTATGATATGATTGACAGTTATTAACGCTTAAACACTAAGGGCTATTGGATGTGAAAGTGAAGGTATTTCTAGATCAAGTTATAACATAAGCTTTCTCACATAGAAACAATCTTTATAGTGCAATTATGGTCCCAGCCAGCCACTGTCATTTGTTATGTAATACAACATGCTGGAGAGGCTGGTGTGTTGGATTTGGTCAAATATTAGGGCTTTAATATCTCTCTCTCTCTCTCTCTCTCTCTCTCTCTCTCTCTCTCTCTCTCTCTCTCTCTCTCTCTCTCTCTCTCTCTCTCTCCCTCTCTCTCTCATACATACACGTGTGTCCACGAAACATGATATGAAACATTGATAGATACAACAGAAGCCTTTTTCATGTTGATACAACTCAAGCACATACCCAAGTCTACCATCTAGAGAGCAGATTACACATGTCTGATCCACATATGTTTGCTCAAGCCAAGTGCAGTGTTCAGATGTCAGTTTGGTTCATGTGTAACAAGTTTGACAGTCTACCCACGTCATAGGGCCATGTTAATTGACATTATGTCAGGCTTGACAAACAGCTATGCTACAGAGCAAACCGTCGGGCCCACCCATCTTTACAAAACACACGGCATGTTGCAATATCTTATTCGTGGTAAGCGGGCTGGACTCCCCTTTCAATAGCTACTCTCTCTCTCTAAGGATATCTCTAGCCCGCCCACTTCAATACTCTCTTCCCACTTCAATACTCTCTCCGGCTCTCATTCCTTCCCTGAGTCCTTCTCAACTAAGCACAGTACAACTCCACAGAGTTAATGCAATTGCTGCAAAGTCTAATCCCACTCAAGCCGTGCATCACCAACCACCAACACAAGTCTTCTCATTCAAAGGCCCTGTGCATGCACTGTCGATCATCCTCCATTATTTAACGACCCAACGCATTATTCTCGTGTGATGTGTCTGTGATAGTAATGGTCCTCCGCTGGCATCCCCCTGTATTGAATTATTGATAGCATTATTCATATCATGGCTATCGGGTACCATTTGGGATGCAGGTCATGCCTGTTGCCACGTCCCTGACTGGCACACACTGCAATGTGTATTGGTTTAGTGTCAGCTCAGAGTCCAAGGAGACTGGAAAGTTTTCTATAGGGTTTATAGTGTTTAAAGCCTAGACCCCTCAACCAAGAATAAACATCTGACCTATATATCCTCGGGAGTCCCAGAAGGCACCCTATTCCTTACATTGTACACTACTTTTGGGCCCTGGTCAAAAGTAGTGCACTATTTAGGGAATAGGGTGCCATTTGGGACTCAGATTATATGTGTAATTAGAATCCCGAGGATATATAGGTCAGATGCTTATTCTTGGTTGAGGGGTCTAGGCTTTAAACACTGTTCTCCCTCATCTTCATTACTCTAGGCCTGCATAGCAGCCATTCCATGTTGGAGCACTTTACTTTCCCCTGTGGGTTTGTCACTTCACTTGAATGGCGAAAGGGACTCTTTGCACACTGTGTAGGGCAAGCTATATACTTGAAAATGAAACATTTATGGGAAAGTCTGTCTATGTTTTGCTGGCCAGATAGATCTTCATCAAGGGAGACATTTCACTTGGGTACCTAGCCCACTGTTTGCAAAGCTTGCACTGTGCTGGGCATTGTGGTTCCCTCTAGAGCAGACCATTGTCCTGTACTATGGCAATGTGGAGCAACATGAGAAACCATTGAAGCGGCATCAGACAGGGTTGTAGAGTTGGTGGCAAAGGGCATGGTGAAGAGGGTAGGGGTAAGCCCTGGTAGGCACCATTTTAGAGGCAGTATTCCACTATAAAGCTCTCTGTCATATCAGGATTGGGAGAGGAGAGAGAGGTGACTGCCAGGAGAAGTAGGAGAAGCCAGGAGAAGTAGTCGATTCCATTTTTAGCACTCAAATAAAATAAAATAAAATTGTATTTGTCACATGCGCCAAATACAACAGGTGTGGACCTTACTGTGAAATGCTCACTTACAAGCCCTTAACCAACAATGCAGTTTGAAGAAAATAGAGTTGAAGAAAATATATACTAAATAAACAAAAGTTTAAAAAAATGTAAGTAACACAATAAAATAACAACGAGGCTATATACACTCTTGTACTTTCACGGGATTCCTGACAACTCGACAAGAAAGGGATGTTTGGAGGGCATCTCACATATCATTCTGCTCTGCTGGAAGTTCGCCTTGTAAGACTTTTGTCCTGCTTCTCAAAATTGAATGACCTCCATTTGGGCTCTTTATAGGATCTGTTTTTTTTTTTTAAATCCATGTCGTTGCTGGACTGCTTACAAAATGGCAGTCTGAGGGAGAGGATGTTACAGGCAGACTGGAGTTTTGGGAGTTGGATTTTTAGAAAGCAGAGCTTTTAATATTTCACTGTAGATTTCATGCTTGGACTCATTCGTGTCCCCCTGCGGACGTTTAGGCAGGCAGTCACTATATTTTGGCGAGTAACTCATGTACACCAGGCTTTCCCAAACCTCTCCTGGAGTCAGCCTACTCCCAGCCCTTTCCACTTATTTCATTTATTCCACAACTGGAACCTGATTCAACTAATCAAGTGCTACCAGTGCTGAAGCACATCAAATAAGTATAGCTAAATGGCTGTGTGTTCCCGAGGAGAGGTTTGGGGAACACTGATAAACACTGATAGGCTTTTTCAGCCCAGCCCAGTGAGTCATTAACTTAGAACAAAGAGTCTAAATCACTGATAAACGCAAACAGCTAGGCTTCTTCAGCCCAGCCTCGTGAGTCATTAACTTAGAACAAAGAGTCTAAATCTCCAAATCCTCTGTCGGACAATCTGACATGAATGTCACCAGAACCCATGTGGTGTGTGCATCTACTGTGTGTCTATCTGCCCTCACTGGGACACACACACACACACACACACACACACACACACACACACACACACACACACACACACACACACACACACACACACACACACACACACACACACACACACACACACACACACACACACACACACACGTTTGTTAGTGTCCTCCAATCCATCCCCCTGGGTTTAGTTTAACATGCGCTGTTTTACGTGCACTGCCGTTCTGTACGTGCCTGCCCTGTGGGGATTACTAAATGATCTTCGAGGTAAACAGCGAGTGTTCCTACGCCCCACCGGGCATTACCGTGCCAACCAGCGGGCGACACACGCAGGCGGGCCACACCACGCAGAGAGAGCACGCTGGAGGAAACCTATTTAAACTGTCATATATGGTAATGATGATATGCTCATTCATCCTAAACGATTTACAGTTCAACACCTAGTAATATTTATACATGTGTCCAATGTGTCCAATGCAGGAATCATATATCGTAGGGAGAGCACACTGGAAGGAGCCAGTTCAATCTGTAATCTGATAATATCATATAATATGGTCGTTTAGCAGACGTTGTTGCGCAAAAGTGATTCACAGTTGAACATTATGTTTAGTGTCCCATGCAGGAAATCAAACCAAATCCCAGCTATGGTAGTGCAAACGAACACCATGCTCAGCCAAACATACTGAGGTCACTAAGAAGCACCTTCTTGACTGCTGTCACTCAACTTCATCTCTCTCCTTGTACTATTCAGCACTGACAGTTAAGGTCCTGTGTCAGGGGGAGATGTGCTGCAGTTAGTGGTGGGGGTGTTTTGAGAAGTCAGGTTTCTGTAGTGCGGAACTCTCTCTCTCACTGTCTCTGTCTCTGTCTCTGTCTCTGTCTCTCTCTCTCTCTCTCTGTCTCTCTCTCTCTCTCTCTCTCTCTCTCTCTCTCTCTCTCTCTCTGTCTCTCTCTCTCTTTCTCTCTCTCTCTCTCTCTCTCTCTCCAGTGTGCCTCTCTCTAGTGATCTTCCTTTCAGTGACTTTAAAGTTTATTTTGTTAATCAGATCTGCTGGTTGATGATATTAAACATGTGGATGGATGGATGGATGGATGAACTGACTGACTGTGGTATTATCTGCTTTATAGGATGTGGGGGTGGTTATTGTTTATCTGACATCTTCACGGATTGAGGACTCACGGCAAACAAGGACTGATGATTTTAGCAATTAAAACAGTATAATATATCAATCCCTCCCACTCCTCTGTGTCTCAATGTTTGTTTGAGAGTACATTTCCCATCCTCCAGCTGATAAGAACATAATGTATTGGAGGATCTCTTCTAACAGAGCTTTGACCAATGGTAATACTGTTCAGTAATGTGTTGTTGGCTGGAAGATACCTTTAACCATTTGACCCCTATTTGGTGTACAATTCTAAGTGTAAATGCCAGAGAAACCATTGGGGACTCTGGAATTGGTGTCAATTATCTGGATACTCTTTGGCTACGTTTACACAGGCAGCCCAATTCTGGCCTTTTCTTCACTTATCGCTAACCAGCTAGCAAGTGTCTTCACTGATACTTTCAACCTCTCCCTGAGTCTGCAATACCTGCATGTTTCAAGCAGACCACCATAGACCCTGTGCCTGAGAATGGCAAGGTAACCTGTCTAAATGACTATCGCCCCGTAGCACGCTTTAAACGCCTGGTCATGGATCACATTAACGCCATCGTCCCAGATACCCTGGACCCACTCCAATTTGCATACCGCCTCAACAGATCCACAGATGACGCAATCTCTATTGCACTCCACACTGCCCTCTCCCACCTGGACAAAATTAACCTATGTGAGAAGGCTGTTCATTGACTACAGCTCACCGTTCAATCACTAAGCTAATGACACCTCCCCCTGCAACTGGATCCTGGACTTCCTGACAGGCCGTCCCCAGGTGCTGAGAGTAGACAAACACCTCCGCCACGCTGACCCTCAACACGGGGGCCCGCCGAGCTCCCTGCTGTCCATCACCTCTATACCAGGCGGTGTCAGAAGAGGCCCTGAAAATTGTCAAAGACTCCAGCCACCCAAGTCATAGACTGTTCTCTCTGCAACCGCACTGCAAGTGGTACCAATGCACCAAGTCTGGAACCAACAGAACCCTGAACAGCTTCTACCCCTAAGCCACAAGACTGCTAAATAGTTAAATAGTTAACAGCTCATCACATACACTGCTGCTACTGCTCATTATCTATTCTGTTGCCTAGTCACTTTACTCCTACCTAATTGTACATATCTATCTCAATTACCTCGTATCCCTACCCGTCAACTTGGTACTGGTATCCCGTGTATATAGCCAAGTTATTGTTACTCATTGTGGATTTATTCCTTGTGTTATTATTTGTTCTATTATGTTCTAAATCTTTCTCTCTGCATTGTTAGGATGGGCCCGTAAGTAAGCATTTCACTGTTAGTCCACACCTGTTGTTTATGAAGCACGTGTTAAATCAAATGTGATTTGATTTCATTTGGTCTTTTTGACCAATCCGATCAGCTCTGAAAAAGATCTGATGTGGAAAGATCGGAAGAGATTGGTCGAAAGACCAATAGCTGGAAAAAAATATCAGAATTGGGCTGTCTCTGTAAAAACAGCCTTAGTGTATTAGCCTACATCCCAAATGGCAACCTTTTCACTATAGTGAACAACTTTTGATCAGAGCCCTATGTCAAAAGTAGTTCACCATATAGCGAATAGGGTGTCATTTGGGACGTAGGCTTTTTCCTCTAGTGTATTTACAGGCGTGTATCAATCCATTGTGGAAGAATACAAGATGTGACAATAAAAGCTGGATGTTGTGACAGGCAATCTATGTTTTGGGGAAAAGTGATGAGCACTAAGGATTGAAATTGGTTTTGAATGGTGTGCGCTCGTGTGCGATTGTGCGTGTCTGAGTTGGTCGTGTGGGTGCCTGCTGTCTCTCTGGCCCCTGCACTTTATTGGTTGTCATGAATGTGGCCACACTGGCTTGCTGACTCATACAGCCCTGGTTGTGTCTTACACACACAAACACATACACACACTCACACACAGAGTGACTCAACCCTCTGTATCAGGGCGATTGAGTGAGTGGCCTGTGACAAGGTGCTGGACAGGCCTGACAGGGTCTCCAGTAAGAAATAAGGCACGAGAACCTGGGGATTGTCATACGATAACTCCCGAGGCGAAGCCCATAGAAGGGAGTTGCAGCCCTTAGATGGTAGTCACAGCCCTTAGATGGGAGTTACAGCCCTTAGAGGGGAGTTACAGCCCTTAGATGGGAGTTACAGCCCTTAGATGGGAGTCACAGCCCTTAGATGGGAGTTACAGCCCTTAGATGGGAGTTACAGCCCTTAGATGGGAGTTACAGCCCTTAGATGGTAGTTACAGCCCTTAGATGGGAGTCACAGCCCTTAGATGGTAGTCACAGCCCTTAGATGGTAGTCACAGCCCTTAGATGGGAGTTACAGCCCTTAGATGGGAGTTACAGCCCTTAGATGGGAGTTACAGCCCTTAGATGGGAGTTACAGCCCTTAGATGGGAGTTACAGCCCTTAGATGGGAGTTACAGCCCTTAGATGGGAGTCACAGCCCTTAGATGGCAGTTACAGCCCTTAGATGGGAGTTACAGCCCTTAGATGGGAGTTACAGCCCTTAGATGGGAGTTACATCCCTTAGATGGTAGTCACAGCCCTTAGATGGGAGTTACAGCCCTTAGATGGTAGTCACAGACCTTAGATGGGAGTTACAGCCCTTAGGAGGGAGTCACAGCCCTTAGATGGGAGTTACAGCCCTTAGATTGTAGTTACAGCCCTTAGATGGGAGTCACAGCCCTTAGATGGGAGTTACAGCCCTTAGATGGTAGTTACAGCCCTTAGATGGAAGTCACAGCCCTTAGATGGGAGTTACAGCCCTTAGGAGGGAGTCACAGCCCTTAGATGGGAGTTACAGCCCTTAGATGGGAGTTACAGCCCTTAGATGGGAGTCACAGCCCTTAGATGGGAGTTACAGCCCTTAGATGGGAGTTACAGCCCTTAGATGGGAGTTACAGCCCTTAGATGGGAGTCACAGCCCTTAGATGGGAGTTACAGCCCTTAGATGGGAGTTACAGCCCTTAGATGGGAGTTACAGCCCTTAGATGGTAGTTACAGCCCTTAGATGGTAGTCACAGCCCTTAGATGGTAGTCACAGCCCTTAGATGGTAGTCACAGCCCTTAGATGGGAGTTACAGCCCTTAGATGGGAGTTACAGCCCTTAGATGGGAGTTACAGCCCTTAGATGGGAGTTACAGCCCTTAGATGGGAGTTACAGCCCTTAGATGGGAGTCACAGCCCTTAGATGGCAGTTACAGCCCTTAGATGGGAGTTACTGCCCTTAGATGGGAGTTACAGCCCTTAGATGGGAGTTACAGCCCGTAGATGGGAGTCACAGCCCTTAGATGGGAGTTACAGCCCTTAGATGGGAGTTACAGCCCTTAGATGGGAGTTACAGCCCTTAGATGGTAGTTACAGCCCTTAGATGGGAGTTACAACCCTTAGATGGGAGTTACAGCCCTTAGATGGGAGTTACAGCCCTTAGATGGGAGTTACAGCCCTTAGATGGTAGTCACAGCCCTTAGATGGGAGTTACAGCCCTTAGATGGTAGTCACAGACCTTAGATGGGAGTTACAGCCCTTAGGAGGGAGTCACAGCCCTTAGATGGGAGTTACAGCCCTTAGATTGTAGTTACAGCCCTTAGATGGGAGTCACAGCCCTTAGATGGGAGTTACAGCCCTTAGATTGTAGTTACAGCCCTTAGATGGGAGTTACATCCCTTAGATGGGAGTTACAGCCCTTAGATGGTAGTCACAGCCCTTAGATGGGAGTTACAGCCCTTAGATGGTAGTTACAGCCCTTAGATGGAAGTCACAGCCCTTAGATGGGAGTTACAGCCCTTAGGAGGGAGTCACAGCCCTTAGATGGGAGTTACAGCCCTTAGATGGTAGTTACAGCCCTTAGATGGGAGTCACAGCCCTTAGATGGGAGTTACAGCCCTTAGATTGTAGTTACAGCCCTTAGATGGGAGTTACAGCCCTTAGATGGGAGTTACAGCTCTTAGATGGCAGTTACAGCCCTTAGATGGGAGTTACATCCCTTAGATGGGAGTTACAGCCCTTAGATGGTAGTTACAGCCCTTAGATGGGAGTTACAGCCCTTAGATGGTAGTTACAGCCCTTAGATGGAAGTCACAACCTTTAGATGGGAGTTACAGCCCTTAGGAGGGAGTCACAGCCCTTAGATGGGAGTTACAGCCCTTAAATTGTAGTCACAGCCCTTAGATGGGAGTTACAGCCCTTAGATGGGAGTTACAGCCCTTAGATGGGAGTTACAGCCCTTAGATGGGAGTCACAGCCCTTAGATGGGAGTCACAGCCCTTAGATGGGAGTTACAGCCCTTAGATGGGAGTTACAGCCCTTAGATGGGAGTTACAGCCCTTAGATGGGAGTCACAGCCCTTAGATGGGAGTTACAGCCCTTAGATGGGAGTTACAGCCCTTAGATGGGAGTCACAGCCCTTAGATGGGAGTTACAGCCCTTAGATTGTAGTTACAGCCCTTAGATGGGAGTCACAGCCCTTAGATGGGAGTTACAGCCCTTAGATTGTAGTTACAGCCCTTAGATGGGAGTTACATCCCTTAGATGGGAGTTACAGCCCTTAGATGGTAGTTACAGCCCTTAGATGGGAGTTACAGCCCTTAGATGGTAGTTACAGCCCTTAGATGGAAGTCACAGCCCTTAGATGGGAGTTACAGCCCTTAGGAGGGAGTCACAGCCCTTAGATGGGAGTTACAGCCCTTAGATGGTAGTTACAGCCCTTAGATGGGAGTCACAGCCCTTAGATGGGAGTTACAGCCCTTAGATGGGAGTTACAGCCCTTAGATGGCAGTTACAGCCCTTAGATGGGAGTTACATCCCTTAGATGGGAGTTACAGCCCTTAGATGGTAGTTACAGCCCTTAGATGGGAGTTACAGCCCTTAGATGGTAGTTACAGCCCTTAGATGGAAGTCACAGCCCTTAGATGGGAGTTACAGCCCTTAGGAGGGAGTCACAGCCCTTAGATGGGAGTTACAGCCCTTAGATGGGAGTTACAGCCCTTAGATGGGAGTTACAGCCCTTAGATGGGAGTTACAGCCCTTAGATGGTAGTTACAGCCCTTAGATGGGAGTTACAGCCCTTAGATGGTAGTTACAGCCCTTAGATGGTAGTTACAGCCCTTAGATGGTAGTCACAGCCCTTAGATGGGAGTTACAGCCCTTAGATGGGAGTTACAGCCTTTAGACGGGAGTTACAGCCCTTAGATGGTAGTTACAGCCCTTAGATGGTAGTTACAGCCCTTAGGAGGGAGTTACAGCCCTTAGGAGGGAGTTACAGCCCTTTATTGTGTAACGGTTCTCTTGTGGTGAAGGGGAGGAGGACCAAAACACAGCGTGGTGGTTATTCATATTTCTTTAATGAAGACGCTAGCCACGGCAACCCTACTTAATAACACGGGACAGAGGGGCAGCTCGGGACAGAGGGGCAGCTCGGGACAGAGGGGCTCTTCAGACTCCGGCAGCACAGGAGAGGAGGAATGCTCTGGCAGATCTTGGCTGACTGGCGGATCTGGAAGAGTCTGGCTGACTGGCGGATCTGGAAGAGTCTGGCTGACTGGCGGATCTGGTAGAGTCTGGCTGACTGGCAGATCTGGAAGCTCCTTGCAGACTGGCAGCTCCTTGCAGACTGGCAGCTCTGGCTGCTCCATGCAGACTGGCAGCTCCGGCTGCTCCATGCAGACTGGCAGCTCCGGCTGCTCCATGCAGACTGGCAGCTCTGGCTGTTCCATGCAGACTGACAGCTCTGGCTGCTCCATGCAGGCTGGCAGCTCTGGCTGCTCCATTCAGGCTGGCAGATCTGGCAGCGCTAAACAGGCGGGAGACTCCAGCAGCGCAGGAGAGGAGGAAGGCTCTGGTAGCGCTGAACAGGCGGGAGACTCCGGCAGCGCAGGAGAGGAGAAAGGCTCTGGCAGCGCTGGAGAGGCGAGGGGCACTGTAGGCCTGATGCGTGGTGCTGGCACTGGTGGTACTGGGCCGAGGACACGCACAGGAAGCCTGGTGCGGGGAGCTGCTACCGGAGGGCTGGGGTGTGGAGGTGGTACTGGATAGACCGGACCGTGCAGGCGCACTGGAGCTCTTGAGCACCGAGCCTGCCCAACCTTGCCCGGTTGAATGGTCCCGGTCCCCCCTGCCAGTGCGGCGAGGTGGAATAGCCCGCACTGGGCTATGCAGGCAAACCGGGGACACTGTGCGCAAGGCTGGTGCCATGTAAGCCGGCCCAAGGAGACGCACTGGAGACCAGCTTCGTAGAACCGGCTTCATGGCACTTGGCTCAATGCTCACTCTAGCCCGGCCGGAATGAGCTGGAATGTACCGCACCGGGCTATGCACCCGCACTGGGGACACCGTGCGCTTCACAGCATAACACGGTGCCTGTCCAGTCTCTCTCGCCCCCCGGTAAGCACAGGGAGTTTGCACAGGTTTCCTACCTGGCATAGCCATACTCCCTGTGAGCCCCCCCCCCAATACATTTTTGGGGCTGACTCTCGGGCTTCCGTCCGCGCCGCCGTGCTTGCTTCGCCAACTCCATTCTCCGATAACCTTCCGCGCACTGCTCCATCGAATCCCAGGCGGGCTCCGGCACTCTCCCTGGGTCGACCGCCCACCTGTCTATCTCCTCCCAAGAAGTATAGTCCATACGCTTGCAGTCCAAACCGTACTCCCATGTCCATTCCTCTTTGCGTTGCTGTTGCCCGTTACCACGCCGCTTGGTCCTGTTGTGGTGGGTGATTCTGTAACGGTCGTCCTCCTCTTCATCTGAAGAGGAGAGGCGAGAAGGATCGGAGGACCAAAACGCAGCGTGGTGGTTAATGAAGACGTTATACATGAATAAACTAACGAAAACAATAAACGTGAGAACTCAAAACAGCCCTATCTGGTGCAAAACACAAAGACAGGAACAATCACCCACAAACACACAGTGAAACCCAGGCTACCTAAATATGGTTCACAATCAGAGACAATGACTAACACCTGCCTCTGATTGAGAACCATATCAGGCCAGACATAGAAATAGACAAACTAGACATGTAACATAGAATGCCCACTCAGCTCACACCCTGACCAACCAAAACATAGAAACATACAAAGCAAACTATGGTCAGGGTGTGACATATTGCAAACTCCAAACCCAACAATGCAGTAATCAATATTAATGTAGCACTAAAAAGAACAAGGTAGAACAAAAACACACGAGAAATAATAAGAAGACATAAGGACACGAGAAAGTATGAAGCTATATCCAGGGTCAGTTCCAATACCATATTTACAATGTGCAGGGATACTGGAGTGAAAGAGGTTGATATGTGTAGGGGTAAGGTGACCAGGCATCAGGATATATGAGTGTGTGTGTGTGTGTGTGTGTGTGTGTGTGTGTGTGTGTGTGTGTGTGTGTGTGTGTGTGTGTGTGTGTGTGTGTGTGTGTGTGTGTGTGTGTGTGTGTGTGTGTGTGTCTATAGAGTTAGCATAAATGTGTGAGCATGTTATGTGTGTGTTGGAGTGTCAGTGAGTGTGTAGAGTCCTGTGTGTGTGCATATAGACAATGCAAAAATGTAATAAATCAAATAAAACAATCCAAACCAACCCGTCTGTTTTGCCCCATAGTTGCGCTATGTGTCGGTTTTGTTGCTAAACAACCACATTATCTACGCATGCTTGCTACTTCTCCTTTGCTAGCTAGCTCACTAAATGACACCAAGCAGCTGAAATGACAGCCAACTATGTGCACTTTCATTTGTTTTACCTTCGTTTACATTGCCAATTCTTTGCATATATCCATTAACGATCCTGATAAATGAATTGGCGTGGATCAGAAAAGTCTCATCACGTTCATATGCATGGCACAGTGGAGATCACAAAAACGTGCAACATTGTTCCAGAGGTCACAGCAAGGTTTAGACAGATCCCAACTGTTGCAAACCAAATGATAGCCTGGTAGCATGGTGAAATATTGTCTAGACGCTTTTTTCCACAGGAGATTAAGCTTATAAATTGACTGCCGGGGCTGTGGGAAAGTGGATGCGCATTGATCAATCTAATGGAACTGTTAACAGGCATTACCTGGATAATTTGGGGATTGTGGTGCTGTAACTCCCTGCTATCAACCAATCGGCTTCCGGGGTCCAAAACAACCCGTTTTAAAATATGTCATAGCAGCTCACATGGTTACTGTGCTCTGACATGGAGGTCCCAGGAGATAAGCCCTGGAAGATAGATAACTGCCTGCTAGAACTACCAAACATGTCCCATGAGATATGCTCTGGAAGATAGATATCTGCCTGCTAGAACTATCAACCATGTCCCAGAAGGTAAGCCCTGGAATATATATATCTGCCTGCTAGAACTACCAACCATGTCCCAGGAGATAAGCCCTGGAAGATATATATCTGCCTGCTAGAACTACCAACCATGTCCCAGGAGATACGCTCTGGAAGATAGATATCTGCCTGCTAGAACTATCAACCATGTGCCAGGAGATAAGCCCTGAAAGATAGATATCTGCCTGCTAGAACTATCAACCATGTGCCAGGAGATAAGCCCTGGAAGATAGATATCTGCCTGCTAGAACTACCAACACTCACAAAGCCTGATAGTGGCTCTTCTAAAGCACTGTTATAAAGCTTTAAGGAGGTTGGAAGATGTGGTTATGATCTAAGCTCTGGTAGATATCCGCCTGCTGCCATCGAACTAACAACACTTTTAACATTGTCTGGCTGGTGTCCCAGTGGATGCTCTAATCTAAAGTACTGGTATGCAGCTGGATGGTTTTCTTTGAGATACATGTGACTGTGATGTAAGGTTCTGGATATAAAAGGAAAAAGAGCTGTCTGCTTGATGGCTCGTTTCACTGACTTGGCCTGTATTAACATGAGATCGTTTACAAGAGGCAGTATGGATTTTTGCCTTGTTGCATATCTACACCAGCTAGCTACTGTACATTCCCTTGAGCCTGCCTGTCTGAGTCAATTGGACATTTCCCTCTTCCTACTTAAGCTTTAACTCTGAGATATACAGATAGCTAAGTAAATATACATCTGCATGGTACTTTGTTTGAGTGAATACGACAATATAAACGTCTTCTCACCCCCCCTACATGATGCTAGGGCAGATGTGAAACCACATCTGTGCCCTCTCTCTCCAGATAGGGCGACTCACTGGCTGCTCGTTGGAGCGGAATGTTCCGGGTGCAGGGCAAGGGGCATGAGGCGGGCATCTACACTACCCGCCGGGGCACAGATAGCTGCTCATTTATAGTCTTGGTCTATTCCCTATATACAGTGCACTTATTTTGACCAGGGCCCAGCCATAGTTCCTCTGCTCCATTATACTGTAACTATACTTCCAGGTGTGCTTTGGGACAATTCTATAACATACTTTTATGTCTCCCCTCTAACTCACAGTTTCTATGCTCCAGCAGTGGCTCTGCCATTCTAACTCTACTTGAATGTGTGCTTTGGGACGATTCCATTCTATGTTTTTCAGTGTCTGATTTGCCCTGCTTAGGGACACATCTATTATGTTTTACCATTGACTACATTAGCACATAGAAGCTGTACGCTTGACGCCGCTGGCTCTCTGACTCTCGGTTAGAACTCTCTCTGCGAAGAGAGAGAGAGGAGAATCTGGGGGTCTTTAACTCGGTGCGCTTCCTTCTTCCCCCCTCGGTCGGCCTTGTGTCACAGATATTTTAACAGATAGATTAAGGAGGGGAAGCGTTGAGTTATTGATGACGTTTGCCGGACGCTTCGCTCGTTGCCCCAATGCTCTTTTCTTTCTTGAAGTTATTTTCTCTCTCTTTCTCCCCCCTCTCTCTGAATGGGCACTCTGTCCCCCCCCCCCCCTCTCTCTCTGTCTTTCTCTTCCCTCTCTCTCCCTGTCTCTCCCTTTCACAGATATTTTAACAGATAGATTAAGGAGGGGAAGCGTTGAGTTATTGATGACGTTTGCCGGACGCTTCGCTCGTTGCCCCAATGCTCTTTTCTTTCTTGAAGTTATTTTCTCTCTCTTTCTCCCCCCTCTCTCTGAATGGGCACTCTGTCCCCCCCCCCCCCTCTCTCTCTGTCTTTCTCTTCCCTCTCTCTGGGTGAAAATCTCTTCCCTCTCTCTGGGTGAAAATCTTCAGAGCAAATCAGAAGCAGCTAGCTGGCCTAGTAAGCTGCTTAAAACTATGTTTATTTAAGTTCTCAGAGCTATGGAGGATCTGGAGCAGAAACATTCAGGCCTGATTTCACTGCATGGCAGCACTAGCTTAATGCTAATGCTTTGCATGCACACACACACATTATATATATATATATATATACACACACACACACACACACACACACACACACACACACACACACACACACACACACACACACACACACACACACACACAGTGCATTTGGAAAGTATTCAGACCCCTTGACTTTTTCCACTTTTTGTTACTTTACAGACTTATTCTAAAATGGGGGGAAAAATCATCAATCTACACACAGTTCCCCATAATGACAAAGCAAAATCAGGTTTTTATATTTTTTTTATATACAGAAATACCTTATTTACATAATTATTCAAACACTTTTCTATGAGACTCAAAGTTGAGCTCAAGGTGCTTCCTGTTTCCATTGATCATCCTTGAGATGTTTCTACGACTTGATTGGAGACCACCTGTGGTACATTCAATTGATTGGACATGATTTGGAAAGGCACACACCTGTCTATATAAAGTCCCACAGTTGACAGTGCATGTCACAGCAAAAACCAGGCCATGAGGTCGAAATAATTGTCCGTCGCGCTCCGAGACAGGATTGCTTTGAGACTCAGACCTGGGGAAGTATACCAAAAAATGTCTGCAGCATTGAAGGTCCCCAAGAACACAGTGACCTCCATCATTCTTAAATGTAAGACGTTTGGAACCACCAAGACTCTTCCTAGAGCTGGTCACCTGGCCACACTGAGAAGTCGGGGGAGAAGGGCCTTGGTCAGGGTCACGTCTGGAAGAAACCTGGCGCCATCTCTACGGTGAAGCATGGTGGTGGCAGCATCATGCTGTGGGTATGTTTTTCAACTGCAGGGAATGGGAGACTAGTTAGGATCGAGGAAAAGATTAATGGAGCAAAGTACAGACAGATTATTGATGAAAACCTGCTTCAGAGCACACAGGACCTCAAACTGGGGCGAAGGTTCACCTTCCACCTGGACAACGACCCTAAGCACCCAGCCAAGAAAATGCTGGAGTAGCTTCGGGACAAGTCTCTGAATGTTCTTGAGTGGCCCAGCCAGAACCCGGACATGAACCTGATCGAACTTCTCTGGAGAGACATGAAAATAGCTGTGGAGGGAAGCTCCCCATCCAACCTGACAGAGCTTGAGAGGATCTGCAGAGAAGAATGGAAGAAACTCCCCAAATACAGGTGTGCCAAACATGTAGCGTCCTACCCAAGAAGACTTGAGGCTGTAATCGCTGCCAAAGGTGCTTCAACAAAGTACAGAGTAAATGGTCTGAATACTTATGTAAATTTGATATTTCAGTTTCTAAAAACCTGTTTTTGGTTTGTCATTATTCCATTTTAGAATAAGGCTGTAAAACATAACAAAATATGGAAAAAGTTATATATATACGTATATATAGATAATAGGATTTATAAATCATATTATCTATATATATATATTAATCCTATTATCTTAAGAACATAATGTTTATTGCATGAAAATAGTGTTTTCTTCTTGAATTATGAGGTTAATAACGCCTTAGCTCATTTAAACCCAACTCACCCGTGTAGAATGTGGAGACAAATACAGGAACAATGTTAATATTAAGTCGAAGAAAGCCCATCTTTTGACAGAGGATATGTTTTTGTGTTGACAGTGATTCAACCCCTCTGTGTTCTGTAGATAACCAAGTGGTAGAGTGTATAGCCCAGTGTTCAGTGGCCTACTGAGTTAACTGAGTGAGAACATCAAGAGTAAGTCAGGGTCAGGCATGGCTGCACTGAACACACACACATAGATACATGCACACACACACACACATACACACACACACACACACACTGGGCTTTGTCATATGGCACACTGCCAAAAGATTCCCAAGCAGACCTTTATTTCACCCTTTAGCTTTTAGAAATCGAGTGAACTGGACACTGAAGCAGTTCTCCTGACAGCTTGTTATATGAGTTCTACAAAGATACTAGAAAACAATGGAATCTAACCCAACCTGGGTAGTTTTTCTTCTTTACTTACTTCCATACAACTGAATGACCCGAGGAGGTAGGGTCAGTGAGCGAGTGAGCAAGCAAGCGAAAGGGCCAGGCGGTTAGCCCAAAATAATCATGTCGTGCCACTCCGCAGCCATCTCTTTACCCATGGCTGTGCCTGTGACTCTGCCATTTGAACGAATCCCAAACAGCTGGGCTGCAGCCTGTCGCGTTCTCTTGTGAGGCAGGCCATTCCGGTGTCACCCCCTTTGAGTTGTCATCCCCTTCGTCCGTAACCCTCCGAGACAAGCAGGGGTGACACAAGGGGCAAGGGGGAATGGTGCAAGGTCAAGAGGTCAGCGGGCACCGCTGTCCATGCTGGCATGTTACCTGAGGGGTTGGAGGGTTGGCCCAGTGTCAGCCTAGTGTCCACTCAGCGTGTGTGTGCATCTTATTGTATGTGTGTCTTTGTGCGTGTGTGTGTGACAGGCATGACCCTCATTGTAATGTCCTTGTGGGAACAAGAGTACAAACTGACACTCCGGAGAGGAGAACACGTCGCAGAAGATGAGAAACGCCAGCGAAGGCCCGCTGTTTTGTCACTAGTCATTGTAATCAGACAAGGGGGAGGCCTGGCTGGCGCTAAGGGAAAGAGAAGGCAGTATTTTACGACCACAATACGACGTCAAATACTATTTGTCTCTCAGACTGGATATCTCTTTGGCCGGCTGAATGATATGAACAGCAAGCTTTTTTTTCTGCATATAAGAAGTCTTAGATATATATAGAAACAATTATCTCATAATCTCAAATATTTTTCCCACCATAATATGTAACATTACCCCACTGGAGCAGATCTGAATGGCTTCTTCTTCGGTGGTTGAGGCGGTAGTCAAACTGGCGTTATATATCGTAATGGTGAATCGCGCTGTGCATTTGACAGGCACTGAAAACCAGGTGGGTAAAGCCCAAGAGGAGTTTAGTGTGAGCCTGCTTCATATGCAGGCAGATGAGAAGGAAGCAAGGATCTGGAGGGAGGCTTTAAATATACCTGGTAGCAATTAGACTTCACAAGGAATCATTTCTTTGACTGTGCATCACTAGGCTAGAGAGACTAGAGCATCGCTATGGCGATAAGACTAGGGGGGTGGTTTGTATTCTTGTGGCTTTATGTTTACGAAAGAAATGAATCAGTAGCTGTGGGTCATTTCTGAGACAAACTGCTCATCTTGTGGGTTGACTCTGAAAGTAAATAAACTCACAGAGAGAGATATTGACGCGAAAGTTTTCCATGCACAAATTAAGGTGACTCAAGTCATTATTGTGAGTTTTTGTCAACATAAATGCATTATAAATGCATTATACCGTACACTGGGGGCCTGGTCTGAATGGATAGTTCAGAGCTTCTGCTCTTTTCTATAACCTATAGGGAACACAATATATTTCTCACTCATGTGTGGCACACATTGGGATATGGGAGAGGGGATGGGTAGGGTATATGCTAGTTAAATACTGTAGTATTTACTATAGTTTAAAAAAAACATGAATGTTTTTGCTGACATAACTGTAGTATTTGCTACAGTGTTGTTTTGGTGGATAATACTGTAGTATTTACCATAGTATTTACAGTATACTAGAATATGCTATAGTAAGTACTACACATGATCGAGGGATACTACAATGTGCATTATAGTATTCTACAGTATACTAGTAGTACTGTAGTATTCTATAGTAAACTGTAGTATTTTTTCATGTGGGAGGTTAGACATACACAGCCTTTTATTACCTGCCGTCTTGTATTACCTGCTGTGTTCTGAAGAAGCCAGATCAGGGAGAAACCATCCACTAAGAGAGGGACTACAGTAGAGACAGCATGTAACACATGTCCCCCTCACTCTCTTTCTCACTAGGAAAGATCTTTCTGACATCAGACATCATGGACATTTCACTCGAATTCACTCGATACCGTACATCTGAAGAGATTCTCTCTCTCTCTCTATCTCTCTGCCTCTCTAGCGCTCTCGCATCACCAAACAGCCCAACGGAAGACTTGTCACAGTACCAAGGCAATGGACTCTAGTCTATGTTTGTTTTTAGCCCTGGTATGATTAGATCTGTGTTTTCTGCCTCAGATGGTTGATGAGGCTAACGTGCTGTAGAAAAGGATATTAAATTGTCAGAGATATGATGGCAGAGTCGTGCTCTATATCGATGTCCCAGGGAGCCCATCAGTCCTGGCTGGTGGATTGATTGCTCGACTGGCTGAGGTTGGTATTGATGTTGTGGAGCCCCAGTCAGGAACACACACACACACACAATCAGTCTATTGTGCAGACAGATATATTTCAGACAGATATGGAAGCATTAAGTAAATGGATTAAATGAAGTGTGTGTGAGTGTTTGTGATAGGTTGGGAGGGCTTGCGTGGCTATGTTTGAGTGTGTGCCCGACTGGTTTTAAAACCGGGTTGTCTGTGACCCACACTATGTGAGCCTGTTGAGCTAAAGCCAAGGAATTCAATGGGGAAACTAACACAAGTCTTCAGGTCTCAGCCAAGACTGCATGACTTGAAGGAATCACTTATGTTACATGTGCATTTGTGAAGATGTATTGCAGAGTTGGAGGCTCTCAGGGTTTGTGAAGATGTATTGCAGAGTTGGAGGCTCTCAGGGTGTGTGAAGATGTATTGCAGAGTTGGAGGCTCTCAGGCTGTGTGAAGATGTATTGCAGAGTTGGAGGCTCTCAGGCTGTGTGAAGATGTATTGCTGAGTTGGAGGCTCTCAGGGTGTGTGAAGATGTATTGCTGAGTTGGAGGCTCTCAGGGTGTGTGAAGATGTATTGCTGAGTTAGAGGCTCTCAGGGTGTGTGAAGATGTATTGCTGAGTTGGAGGCTCTCAGGGCGTGTGAAGATGTATTGCTGAGTTGGAGGCTCTCAGGGTGTGTGAAGATGTATTGCCGAGTTGGAGGCTCTCAGGGTGTATGAAGATGTATTGCAGAGTTGGAGGCTCTCAGTGTGTGTGAAGATGTATTGCTGAGTTGGAGGCTCTCAGGGTGTGTGAAGATGTATTGCTGAGTTGGAGGTTCTCAGGGTGTGTGAAGATGTATTGCTGAGTTGGAGGCTCTCAAGGTGTGTACAAATGTTTTGCTGAGTTGGAGGCTCTCAGGGTGTGTGAAGATGTATTGCAGAATTGGAGGCTCTCAGAGTGTGTGTGGATTACGTGTGTGCTTGGCCCTGCCCTTCCAATCTACAGTACTACCATCAATCCCAAGTCATCGCCATATGCATGTCAACTTTACAGCAATACATCAAACATCTGGCCAGGCAGATTCACGCAGCCATTGTAATAGCCAGTCAACGGAAGAGAATAAGAGACTGGAGGCCACACACAGGGAAGTGTGTGTGTGTGTGTGTGTGTGTGTGTGTGTGTGTGTGTGTGTGTGTGTGTGTGTGTGTGTGTGTGTGTGTGTGTGTGTGTGTGTGTGTGTGTGTGTGTGTGTGTGTGTCTGTAATTCACACAGACAGAACATGCAATTGTCCAATAGTGGGGGGTTTAATCGTTATATTTAACCTGTAATTATAGAGATTGACAGCCCTTTGTTTTGGAATCAATGCTAAATTAAAGATGTTGAGCTGAGAGATTTAAGCAAGAGCATTGGAATTGGAATTCATGAAATTGTTGGGGAAAATATAATGCATTGGGAATTGAATTATTGGAATTTAGCTAACATTGAAATTGAGAGGAATTGAATTATCTGAATTCAATGACTGGCCTTGAATATGAGTTAAATGAAATGTAATTTACAGTGAAAGGGAATTGAATTAGATTTGAATTTGTGGAATTAACCCTTGCCAATATACCCCTGGTATGAGAAATAAAACCTAAGTAGTGCCTTCCAGATGATATAAGATATTGGGCATTGTTAGTACTTTTCTCGTGTGTGTACGTATTATACAGCTATTGGCATGCCATCAGACACATTCCAAATGTGTGAGTGAGTGTGTGTGTGTGTGTGTGTGTGTGTGTGTGTGTGTGTGTGTGTGTGTGTGTGTGTGTGTGTGTGTGTGTGTGTGTGTGTGTGTGTGTGTGTGTGTGTGTGCCTCACGCTGACAGCCCACTTACCGTCAACAGTGGCAGGTGATTTTGAAAGGTCTTGAGTTAGCTAGCCTAGCAGGGTATCGCTTCATGTATTTTGTGGTTGTGAGCAATTTATTGTCCCCCATTAGCAAGCTGTCAGCTTAGTGAATTCTGGTCCGTTATCTAGGTGAAATGAGATATGTTACTGAAGAGATGATGTCAGTGGTCGAAGTCGACGCTGAGGAGAGAACAGAGGGTTGTTGCTGAGGGTTGATGCTTTCCCGGGTCCATATTTCCTAATCCCTCTACCATTGTTTTTTGGTTTCACTCATAAGCCTGGCATCCTGTACTTTTCTTGTAGTATGTGTACTTGAGACTGTTATCTCTTTCTAAATGACATCCTGCAGAGTGTGGATACTGTATATTTAGTCACTATTGGTATGTACACAGGCAAACCCCAACAATGTCATTAGACGGACAGATCAGATGTTGACTTACGGGGACTATCTCTCACCTTTGATCTGGAAGCTGCTTTCTGGGCGCTGGACAGTAGACGTGGGTGGTGTATTTGGGCATATTCAATGCACTTGGCATGACACACCACCTGTAGTGCCTTCAGAATTTATTCAACACCCCTTGACTTTTTCCACATTTTGTTGTGTTACAGCCTGAATTTAAAATTGTTTAAATTGAGCGTTTTTGTCACTGGCCTACACACGATACCCCATAATGTCAAAGTGAAATGATGCTTTACATTTTTTTAAACAAATTTATTAGGAAAGAAGAGCTGAAATGTCTTGAGTCAATAAGTAATCAACTCCTTTGTTATGGCAAGCCTACATAAGTTCAGGAGAAAACATGTGCTTAACAATTCACAAAATAAGTTGCATGGACTCACTCTGTGTGCAATAATAGTGTTTAACATAATTTTTGGATTGACAACCTCATCTCTGTACCCCACACATACAATTATCTGTAAGTTCCCTCAGTCGAGTAGATAATTTCAAACACAGATTCAACCACAAAGACCAGGCAGGTTTTCCAATGCCTCGCAAAGAAGGACACCTGTTGGTAGATGGGTAAAAAAAAGAAGACATTCAATATCCCTTTGAACATGGTGAAGTTATTAATAACTTTTCAGATGGTGTATCAATACACCCAGTCACTACAAAGATACAGTCCTTCCTAACTCAGTTGCCGGAGAGGAAGGAAACTTTCACCATGAGGCCAATTAAGGCCAATTGTGACTTACAGCGTTGAATGGTTGTGATAGGAGAAAACTGAAGATGGATCAACAACATTGTATTTACTCCACAGTACTATCCCAAATGAAAGAATGAAAAGATATTCCAAAACATGCATCTTGTTTGCAACAAGGCATTAAAGTAATACTGCAAAATATGTGGCAAAGCAATTAACTTTTTGTCCTGTGTCATGACGTTGGCCTGGGGGATAGGTTTATGACAGTCATAAATACCTCTTCCCCCCTTTTTCCTCTCTCTACCCTACTGAGGTTACATTTAAAAAAAGCCTTGGTTAACATAGAGATTCTGGGAACATCAGAAGGTGGGGGGAAATGAACTATATTCTGGCAATCCGATCAATTGAATGTATGCGGTGGTACTTAATGAATATGATGTCAGTTCGGTTGTCATCTGAGACATTCTCATCAATGATAAGATGACAAAATCTACAGTGGAAAGTCTACACATCAGAGTTATCGGATTCACATGGAATTGTTGTTCAACTTAAATGTTTGAATATTAAATTATTTGTAATGGGATGAAATGTGATTTTAGCTTCTAAAATGTGAGATGTGAGTTTTCATAAGTTAGGGCTGCTCACTCAGTGGCCCGCCTCTGTGAAGGGAAATGGGCTATAAAAAAACACGCCCTCTTTTCCCTTCCTATATAAGTCCTTGACGACAACATAACTTCCTGTTCCGATGAGGTAGGATGACGGTCCTATGTCCGAATGGTTCAGCACGAAGCCAACATCAGCATGAGCTTTGGTTGCGAATGGTATGAACTTTGAACTCTTATTCACTACAGAAGTGATACCTCCTAGCTGTTGAGTTAGCGTCCGCAGCTGCAAACGCAGGTTAGGAAGGAACAGACAGAGTATACCGTCTATCACACAACGACGTTACTACAATGTATCCAATTGACAACCAGAGACATTCTTCAAAGGACAGAGGACTCGGTTTGGCAACACGGCCTTCCATCTACCACCAACCTACTGAAGCGCAGCTCAGAGTAAATATTTGTTGCATTTTCCTTTTCCAAATGAGCGGTAATTTAGAATGCATAAGATACTGTATTTACGATAGCACAGCTTCGCCTTTGTTCCTGTCTTCCCGCTCTTTCACTCAACCCAGCCCCTTTTCCTTTGTGTAACAAGCAGTCATATCTGTTCTGCCCGCTAGGGACATTTTCCTTTATGACGTAATTTGTAATCAAGTTATGATTAATTGTGTGTATGTGAATTCTGTGTGATTAGTTAGGTATTTGGTGAATAAATAATTAAACCCAATGTTGTATTGCTGCTTCAAATTGTTAGCCAGGGTTCTTGCAGATAAAAGAATTTCCAACTTTCAGATTATGAGACTGAAGTAAGATGAAGATTAATGTTGATTGCTATTGATGTAAAATATTACTAGTTCTTTAAGAGTTTATTCGGAAGATAACAGCTCTATAAATATTATTTTTGTGGTGCCCGACTCTCTAGTTAATTACATTTACATGATTAGCTCAATCAGGTGATATTAATTACGGAGAAATTATTTTATAGAATAGCATGTCATCAATTAATCTGGCATAGCCAAAGGCACGACACCTGACTACAAAGTGTTATGTTTAGGGCAAATCCAATAGAACACATTACTGAGTATCATTCTCCATATTTTCAAGCATAGTGCTGCATCATGTTATGGGTATGCTTGTAAACGTTAAGGGCTGGGGAGTTTTCCGGATAAAAAAATAATGGAATGGAGCTAAGCACAGGCAAATCCTAGAGGAAAACCTGGTTTGGTCTACTTTCAACCAGACACTGAAAGATGAATTAACCTTTCAGCATGACAATAATCTAAAACACCGGCCAAATCAACACAAGGCCAAATCTACACTCAGTTGCTTACCAAGAAGACAGTGAATGTTCCTGAGTGGCCTGGTTACAGTTTTGTCTTAAATCTGCTTTAAATTCTACAGCAAGACCTGAAATGTTTGTCTAGCAATGTTCAACAACCAATTTTGAGAGAGCTTGAAGAATTTTGAAAATAAGAATGGGCAAGTATTGCACAATCCAGGTGTGGAAATCTCTTAGAGACTTACCCAGAAAGACTCACAGCTGTAATCACTGCCAAAAGTGCTTCTACAAAGTATGTAATCGCTGCTAAAGGTGCTTCTACAAAGTATTGACTCAGGGTTGTGAATACTTATGTAAATAAGACATTTCTGTATTTCATTTTCAATAAATTAAGAAAAATGTCTAAAAACATGTTTTCAATTTGTCATTACAGGGTATTGTAGATCGGTGAGAGGGAAAAAAGCAATTTGATTCATTTTGAATTCAGGCTGTAGCACAACAAAACGTGGATGAACTCATGGGGTGTGAATACTCTCTGAAGGCACTGCAAATCTAGACCAAGCATCTAAATTTGGCGGATGTATGATTTTGACGCGTTCTCCTGTGACAAACTGACCCGGACCCCCTGCGCGGTGCTCAAACAGAGAGAGCGATATGGATTGAGCTTCATTTGACAGGTCACATCAACGACACAGCATGGGTTTCGGAAGTCCTACTTTCAACCAAAACAGAGCTCATCCAATGGGAGGTGATGATTTATTCATTGTTATGTATTTTTCATGTCCGTCCTCCATTGTTTTGTTTGTTCCATATAGTGCTGAGCTGTGCTGCTCTGTCCTATATACTAGTGTCATAGGGAATCATACTGCATACTATATGAGAGAAGAGTAGAGAACATTGGGATCAAATCCAATCAAATTCTATTTGTCACATCAACTGAATACAATTTCACGGTAAGGTCCCTGTAGACCTTACCGTGAAATGCTTACTTACAAACCCTAACCAATAATGCAGTTAAGAAAAAAAGAGTTCAGAAAATAATTACTAAATGAACATAAGTTCTAAAAAAAGCAACACAATAAAATAACAATAACAAGGGTATATATAGTACCTGTCAAAAGTTTAGACACACCTACTAATTCAAGGGTTTTTCTTTATTTTTTACTATTTTCTACATTGTACAATAATAGTGAAGACAACAAAATTATGAAATAGAAAACAAATGGAATCATGTTGTAACAAAAACGTTTTAAACAAATCAAAATATATTTTAGATTCTTCAAAGTAGCCACCCGTTGCCTTGATGACAGCTTTGCATGTGGAGATGGGAGAACCTTCCAGAAGGACAACCATCTCTGCAAGCACTCCACCAATCAGGCCTTTATGGTAAAGTGGCCAGACGGAAGCCCCTCCTCAGTAAAAGGCACATGACAGCCCGCTTGGAGTTTGCCAAAAGGCAAATATTCTCTGGTCTGAGGAAACCCGAGACAGAACTCTTTGGCCTGAATGCCAAGGTTCACGGGATGATTAGTCAGGATCGAGGGAAAAATTAACGTAGTAAAGTACAGAGAGGTCCATGATGAAAACCTGCTCCAGAGCGCTGAGGAACTCAGACTGGGGCGAAGGTTCACCTTCCGACAGGACAAGAACCCTAAGCACACAGCCAAGACAACGAAGGAGTGGCTTCGGGACAAGTCCCTGAATGTCCTTGAGTGACCCAGCCAGAACCCGGACTTGAACCTGATAGTGTGAAGCTGTGTAGTGAAGCTTCCCATCCAACCTGACAGAGCTTGAGAGGATCTGCAGAGAATAATGGGAGAATCTCCCCAAATACAGGTGTGCCACGCTTGTAGCGTCATAGCCAAGAAGACTCGAGGCTGTAATCGCTGCCTAAGGTGCTTCAACAAAGTACTGAGTATAGGGTCTCAATACTTATGTAAATGTGATGTTTCAGTTTTTTATTTTTAATACATTATAAAAACCAGTTTTTTCTTTGTCATTATGGGGTATTGTGCATAGATTGATGAGGGAAAAAACCTATTTATTCCATTTTAAAATAACGCTGTAACGTAAGAAAATGTGGAAAAAGTCAAGGGGTCAGAATACTTTCCGAACGCACCGTATGTGTGTTCACGTGTTTATGCGTTTTGCATGATACTACTGGGTGTCCACGGTGCTAGCAAAGACAACAAATCAAGTTACACGTGTGTGATGCGACGTCTGTTTTTCCCACATCTCCCCCGTTGTAATTAAAGGAAATTACAGGCAATAATATGAACATTAGATCCATGAAAACATAACAACAAAAAGGGAGCTATTGTTCATGTTAATTGCAAAGGAGGCAGGCTGCGCTGTTGGATATTCAGTTGGACTTTTGCATCTGCTCTAATTATTCCAGGGACCCGAGGGCACACACTGTACACACACTGTACACACACTGTACACACACTGTACACACACCCATGGCTGGATGTCGAATTCCTTGTGTTTTAATCTCCCAGCTTGGCTCTGTCTTTATTTATCTGTTCACTATACTGGAGCCAAGACTGCTGCTATGCTGCTGCTGCTCCAGCTTTTTATTCATTGTGTTGTCAAGACTGTTGCTACTGCTGCTCTATCTACATTATGTAGTCAAGACTGCTGCTACTGCTGCTCTATCTACATTATGTAGTCAAGACTGCTGCTACTGCTGCTCTATCTACATTATGTAGTCAAGACTGTTGCTACTGCTGCTCTATCTACATTATGTAGTCAAGACTGCTGCTACTGCTGCTCTATCTACATTATGTAGTCAAGACTGCTGCTACTGCTCCAGGTCTATCTACATTATGTAGTCAAGACTGCTGCTACTGCTCCAGGTCTATCTACATTATGTAGTCAAGACTGTTGCTACTGCTGCTCTATCTACATTATGTAGTCAAGACTGCTGCTACTGCTCCAGGTCTATCTACATTATGTAGTCAAGACTGTTGCTACTGCTGCTCTATCTACATCAGTAGTCAAGACTGTTGCTACTGCTGCTCTATCTACATTATGTAGTCAAGACTGCTGCTACTGCTGCTCTATCTACATTATGTAGTCAAGACTGCTGCTACTGCTCCAGGTCTATCTACATTATGTAGTCAAGACTGCTGCTACTGCTCCAGGTCTATCTACATTATGTAGTCAAGACTGCTGCTACTGCTCCAGGTCTATCTACATTATGTAGTCAAGACTGCTGCTACTGCTCCAGGTCTATCTACATTATGTAGTCAAGACTGCTGCTACTGCTGCTCTATCTACATTATGTAGTCAAGACTGCTGCTACTGCTGCTCTATCTACATTATGTAGTCAAGACTGCTGCTACTGCTCCAGGTCTATCTACATTATGTAGTCAAGACTGCTGCTACTGCTGCTCTATCTACATTATGTAGTCAAGACTGCTGCTACTGCTCCAGGTCTATCTACATTATGTAGTCAAGACTGTTGCTACTGCTGCTCTATCTACATCAGTAGTCAAGACTGTTGCTACTGCTGCTCTATCTACATTATGTAGTCAAGACTGCTGCTACTGCTGCTCTATCTACATTATGTAGTCAAGACTGCTGCTACTGCTCCAGGTCTATCTACATTATGTAGTCAAGACTGCTGCTACTGCTCCAGGTCTATCTACATTATGTAGTCAAGACTGCTGCTACTGCTCCAGGTCTATCTACATTATGTAGTCAAGACTGTTGCTACTGCTCCAGGTCTATCTACATTATGTAGTCAAGACTGTTGCTACTGCTGCTCTATCTACATTATGTAGTCAAGACTGCTGCTACTGCTCCAGGTCTATCTACATTATGTAGTCAAGACTGTTGCTACTGCTCCAGGTCTATCTACATTATGTAGTCAAGACTGCTGCTACTGCTGCTCTATCTACATTATGTAGTCAAGACTGCTGCTACTGCTCCAGGTCTATCTACATTATGTAGTCAAGACTGTTGCTACTGCTCCAGGTCTATCTACATTATGTAGTCAAGACTGCTGCTACTGCTCCAGGTCTATCTACATTATGTAGTCAAGACTGCTGCTACTGCTCCAGGTCTATCTACATTATGTAGTCAAGACTGCTGCTACTGCTGCTCTATCTACATTATGTAGTCAAGACTGCTGCTACTGCTCCAGGTCTATCTACATTATGTAGTCAAGACTGTTGCTACTGCTGCTCTATCTACATCAGTAGTCAAGACTGTTGCTACTGCTGCTCTATCTACATTATGTAGTCAAGACTGCTGCTACTGCTGCTCTATCTACATTATGTAGTCAAGACTGCTGCTACTGCTCCAGGTCTATCTACATTATGTAGTCAAGACTGCTGCTACTGCTCCAGGTCTATCTACATTATGTAGTCAAGACTGCTGCTACTGCTCCAGGTCTATCTTCATTATGTAGTCAAGACTGTTGCTACTGCTGCTCTATCTACATTATGTAGTCAAGACTGCTGCTACTGCTCCAGGTCTATCTACATTATGTAGTCAAGACTGTTGCTACTGCTGCTCTATCTACATTATGTAGTCAAGACTGTTGCTACTGCTGCTCTATCTACATTATGTAGTCAAGACTGCTGCTACTGCTGCTCTATCTACATTATGTAGTCAAGACTGCTGCTACTGCTCCAGGTCTATCTACATTATGTAGTCAAGACTGCTGCTACTGCTCCAGGTCTATCTACATTATGTAGTCAAGACTGCTGCTACTGCTCCAGGTCTATCTACATTATATAGTCAAGACTGCTGCTACTGCTGCTCTATCTACATTATGTAGTCAAGACTGCTGCTACTGCTGCTCTATCTACATTATGTAGTCAAGACTGTTGCTACTGCTGCTCTATCTACATTATGTAGTCAAGACTGTTGCTACTGCTCCAGGTCTATCTACATTATGTAGTCAAGACTGCTGCTACTGCTGCTCTATCTACATTATGTAGTCAAGACTGCTGCTACTGCTGCTCTATCTACATTATGTAGTCAAGACTGTTGCTACTGCTCCAGGTCTATCTACATTATGTAGTCAAGACTGTTGCTACTGCTCCAGGTCTATCTACATTATGTAGTCAAGACTGTTGCTACTGCTCCAGGTCTATCTACATTATGTAGTCAAGACTGTTGCTACTGCTCCAGGTCTATCTACATTATGTAGTCAAGACTGTTGCTACTGCTGCTCTATCTACATTATGTAGTCAAGACTGCTGCTACTGCTGCTCTATCTACATTATGTAGTCAAGACTGCTGCTACTGCTCCAGGTCTATCTACATTATGTAGTCAAGACTGTTGCTACTGCTGCTCTATCTACATTATGTAGTCAAGACTGTTGCTACTGCTCCAGGTCTATCTACATTATGTAGTCAAGACTGCTGCTACTGCTGCTCTATCTACATTATGTAGTCAAGACTGTTGCTACTGCTGCTCTATCTACATTATGTAGTCAAGACTGCTGCTACTGCTCCAGGTCTATCTACATTATATAGTCAAGACTGCTGCTACTGCTCCAGGTCTATCTACATTATGTAGTCAAGACTGCTGCTACTGCTCCAGGTCTATCTACATTATGTAGTCAAGACTGTTGCTACTGCTGCTCTATCTACATTATGTAGTCAAGACTGCTGCTACTGCTCCAGGTCTATCTACATTATGTAGTCAAGACTGCTGCTACTGCTCCAGGTCTATCTACATTATGTAGTCAAGACTGCTGCTACTGCTGCTCTATCTACATTATGTAGTCAAGACTGTTGCTACTGCTGCTCTATCTACATTATGTAGTCAAGACTGCTGCTACTGCTCCAGGTCTATCTACATTATGTAGTCAAGACTGTTGCTACTGCTGCTCTATCTACATTATGTAGTCAAGACTGCTGCTACTGCTGCTCTATCTACATTATGTAGTCAAGACTGTTGCTACTGCTCCAGGTCTATCTACATTATGTAGTCAAGACTGTTGCTACTGCTCCAGGTCTATCTACATTATGTAGTCAAGACTGTTGCTACTGCTCCAGGTCTATCTACATTATGTAGTCAAGACTGTTGCTACTGCTCCAGGTCTATCTACATTATGTAGTCAAGACTGTTGCTACTGCTGCTCTATCTACATTATGTAGTCAAGACTGCTGCTACTGCTCCAGGTCTATCTACATTATGTAGTCAAGACTGCTGCTACTGCTGCTCTATCTACATTATGTAGTCAAGACTGCTGCTACTGCTCCAGGTCTATCTACATTATGTAGTCAAGACTGTTGCTACTGCTGCTCTATCTACATTATGTAGTCAAGACTGCTGCTACTGCTGCTCTATCTACATTATGTAGTCAAGACTGTTGCTACTGCTGCTCTATCTACATTATGTAGTCAAGACTGCTGCTACTGCTCCAGGTCTATCTACATTATATAGTCAAGACTGCTGCTACTGCTCCAGGTCTATCTACATTATGTAGTCAAGACTGCTGCTACTGCTCCAGGTCTATCTACATTATGTAGTCAAGACTGTTGCTACTGCTGCTCTATCTACATTATGTAGTCAAGACTGCTGCTACTGCTCCAGGTCTATCTACATTATATAGTCAAGACTGTTGCTACTGCTCCAGGTCTATCTACATTATGTAGTCAAGACTGCTGCTACTGCTCCAGGTCTATCTACATTATGTAGTCAAGACTGTTGCTACTGCTGCTCTATCTACATTATGTAGTCAAGACTGCTGCTACTGCTCCAGGTCTATCTACATTATGTAGTCAAGACTGCTGCTACTGCTCCAGGTCTATCTACATTATGTAGTCAAGACTGCTGCTACTGCTGCTCTATCTACATTATGTAGTCAAGACTGTTGCTACTGCTGCTCTATCTACATTATGTAGTCAAGACTGCTGCTACTGCTCCAGGTCTATCTACATTATGTAGTCAAGACTGTTGCTACTGCTGCTCTATCTACATTATGTAGTCAAGACTGCTGCTACTGCTCCAGGTCTATCTACATTATGTAGTCAAGACTGCTGCTACTGCTCCAGGTCTATCTACATTATATAGTCAAGACTGCTGCTACTGCTGCTCTATCTACATTATGTAGTCAAGACTGTTGCTACTGCTGCTCTATCTACATTATGTAGTCAAGACTGCTGCTACTGCTCCAGGTCTATCTACATTATGTAGTCAAGACTGCTGCTACTGCTGCTCTATCTACATTATGTAGTCAAGACTGCTGCTACTGCTCCAGGTCTATCTACATTATGTAGTCAAGACTGCTGCTACTGCTCCAGGTCTATCTACATTATGTAGTCAAGACTGCTGCTACTGCTGCTCTATCTACATTATGTAGTCAAGACTGCTGCTACTGCTCCAGGTCTATCTACATTATGTAGTCAAGACTGTTGCTACTGCTGCTCTATCTACATTATGTAGTCAAGACTGTTGCTACTGCTCCAGGTCTATCTACATTATGTAGTCAAGACTGCTGCTACTGCTGCTCTATCTACATTATGTAGTCAAGACTGCTGCTACTGCTCCAGGTCTATCTACATTATGTAGTCAAGACTGCTGCTACTGCTCCAGGTCTATCTACATTATATAGTCAAGACTGCTGCTACTGCTGCTCTATCTACATTATGTAGTCAAGACTGTTGCTACTGCTGCTCTATCTACATTATGTAGTCAAGACTGTTGCTACTGCTCCAGGTCTATCTACATTATGTAGTCAAGACTGCTGCTACTGCTGCTCTATCTACATTATGTAGTCAAGACTGCTGCTACTGCTGCTCTATCTACATTATGTAGTCAAGACTGCTGCTACTGCTCCAGGTCTATCTACATTATGTAGTCAAGACTGTTGCTACTGCTGCTCTATCTACATTATGTAGTCAAGACTGTTGCTACTACTCCAGGTCTATCTACATTATGTAGTCAAGACTGCTGCTACTGCTGCTCTATCTACATTATGTAGTCAAGACTGCTGCTACTGCTGCTCTATCTACATTATGTAGTCAAGACTGCTGCTACTGCTCCAGGTCTATCTACATTATGTAGTCAAGACTGTTGCTACTGCTGCTCTATCTACATTATGTAGTCAAGACTGTTGCTACTGCTCCAGGTCTATCTACATTATGTAGTCAAGACTGCTGCTACTGCTCCAGGTCTATCTACATTATGTAGTCAAGACTGTTGCTACTGCTCCAGGTCTATCTACATTATGTAGTCAAGACTGCTGCTACTGCTCCAGGTCTATCTACATTATGTAGTCAAGACTGTTGCTACTGCTGCTCTATCTACATTATGTAGTCAAGACTGTTGCTACTGCTCCAGGTCTATCTACATTATGTAGTCAAGACTGCTGCTACTGCTCCAGGTCTATCTACATTATATAGTCAAGACTGCTGCTACTGCTCCAGGTCTATCTACATTATATAGTCAAGACTGCTGCTACTGCTCCAGGTCTATCTACATTATGTAGTCAAGACTGCTGCTACTGCTCCAGGTCTATCTACATTATGTAGTCAAGACTGCTGCTACTGCTCCAGGTCTATCTACATTATGTAGTCAAGACTGTTGCTACTGCTCCAGGTCTATCTACATTATGTAGTCAAGACTGTTGCTACTGCTGCTCTATCTACATTATGTAGTCAAGACTGCTGCTACTGCTGCTCTATCTACATTATGTAGTCAAGACTGTTGCTACTGCTCCAGGTCTATCTACATTATGTAGTCAAGACTGCTGCTACTGCTCCAGGTCTATCTACATTATATAGTCAAGACTGCTGCTACTGCTGCTCTATCTACATTATGTAGTCAAGACTGTTGCTACTGCTGCTCTATCTACATTATGTAGTCAAGACTGTTGCTACTGCTCCAGGTCTATCTACATTATATAGTCAAGACTGCTGCTACTGCTCCAGGTCTATCTACATTATGTAGTCTTGACTGCTGCTACTGCTCCTGGTCTATCTTCATTACTAAGCTTAGGACTCAAGTGTACAGTGTAATACCGTATGAGAATCTGCGTGTAAGATGGAGATGGATGGAGCACAATTCCTCTGGGCATAGTTTCCCCAAACTGTATCTACATTTAAAACTGCTTCTTTAACAAACATACATATTGAATAAGGTTGTCCATAATGTGAATTTGATGTCATAAAAACTGCTCTGGTCTTCATGTCGCCGCTGTTACTTCCAGCATTGTCACATCCTGCACAGAGAAGCTTGGAGAATGATAGCGCTTGTTATTGTTATGTCTTCCACCTACAGTACACTTGCATATGGCACCTGTCTTGTCTAACCGACCTGCCTGGTGAACGCCTTGCTCCTGATTCAAGGGGATTGTTTTTCTACCCTCCCTATCTCCCTCCCTTCATCCTGCATTTCTCCCCTATGCATGCCCAGTGACCACTTTTAATGACTTGGCTAATGAGAACTTACTGGACATGTGCTTGACCGCAACCAAGTGACCTGTAATATAAAGAGAGGGTGTTCTCTCTCTCTCTCTCTCTCTCTCTCGCTCTCTCTCGCTCTCTCTCGCTCTCGCTCTCGCTCTCTCTCTCGCTCTCTCGCTCTCTCTCTGTGTGTGTGTGTGTGTAGGAGTGAAGCCGGTGAAATGAATGTGACTGTTTTGTTCTGGGTTCCCAGCCTGGGACACTGACAAAGTGGAGTGCTCCTGGCTTCCCATTATGGGTCACCAGGCGGTCACACAGTTACATGGTGTTTCGGCAGAGAGGTGTCATTATGGGAAAACATCTCCGTTGGGACAGAGAGACCCCATCCTTAAGCCTCATTCTTTCAGTTTTTCCCCAAAATTTTGTTCGACCCATCTGACATTCTGGTGTTATAATGCCTTGGTGATGGAATGTCATTTCAGCTGTTCTCTGCAAGACATTTCTGACACGGCCCACATTTTCAACTAGCGCCATGCAGAGAGACGAAACGCTGTGTGTGTGTGCTCGTGCTAAGGCTGGGCGATATGGCCTAAAAATCATATCTAAATTTGTTCAAACTTGTGGACGATTCACAATATATATCTCAATTTGTTTCATTCTCGAAATAAACTTTGTTGTACAACGAAAGGTCAAATACATTGCATTTCAAACAGTCAGCAATAAGCTAATGAATGCATGGCTTGTGAAATTATACCTAGGCTAAATATAAGCCTTCTACAACTATTACACCTTGCTAACAAGGAAGAGTTGTTATGAATTGTTATGTCCGTCTCCAACGGTTGCAACAGCGTGCTAGCCGGCCCACTTTGTTCAGATGTTCAAATCAAGTGCCTTTGGGACAACGACTCCCATTGTTAGGGCAGAGACATGAGCATCTCGTCATTATATACCGATCTCTGGTGTAAATGGGAAGGTGCACACAGCACAGAAGGAGCCAAAGACATGAGAACAAGCGGACGTAAACGCTCATAAAAAAAGATATATATATATATATATCGCCAAGCCCTAGCGTACAGAGTAGGGACCCTGGTGGTGACACCAACCTTTTCAGTCAAGCAGACAATATCACACTTCCATAAAGTGACTGCAAACCACATATGGATGGATTGATTATACTGTATAAAGTATATGGTAAGTATGTGCAGGGTTCCGTGATTGCAATCGGTTTTACGGCACTTTAGACACGTCGTAAAAGAAACATATGGCTTATAGGCCAAGATGTACTTGTGAAATATTCATGTTGTTTTTTTCCCCCAACGCATAACCCATCATCATCATCATCATCATCATCATCATCTCCGTTATGGGTACAGCAAGTATAACGGTACTGACACTGACAGCATGTTTCGGGAGTGACGGAGTGACATTCTCGCCACGCATATAAAGGCATCTTGAGAGCAGGGGCATGGGAATATAAAGGCATCTTGAGAGCAGGGAATTGGGAATATAAAGGCATCTTGAGAGCAGGGACATGGGAATATAAAGGCATCTTGAGAGCAGGGACATGGGAATATAAAGGCAACTTGAGAACAGGGACATGGGAATATAAAGGCAACTTGAGAACAGGGACATGGGAATATAAAGGCATGGGAATATAAAGGCATCTTGAGAGCAGGGACATGGGAATATAAAGGCAACTTGAGAACAGGGACATGGGAATATAAAGGCAACTTGAGAGCAGGGACATGGGAATATAAAGGCAACTTGAGAACAGGGACATGGGAATATAAAGGCATCTTGAGAGCAGGGACATGGGAATATAAAGGCAACTTGAGAACAGGGACATGGGAATATAAAGGCAACTTGAGAACAGGGACATGGGAATATAAAGGCATGGGAATATAAAGGCATCTTGAGAGCAGGGACATGGGAATATAAAGGCATGGGAATATAAAGGCATCTTGAGAACAGGGACATGGGAATATAAAGGCATCTTGAGAGCAGGGACATGGGAATATAAAGGCAACTTGAGAGCAGGGACATGGGAATATAAAGGCATGGGAATATAAAGGCATCTTGAGAGCAGGGACATGGGAATATAAAGGCATGGGAATATAAAGGCAACTTGAGAGCAGGGACATGGGAATATAAAGGCATGGGAATATAAAGGCATCTTGAGAGCAGGGACATGGGAATATAAAGGCATGGGAATATAAAGGCATCTTGAGAGCAGGGACATGGGAATATAAAGGCAACTTGAGAGCAGGGACATGGGAATATAAAGGCATGGGAATATAAAGGCATCTTGAGAACAGGGACATGGGAATATAAAGGCATCTTGAGAACAGGGACATGGGAATATAAAGGCATCTTGAGAGCAGGGACATGGGAATATAAAGGCAACTTGAGAGCAGGGACATGGGAATATAAAGGCATGGGAATATAAAGGCATCTTGAGAACAGGGACATGGGAATATAAAGGCATCTTGAGAACAGGGACATGGGAATATAAAGGCATCTTGAGAACAGGGACATGGGAATATAAAGGCATCTTGAGAGCAGGGACATGGGAATATAAAGGCATCTTGAGAACAGGGACATGGGAATATAAAGGCATCTTGAGAGCAGGGACATGGGAATATAAAGGCAACTTGAGAGCAGGGACATGGGAATATAAAGGCATGGGAATATAAAGGCATCTTGAGAGCAGGGACATGGGAATATAAAGGCATCTTGAGAGCAGGGACATGGGAATATAAAGGCATCTTGAGAACAGGGACATGGGAATATAAAGGCATCTTGAGAACAGGGACATGGGAATATAAAGGCATCTTGAGAGCAGGGACATGGGAATATAAAGGCAACTTGAGAGCAGGGACATGGGAATATAAAGGCATGGGAATATAAAGGCATCTTGAGAACAGGGACATGGGAATATAAAGGCATCTTGAGAGCAGGGACATGGGAATATAAAGGCATCTTGAGAACAGGGACATGGGAATATAAAGGCATCTTGAGAGCAGGGACATGGGAATATAAAGGCATCTTGAGAACAGGGACATGGGAATATAAAGGCATCTTGAGAGCAGGGACATGGGAATATAAAGGCATCTTGAGAGCAGGGACATGGGAATATAAAGGCATGGGAATATAAAGGCATCTTGAGAACAGGGACATGGGAATATAAAGGCATCTTGAGAACAGGGACATGGGAATATAAAGGCATGGGAATATAAAGGCATCTTGAGAACAGGGACATGGGAATATAAAGGCATCTTGAGAGCAGGGACATGGGAATATAAAGGCAACTTGAGAGCAGGGACATGGGAATATAAAGGCATCTTGAGAGCAGGGACATGGGAATATAAAGGCATGGGAATATAAAGGCATCTTGAGAGCATGGACATGGGAATATAAAGGCAACTTGAGAGCAGGGACATGGGAATATAAAGGCATGGGAATATAAAGGCATCTTGAGAGCAGGGACATGGGAATATAAAGGCATGGGAATATAAAGGCATCTTGAGAACAGGGACATGGGAATATAAAGGCATCTTGAGAGCAGGGACATGGGAATATAAAGGCATCTTGAGAGCAGGGACATGGGAATATAAAGGCATCTTGAGAGCAGGGACATGGGAATATAAAGGCAACTTGAGAACAGGGACATGGGAATATAAAGGCATCTTGAGAACAGGGACATGGGAATATAAAGGCAACTTGAGAACAGGGACATGGGAATATAAAGGGGGGAAAAAGAAAAGAGAAGGTTACAAAGAAATGCCACATCGTATGCATTCTGGCTGCATCATCTTTCTCATTGGGCTAAGATTTTTTGTTTTTAAGAATGAGTCAAAATACAGAGGGAGAGAGCCAGAGCATGGCTTTGACAATGTTATTTTACCTTTTGATTTTTTTTTAATCTTCATTTTCTGCCTCGCTTTCAATAGCTTGGCTTCCCATCTAGCTGTGTCCTTGTCCTTCATGCTCCACGCTTCATGTGTTGGATTGGGCAATATACAGTACGCTGTTCTATATATTACATCTATATATTATTTTCTTTGTTCATTTGTTCACGTCGTGAACATTTACAGACTAAAATAAGAAACATTGGTGGCTCAGGATCTATTAACACTTCCTCGTCTCCACTGTCCTCCAGTCATTTCTCCGCTGTTGTTTAATTGATGACGTATCATGTGTTTGGAGCCGATTCATTAAAAACATCCCTATCGTTTCATCCACAAGGCGTGGCGAACATCAGCGGATGGATGGTGGTTACCGTGGTATCAATCTACAGGTGACGGGGACAGGGTTTGGTTACTAAGCAACTGTCACTGATTGTAAAGATGCTGCTGGCGTTTGTGAAGCCTCATGAGTCACGACACAGACAGACAGGACGGATATGTATCGGTTTGTGCAGACGCCGCGGAAGTGTACAAACAGACTGGTTCGTTCTCTCTCTCTCTCTCTCTCTCTCTCTCGCTCTCTCTCGGTCATAGAGAATTGTGACTCTGTAACACCCTCCTCTCACAGGTGGGAATGTATGCATCACAGTTGTGCTTGAAAGACACACACCCATACACACACACTCTGTTACCAACTGTCTCCCTGTGTCGGCATTTACACCTTCAAACCCGTTTCCCTCTCACAGATCCCAACGGAACCATAGAGCAACTTTGAAGCCGTAGTTCCACAAATGCCAGTGACATGTTAGGCCTAAAGTCTCTAATGGTAAAGCACAGCCCATATAATTCATTATATGGTTACAGCCTGTTTTCAGCATGTGAGCTATAGCTTTGTTCTCATCCCCTTTTAATGGAACAGGACATCCTGTCAGCCTATGGGTGATGTGGAACCAGCTATAGTGCCCCTGTAGTCCCCCGGGGAGGCTGTCCGAGAGGGTGAAAGGAGGCACACACCAGGGTATATATACTATGACAGGCTATACAATATTGCCATCTACTACTCACACATACAGGTCCCAATGAACAAGGCGGAGAATGAAACGTGGATTGTCTGCTAGCAATACGTACCACGGGGGAGACAGAAAGGAGGTTGTACAGAGCGATTGACTGTGGGCGTTGGTGGTCGTAGGCTACTTCCCTTGGCAATGACAACACAATGAGACTAAGGCCTGGAAGGGTTCCCGGCTCTCTAGCCCATTGTCATGCCACTGGGTTATGGGGACATTTCACTGTTACAGAACAGATAGTGCTATAGTGTTCTAGGCTTTTGTTTTGTGGTTTGATGGTTCATTGTTCTCAAGTATGACACCGGCACCTCCTGCTGAGACGTACTTCTGTTTTCCTAGAATATAGTTTTGTCCATAGGGTCACATGAAGTTGAAGCGCTGCTTACTCTCTACAGGCCTCAAATGAGCGAGACGGAACACATGAGCCGTGTATAATCATAAACTGTGAGAATTTGCGTTTTGAATGATAGAAACAACAGACAATGGGTGTATTGTCTGGGTAGATACAACTGAAATGAATACAACGGCCTGTGGTTTTCATGTTTTAGAGGGGATGCTTTGATGTCTCGTACAACAAGAGGTGCCACCGGTACACACACATATACACACACACACACACTCGCGTGCACACGCCTGCACACACACAAACCACATACAGTACACACACATGAATTGTGTTAAAATGATCAAGAGCGGAGAAAATTGACAACAACGTTTGTCAGACGTTCCACCACTGTTTACACCCTTCAGAACAACAAGCAATCAATGTCATTTGTTTACCAACGACGTGGCAAAGCTGGAGGGTAGAGGTATGATGAATAATTGAACAGCAATTACACATCAAATGTGGCATTTGTATTTCAAGCGGTAGACATCAGCCTTTTTGTAGATTTACAAGGTGTGTGTGTGTGTGTTTGTTTTGTTTGTTTGTACGTGCAAGAGTTTGTGGTGCAAGATGCTACATTATTCAATATTGTAAGTGCACATCTGTCTGGCCTGTTGGTCACTGTGGGGATGCAGGGTGTATAGCTATCTGTCAGTTAAACCCTCATCCTCCTCCATCTCTTCCCTCTCCCATCCTCTCCCTCTCTCTCTCATAGCTGGGCTGCACGCTGTTGCTATCGGTTAATCTCACTTAGCTGTCCGCTCTACCATTCCTCCACGTCCCTCCCCCTCCCTCCCCATCTCTCCACTCCTGAACGCTTCAGCTCGTCTGACTCACATCCCCATCAGCCAGCCTCTCTGCCATGCCTCCAAGCCGCTGGGGAGGAGAGAGGGATGGAGGGAGGAACTGGAAGGTGGGAGAACGAAGAAATGAAAAGGGAGAGAAAGAGGAGAGGGAGGGAGGAAGGAGGGAGGAAGGGGAGCAGGGAAGGGAAGGAAAGAGGGATGTGGAAGTAGGGATGGAGGGAGAGAGAGAGAGAGAGAGAGAGAGAGAGAGAGAGAGAGAGAGAGAGAGAGAGAGAGAGAGACAGAGCGAGAGGGAGGAAGGAAGGAGGGAGGGGGGCAGGGAAGGAAAGAGGGATGTGGAAGTAGGGATGAAGGGAGAGAGGTAGAGAGAGAGAGAGAGAGAGACAGAGCGAGAGGGAGGAAGGAAGTGAAAGATGGTGGGAAGAGGGGAGGAAAGGCGGGGAAGCACTCTCAATCTCCCATCCTGTGCCTCCTCTATTTCCCTCCCTCTCTCTCTGTCAGTGTGACACACTCTTTTATCCCCGTTAGGGAGCCATAGCATCTGGATGTAACCTTGACACCCCGGGGGAGAAAGAGAGAGAGACCAAAATGTGTGTCCATGAGAATATTGGCCTGTGTGTTTTTTGGGTTGTTTACTATGCTTCCGCTGATGTATAGTAGACTGCAAGCTTCAGACAAACAAGGACTGTGAGCTGAATATTATTTCCAATTATGGAGCGCCTTTGAGCCAGAAGGGTTCATTTAAGTCCATTCTGCTACTGTTCTATATCCAATCTGTGACTGTTCTCTATCCAATCTGTGACTGTTCTCTATCCAATCTGTGACTGTTCAATAACCAAACTGAGGCTGTTCTCTATCCAATCTGTGACTGTTCAATAACCAAACTGAGGCTGTTCTCTACCAATCTGTGACTGTTCAATAACTAAACTGAGGCTGTTCTTTATCCAATCTGTGACTGTTCAATAACCAAACTGAGGCTGTTCTTTATCCAATCTGTGACTGTTCAATAACCAAACTGAGGCTGTTCTTTATCCAATCTGTGACTGTTCAATAACCAAACTGAGGCTGTTCTCTATCCAATCTGTGACTGTTCAATAACCAAACTGAGGCTGTTCTTTATCCAATCTGTGACTGTTCAATAACCAAACTGAGGCTGTTCTTTATCCAATCTGTGACTGTTCAATAACCAAACTGAGGCTGTTCTTTATCCAATCTGTGACTGTTCTATGAGACATTTTCTCTACCAAACTGAGAGGAATCCCATGAGGATTGCTGTATTTTAAACAGTTCTCTTACTCGCTCTCTTCAACCGGTTGGTTTGGTTCACAAAAGCATAGCCGACACCGGCGACCTACCACTCCGCTCCGTCGACCACAGCAGGTGCAGCTGGACGCTCCAGTGGCCAGGACGGGGTTGCCATGACGACTGTCCCTCCTATCTCTATGACTACACTGTGGAGAGATGGAAGGATGGATGGAAGGATAGAGGGACACTGGCCTGACAACGATCTCCCTGGAGGATTATGAATCACAGCAGAGCTTTTCTTTGGGTGAGACGAGGGCACTATGGGACCCTGAGGACAGGCTTGAGCCTGTCATGGTGCCCAGTGAGGGACCCTGGGTCCCTGACACAGAGCTCCTCAAAATAGCCTGTCTGTCACTGTCATGGAGCTCCACGAGTGAGACCCCAGTCAAGGAGGTTACTTGCTGCCTCAGGAGGCCTTGTCAGTAGTCTCTCTATCGCCATCATCAGGGGGGTCAGACGCGTCCAGCCCAAATCCCATATCAGATATATTGTAGCTCTCTCAGCATTACTCAGTTGTAACGGTTTTCCTTAGGTGAAAGAGAGTCGGACCAAAATGCAGCGTTGTGATGATTCATGTTTGTTTAATAAAGGAAAAACTATACATGAATAAACTACAAAATAAATACATGTGAGAAAACCTAAACAGCCTATCTGGTGACAACAAACACAAAGACAGGAACAATCACCCACAAAACACTCAAAGAATATGGCTGCCTAAATATGGTTCCCAATCAGAGACAACGATAAACACCTGCCTCTAATTGAGAACCACTCCAGACAGCCATAGACTTACCTAGAAAACAGCACTAAGCCACAATCCCAATACGTACGAAAAAACCCCAAGACAAAACACACCACATACAAAACCCATGTCACACCCTGGCCTGACCAAATTAATAAAGAAAACACAAAATACTAAGACCAGGGCGTGACAGAACCCCCCCCAGGTGCGGATTCCCGACCGCACAACTAAACCCATAGGGGAGGGTCCGGGTGGGCATCTGTCCACGGTGGCGGCTCCGGCTCGGGACGTGGACCCCACTCCAACAAAGTCTTTGTCCCTTTGCCTTGCGTCCTTAGATAGGCGATCCTCGCCGCCGACCTTGGCCTAGTAGTCCTCACCAAGGGCCCCACTGGACTGAGGAGCAGCTCGGGAATGAGGTTGCTCGGGACTGAGGGGAAGCTCGGCACTGAGGGGAAGCTCGGCACTGAGGGGAAGCTCGGCACTGAGGGGAAGCTCGGCACTGAGGGGAAGCTCAGCACCGAGAGGAAGCCCAGTACCGAGAGGAAGCCCAGTACTGAGAGGAAGCCCAGTACTGAGAGGAAGCTCAGGCAGGTAGTTGGCTCTGGCAGATCCTGGCTAGCTGGTGGTTCTGGCAGATCCTGGCTGACTGGCGGATCCTGGCTGACTGGCGGATCTGGAAGATCCTGGCTGACTGGTGGATCCAGGCTGGCTGGCGGATCTGGAAGATCCTGGCTGACTGGCGGATCCTGGCTGACTGGCGGATCTGGAAGATCATGGCTGACTGGCGGATCTTGGCTGACTGGCGGATCTGGAAGATCATGGCTGACTGGCGGATCCTGGCTGACTGGCGGATCTGGAAGATCATGGCTGACTGGCGGATCTGGCTGCTCCATGCAGACTGGCAGCTCTGGCTGCTCCATGCAGACTGGCAGCTCTGGCTGCTCCATCCAGACTGACAGCTCTGGCTGCTCCATGCAGACTGGCAGCTCTGGCTGCTCCATGCAGACTGGCAGCTCTGGCTGCTCCATGCAGACTGGCAGCTCTGGCTGCTCCATGCAGACTGGCAGCTCTGGCTGCTCCATGCAGACTGGCAGCTCTGGCTGCGCTGAACAGGCAGGAGACTCCGGCAGCGCTGTAGAGGAGGAAGGCTCTGGCAGCGCTAAACAGGCGGGAGACTCCGGCAGCGCTGGAGAGGAGAAAGGCTCTAGCAGCGCTAAACAGGTGGGAGACTCCGACAGCGCTAAACAGGCGGGAGACTCCAACAGTGCTGGAGAGGAGAAAGGCTCTGGCAGCGCTGGACAGGCGAGGCGCACTGAAGGCCTGGTGCGTGGTGCTGGAACTGGTGGTACTGGGCCGAGAACACGCACAGGAAGCCTGGTGCGGGGAGCTGCCACCGGAGGACTGGTGTGTGGAGGTGGCACAGGATGGACCGGACCGTGAAGGCGTACTGGAGAGCTTGAGAGCAGGGCTGGCACAGGACGTGCAAGGCTAGGGAGGTGCACAGGAGGCCTGGTGCGTGAGGCTGGCACAGTCTTCACCAGCCGACTAACACGCACCTCAGGACGAGTATGGAGCGCTGACCCAGGTGCCATCAAATCCCCGACACGCTCCGACTCTGCCACACTCTCCCTGAGCCCCCCCCCCCCCCCCCAATACATTTTTGGGGCTGACTCTCGGGCTTCCTTCCGCGCCGCCGTGCTTGTCTCTCCAACTCCATTCTCCTATATCCTTCCGCGCACTGCTCCATCGAATCCCAGGCGGGCTCCGGCACTCTCCCTGGGTCGACCGCCCACCTGTCTATCTCCTCCCAAGAAGTATAGTCCATACTCTTGCCCTCCAAAACGTCCTCCCATGTCCATTCCTCTTTTCGCTGCTGTTGCTGCCTTTCACCACGCCGCTTGGTCCTGTTGTGGTGGGTGATTCTGTAACGGTTTTCCTTAGGTGAAAGAGAGTCGGACCAAAATGCAGCGTTGTGATGATTCATGTTTGTTTAATAAAGGAAAAACTATACATGAATAAACTACAAAATAAATACATGTGAGAAAACCCAAACAGCCTATCTGGTGACAACAAACACAAAGACAGGAACAATCACCCACAAAACACTCAAAGAATATGGCTGCCTAAATATGGTTCCCAATCAGAGACAACGATAAACACCTGCCTCTAATTGAGAACCACTCCAGACAGCCATAGACTTACCTAGAAAACCCCACTAAGCCACAATCCCAATGCGTACGAAAAAACCCCAAGACAAAACACACCACATACAAAACCCATGTCACACCCTGGCCTGACCAAATTAATAAAGAAAACACAAAATACTAAGACCAGGGCGTGACATCAGTATACATTTTCCCTCAGTATCTTCTGCCACAAGGGATAAAAATGCTAATTCTCCATATCCTCATAGGTAACACTGGTGCTGAGTAATGTGAAAGTATTTTGGAATTTCTCCTGTATTCAGCGTAAAGACAGTCTCCTATCACTAGGTTATTCAGAGAGCAGAGATCGTATCTGTCAAACCAGGAGGCGATTCACCATGTAGTGCTGTAGTGGGGTTGTACAGTAGGCAGTGACGTCAATGTTTATATGTTCAATTGAATTGATGTTAGTCTGTACCCTCCAGGACAATTGTTTGTGTGTACTGTTGTTAAGTCTTTCTGTGTATAAGGATAGGTTCTGGCAGATATCATGTCGCTGTCCTCCTTCAAGAGTCTTTCAAAGTCTTTCAGCTTTCCCCCTGCAGCCACTAACTCCAGCACGAAGTCAAGTTGTGACAAGTTGGACTTACAATGGCTCGTGGTGGGGCTGGTTTGAGATGGGACTGGAATAAAGATCTTGGATTGGGATCAAACGTAGGGGAATCTCATAGCTGGAGGTCAAAGGGATAATTCAGGCGAAATCTATATTTTGGGGCAATTACCATTTACCTTAAGATGTGTCTGAAGGCCCATAGAGAGAGAATCCACAATAATCCATTGTTGACGTCTGCCACTGGCGAAGGACCTGTTCATGTTTTCTTCACCGCAAGAATTCCGGAATATTCCAATGCTCCATCAAGCCATGGGTGAGTTTATTCACAGCTGGTAATCAATCCGCATCTGAGTGCCCAATGGAATACAATACAGTATAATACAAGTGGAAAGAGGAGGAAGGGAAGCGCGACTAAGGTACACAATAGTACATTTTGGTAGACAGAAGGTGCTCTTTGGTAAAAGGGGTAAATTGGTCATCAAAAAGAAAGGAGGACCAAGGCACTCTTCATATCATTAATTAAAATGCCTTTATTTGTATGGCATGTTCAATAGAAACAAACTTTGTTTGTGACTGTTCTATATTATGAGACATTTTCTCTACCAAACTGAGGGGAATCCCATGAGGACCTACCTACAAATAAAGTCATTTTAATTAATTATATGAAGAGTGCCTTGGTCCTCCTTTCTTTTTGATGACAGTATAATACAACTTTATTGTCCATGTTACAGCAAACAGAAAGAGATGCGGCTGTGAGACAACATAAGGAAATCGTTCCAGTTTTGAGTGACAAATTTCCAGCGATTATTTCATCAGTCTGAACGATAAAAATCCCTGCAAATTCCACCAACTACCAAACTTAGTTTAAAGTGTTTTTTACGAAGTTTCAGCTTGAAATGCAGCTTTGCTAACATCGGTACCACTCTTAACATAAGGGTTATTCCACCCAAATATAGATTTTGCCTGAGCTATCCATTCAACAGTTTCCTTGATAAACATTATGTAATCTAGCCTGGGTGCCCGTCTGTTTCTGGTCTCTTGATAATTAGAAACAAGGAGCCAGGCTATATGAGCAAAGCATCAATACAGGATTAAGATTGAATCCTACTACACCGGTTCTGACTCTCGTCGGATGTGGCATGGCTTGAAAACTATTATGGACTACAAAGAGAAAGCCAGCCGTGAGCTGCCCAGTGACGCAAGCCTACCAGACGAGCTAAATGCCTTTTTATGCTCGCTTCGAGGCAAGCAACACTGAAGAATAGCTGTTCTGGACTACTGTGTGATAACTCTCTCGTAGCCAATATGAGCAAGACCTTTAAACAGGTGAACATTCCTTTAAACAGGGCCAACAAGACCTTTAAACAGGGCCAGATGGATTACCAGGATTTGTACTCAAAGCAAGTGCAGACCAACTGGCAAGTGTCTTTACTGACATTTTTAACCTCTCCCTGACTGAGTCTGTATCAAGCAGACCACCATTGTCTCTGTGCCCAAGAAAGCAAAGGTAACCTGCCTAAATGATAGCACTCACATCGGTAGCTATGAAGTGCTTTAAAAGGCTGGTCATGGCTCACATCAACAGGATCCTCCCAGATACCCTAGACCCACTCCAATTCGCATACCGCCCCAACAGATCCACAGATGATGCAATCTCAATCGCACTCCACACTGCCCTTTCCCACCTGGACAAAAGGAACACCGATGTGAGAATACTGTTCATTGACTACAGCTCAGCGTTCAACACCATAGTGCCCACAAAGCTTATCACTAAGCTAAGGACCCTGGGACTAAACACCTCCCTCTGCAACTGGATCCGGGACTTCCTGATGGGCTGTCCCCAGGTGGTAAGGGTAGGCAACAACACGTCTGCTATGCTGATCCTCAACACTGGAGCCCCTCAGGGGTGTGTGCTTAGTCCCCTCCTGTACCGCCTGTTCACCAATGACTGCGTGGCCAAACATGACTCCAACACCATCATTAAGTTTGCTGACAACACAACAGTGGTAGGCCTGATCACCGACAACAATGAGACAGCTATAGGGAGGAGGTCAGAGACCTGGCAGTGTGGTGCCAGGACAACAACCTCTCCATCAATGTGAGCACGACAAAGGAGCTGATTGTGGACTACATGACTATAGGAAAAGGCAGACTGAACAGGACCCCATTAACATTATTGTGGCTGTAGTGGAGCGGGTTGAGAGTTTCAAGTTCCTTGGTGTCCACATCACCAATGAACTATTATGGTCCAAACACACCAAGACAGTCGTGAAGAGGGCACGACAACACCTTCTCTCCCTCTGGAGACTGAAAAGATTTGGCATGGGTCCCCAGATCCTCAAAAAGTTATACAGCTGCATCATCGAGAGCATCCTGACCGGTTGCATCACCGCCTGGTATAGTAACTGCTCGGCATCTGAGTGTAAGGCGCTACAGAGGGTAGTGCGTACGGCCCAGTACATCACTGGGGCCAAGCTTCCTGACATCCAGGACCTCTATAACAGGCAGTTTCAGAGGAAATCCCTCAAAATTGTTAAAGACTCCAGTCAGCCAAGTCATAGACTATTTTCTCTGCTACCGCAAGGCAAACGGTACCGGAGCACCAAGTCTAGGACGAAAAGGCTCCTTAGCAGCTTCTAACACCAAGCCATAAGACTGTTGAACAACTAATGAAATGGCCCCCTGGTTTATTTACATTGACCCCCCCTCCCCTTTGTTTATTACACTGCTGCTGCTCGCTGTTTATTATCTATGCATAGTCACTTCACCCCTACCTACATGTACAAATGACCTCAACTAACCTGTATCCCCGCACATTGACTCGGTACCGGTACCCCCTGTATATAGCCTCGTTATTGTCATTTTATTGTGTTACTTTTATTATTTTTTACTTTAGTTTATTTGGTAAATATTTTCTCAACTCTTTCTTGAACCTCACTGTTGGTTAAGGGCTTGTAAGTAAGCATTTCACGGTGAGGTCTACACATGTTGTATTCGGCGCAGGTGACAAAGAAAGTTTGATTTGATAAACTTTGATTTAATTCATATCAGTATTGGATGTGGAATATGAAAACAATAGCATTTTGGGAATGTTTTCAGTGGCTTATTATTAGAGCTGTAAATGTCTTATCCCTGCTTGGTGCTCAAATTTCTTTGATTCTTTTCATGGCATATAAGTGCCCATGTACACTATAACCTGGTAACTGAGCACAAATTATATTTCAGAATTGAGGGCTTGTGAAATTGACCAATCATGTTCCATTGCCGTACTGTTCCGTATGTGTGGTTCTTTTGAGTTCATTAAGGCTGGCAACGTTTTGTTTGTTCCAAATGTTCCAAATGTTTCCCCTTTTCATATTGTATATTCAGCCGGTGGCAAATGTTGTTCTTCTTGACCTAAATCCCCTTTGGTAATTATTGTTTTCATTTTCAACCGGCTTGTTTTTGTTTTGTCCACGGCATGCAGACAGCAGGGCATTATGCCTAGTGCTGGTTTCTAACACTGGAATGAGTCAGTCTAGATGTCCCTGTGAAGTCAGACAGTGTAAAGATTTCACACCACTTACACCCTACTTAGTAGTAAGGAAGCTATGTTATGTGGTCATGCAATTAGAGAATGAATGTTTGATATTATCAAACGGATCACTGTAATCTTCCTTGTCTGTATTTGTATCAGATGAGAAGGTCTGTTTACACAGGCAGCCCAATTCTGATCTTTTTCAACTAATTGGTATTTTGACCAATCACGTCAGATCTTTGTCAGAGCTGATTAGATTGGTCAAAAGACCAATTAGTGGGACAAAAAAAAGATCCGAATCAGGTTGCCTGTGTAGACACAGCCTTTAGTGCAAGGCAGGAACTAACTAAACCTGTACGTCCTGGGGATCTCCCAAGAACCAGGTTTAAAGCACAACTGATTTCTACTACTAAAACTGCTTGCCTTGTCCTAGGTGTAAGGGCTTTAAAGAGAGCACCGGTAGCACCGTCTAACATGTAATCCACTGGGGGAGCGAGAGGCAACTACATGCTGTGTCTGCTTAAAGCAAAGGGGATGGAGTCACAGCAGGATACATACACTGGTACCGCTGGTAGCTACCGAACCAACACATTAAAATAGGGGATGAAGTAAGAAGCGGAGGCTCTCTGTATTGTGGCTCACATTATTGAATCATTCCTACACGGGCCCAGCTCACTTACGAGAAGACTTTATATTCTTCTACTACCTGTTCTTTTCCTTCACAGAGAGAAGGAGCGAGAAGATCCCAGGCTTTGATGTTTTAATTAGTCGCTGGGCTATCGGGGCTATACCCCAATGACTCGCAGTCTCGCACTCCCTCGCTCTCTCCCTCCAGCAGGAGTTGACTTTTCCTGCCAATGTGGGTTGGCAGCTGTGAATAAATACTTGATGGGGGATCTTTGTGCATTGGGATGTGGGAGGAAGAGAATCTTGGAGTGTAATCACTGTTTACGTTTTGGTCCTCTCGCTGTCAACAGTTTTTTGTTGTTGTTGCAAAGCTATCTTGTATTTTTTTAGTTTTTAGTATGTTTTCAAATCCCCATGCCAAAACTTTGTCTAAAAAGTCTAGATGAGGGTTGTGTATGCTGTTTGCTCTGGCCTATAGCACAACGTACTTGAGCATATTTGATGAGTTACCCAGGCATTCTCTCAGGGATTGGGGTTTAGCAATAGCGGGAACAACATTAGACAACGGGTCCCAATCCAATGCATGGTAAATAAGCATGTCCTCCCTGAGCTTCTCTCTGGATAATGAATAAGGACTTTTAGTGGATGGGGTGTCTAGGATGCCGTATCAAATGTAATTTTAACCTTTTAGTTTTTTGCCTTTAGGAAATTCATATCGACAGCTATTAATATTTATGTTCAAATATTTAGCATGGAGCGTTATTGGTGCCACAAAAGACCCCTGTTTATATTCAGCTGTTGTGTCTAAATGAACAGATTGAGGTTTGCTATAATGATACCGCAACATATGGAGACTTTTTTTTGTATTGATAGAGTGAAAGTCCTGTGAGAGGAACTATAATTAGCACACACATTCAATATTAGATGGTTCCTATATCTGTCTGGTCAGCCACTCTCTCTTTCTCTTTCTTTCTGCTGTCTCTCTCTCTCTCCATCTCTCTCTCTCTCTCTCTCTCCCTCCCTCCATCTCTCTACCCCTCTCCTTCTCTCTCTGTGAATCTAAATACATTTCTTCGGCCTCAGCTACTTTGGCCACAAAAGAGAAGTCCTGAATATGCATTATGATGTCAGAGGACATTAGTGTTCGTGTGTACATTAATGGCCTGGGTTACCTCTGCTGCACATTTCACTGAAGTCTGTATTCTCTTTCTCTCTCTCTCTCTCTCTCTCTCTCTCTCTCTCTCTCTCTCTCTCTCTCTCTCTCTCTCTCTCTCTCTCTTTAGTCTGGTGGCATCTAAAGAGCCAGAGAGTCCTCGGGGGAGAGCAGTGCATCCTCCGTCACCCTCCGACTTCTTGGACAAACTCATGGGGAGAACCTCTGGCTACGATGCCAGGATTAGACCCAACTTTAAAGGTACAGTATGGGCCTACAGTTTGTTTCTGGCCAAAGGTAGGACTGGCAGTTACAGGTTCAATTCAGGCCAAACATTAAATGTAACTTTCCTCTTTACCCAATGAGCAAGTAAGTTCATCCTCGGTTCATCGACTGATGGGACGTATTTACATGAATATCCACGATAATACTTTCCAGAATAAAGTTCCCATATCACCCCCAAAATCCTTTCGTTATGTACCGTCTTACAAGTAACATCCAACATCACAACGTCAGGTGGACGTTAGCTGCTGACTGAGGCCACAGTGAACAGTTCCTAAAATGGAGTCAGAACAGACGGTGTTTACTCTCCCGTTTAGCCAAGAGGTCCCATCGGTTCTACTGTTTACCATACTGCTGGCCAGGCCCAGGGACCGACTGCTTCCAGCCCTGGCCCTGTCCCTCATGGCAGAGGCCTGGCATTGGAATGGGAGTTAGCAGAATGGTCTGTCTGGAAGTAAAAGACACGTTCGGTTTCTGTTTGTCACTTTTTATCTTGGCAAACACAGGGATACGAGTCAGATTGGAGTTGCCGTGACTACCCAAAAAGAATTTGGAGTAGAAGGCCGTCCACGAAAGCTTGCCATCACACTCTGTTCTGAGCTGTCCTGATTGACATCATGTAGGCCATGTTCAATACAATGAGTAAAGAAATTGTTCATGATTGGATTTTGTGATAAGGCCATGGTCTAGAGAAGGGTTTGTTAGCTGATCAAAGTGGGATTCAGCTGAAAAATAGGACCATCCACAGGGTATGTGATCTATCAGCTGTGGTTGTCACATGTGGCCACATCCCATCCACACATTTGAGCAGGAAGGGGAAATGGGATGGAGTGGTCAGTGGAGCGTTCAGTTGGACCGGTAGAAAGAAACACACACACACACACAGCAAAGTGAAAAACCCACACTCTCCCTTATCTCTCCTTTTGTCATCATTGTCGATGACAGAGTCACAGAACGCAGAAAGCCACGGGAATACGGATTGCCCGGCTCTGCTTGACAGCTAGACTCCTAGGAAAAAACATACCTGCCATGTATGATTTGACATGCACTAACCACTTACTGACATCACTGTACATGGTGCTCCAAGTGTATTGCTGTTTCTATTGTAGTGTAGAAAGCATGGCCACAGTTTCTATGCTGGTCACGTACAGTCATGCAAAGTGAAAGGACTTGAGAAGTTGTCCTTAAGACAGGCCAATCATCTTGAATTGAAAAATGTGCAATTATGAAATGAAAATGACTGCTATTGTCGTAAAAGCACATTATGTTGTCAGATGTCAATGATACCGATGTAGGATCTTAATCTGAGCCAGTTTGCTACAGCAGGGAAATAATCCTGCAGCAACAGGAAATGTGAATTATTATGTGGATTTATAATTCATGGACAGGGAAAATCAAGTCTGACATTTTGGCAAAACTTCACTTGACACCCAGCGTCATAACATGTTGTCACATGGTCATAACCACATCATAATATGTCATAACAGCCGACATAACTTGTCATAACAATGTCATGACACATACTGCATTTTATGTCTGGTTAGGACACCTACATAAGAGTGTCAAAACCTACAACACAAGGCAAAACATTCCAATACACCATAGTTTGTTATATAACATTTCCTGAAATGTAATATTGAATTATCATTGTAATTGCGCACAAATTGATGTCGGACATGCACCTACAAGACACCCTCTTTTTGACTGATGACTTTCTTAGTCCGAGTAAAGTGACACAGGAGAAAGTTACTTCAAATATGATGGGGGTGGGGGGAAACCTGACTGTAAAGAATGAATTACAACAATAACAAAGGACTCAAGAAACAAACTTTCAAACGAAAGGAAACTTCTTGGCAGGGACGAAACACATTTGAAGAACGACGAGTTTCACATTTCCTGCATTGTGGGAAAGTTTTCCTGCAACAGCCGATCAAATTAAGATCCCACATCTGTAGGTTGGCATGTATTTTGTTTTGAGGGGAAAAAAACAGATCATTTATCAAGAATGGGAAGTAGATTAAGATATATGAATGCCTCCAGGGCTACAAGGCTGTGCAGGATCTATTCTATTACATCATGTATAAGGCCATCGGGGCATGGATTGATGGAACCACAGTTTTAAATATTTATGGAGGGGTTTAAGTGAAGAGCCATGTTTCTCAAATACATTGAATAATCCCTGTATATGTGTTTCTATGCCTACCTGTCTTAAACTACTTTGAAGCTATATCATATTTCCTAATGCTATTTTCCTCTGTCTAGGTCCTCCTGTGAACGTATCATGCAACATATTCATCAACAGCTTTGGCTCCATAGCTGAGACTACAATGGTACGTATATATTCATATATTCATTAAATACATTTACTGCCTCCATTCCAGTCAATGTCAAACACATATATTTGAAAGTCAAGGAAATCCAAAGGGTAGCATTGCCAAACAATGACAAACAACGTGACAGGGTGTGTAGTGTGGGGTAGTGTGTGTGTAACATGGGGTAGTGTGTGTGTGTGTAACATGGGGTAGTGTGTGTGTGTAACATGGGGTATGGTGTGTTTAGCACGCCAGCGTGTTACCAGCCCAGGACGGAGTACACACACTCTCACTTTGTCTCACACACAAACACACACACACACACACACACACACACACACACACTCACTCACTCACACACACACGCATCCGGGTACACGCACACACACCGATAATGTGGACGAGGAAGCATCATAACGCAGCGTGTTTCCCGGGCCAAGCATCTCTCAGACCTCTTCTCCACTCTTTCCTGGGGAGAATCTCTTACGTAAGAATCCATTTCCCTTCCTCTCCCACTGAAGGGATGAATTAAACAAGCACCATTAAGCTATTAGTGAGGGTACTTTACTGAAACAATAAACATCCCCCTGAATAAGATATCATTTTATAAGAGGGTGTTTACTATTTGAATGAGATCATGAACGTGTCTGATGGAAAGGTTGTTCCTTAAAGAGGAAGGTTTTATTTTAACCTGTGTCTGTGACGTGGATCAGAGATGAAGTTGATAGGTTTGGATGGGGAATGGAGTTAAAGGACTAGACAACGGATCCCCTGGAGCAAGGCTTTGAATGACTACTGAAAGGCACAGACACAATGGCATAGGCACGCATGCACACACTCTCACCTACACATCACACGCACGCGCGCAAACACACACACCACACACAGCGGATGTGAAGAGGGGACATCTGCGTCAGTCCGCCAGTGTTAACTTTGCAGTGACGCGTCCACTTGTCACTCACTCACCCACTCACACACACACACACACACACACACACACACACACACACACACACACACACACACACACACACACACACACACACACACACAGCCCTGTCGCCTGCCTCCCCGTCCCGGTCTGAATAAGTCATTGGCTTAGGGAGCTGGCACACAGGCTTACAAGTCATTACCAGTGATGAGACAAGCAGGACACACACACACCACTGCGAGACTTCCTGCTCTATAGATACCCAACCAGCAGGCACCTCACAAATCATTCAGCAATTACAGAACTACCTTAGGAACCACAGACCCAGTGGTGGTTGTAGAAGTAGAGATCTCTCTCTATCTTTCGCTCTAGATGAAATAATCAATACACCCAAATGGAATGTGGTCAGTGAAGCTGGACGTAAAGATGATTTAAAAGACAAATTGGCTTGAAGTGGTTATTGAACTTTGGGTAGTTTTTTATGAGTCGATATCGATGAAAATGTTTTTACTACGACCCATAAAGGATTAGAATTGGCTCACTGGCTTTGACTCTGTTTTGCTAGTCTATAATGAGAAGTGACATGCATATGAGTGATTTAGTTTTTATAATGTGGGGTTTGTATGAGTACCCCTTCGTGGGATGTACAAAGGTGCCAAATGATGATGAAGTCATCTGAAGCTAAGTGAGAAAACAGAAGTGAACACAAATCCTTCCATTTCTTAGCATTAGGCATCATTTGGGATTGATGGAGTGATGTGATAAGTCTGATGGTGAAAGAGGATGATGTGGAGGCCTCCTGTATATTTGAAGAGGGATGGCGTGGAACTGCAAGAGATGGAAAGAGTGAGAAAATGGAGGGATTTCACAGTCCAGTGTGGCTGGAGGGGGGAAGAGGGGATGTGCAGTGAAGGACAGAGGGGCCATGCTGGAGAGAAAGGGGAAAAAATAGAGAGAGCAAAAGACAGGAGAGGAGGATCATTCTCCTCCGTATGTCACCGCTGGTTTAGAGAGCCTCAGGGGCAACAGCAGCCCTACTCCCACCATCACCATCTGTCCTCCTCCACACACACAGGGAGATTATGTAACATTCCAGGGGGGGAGGGAGAGAGAGAGAAATATACAGAGGCACATTACTGAAGAGCACTAAGGCCTGACCCGCAAGGCGTTGCTCATGGCCCATCACAGGGAAAAGGTTTCATTCAGAGACAGACCGAGAGTGGGTGGGTTAAGTCTGTTTGAGCTACAGGGAGAGAGTGGATCGGAGAATTCTGTTAGAGACTTACAAGGGAGACATACAAAGATTTGATGTATTCCTTTCTGGGTCTGATTTGATTAGATTCGATTTGAAAAGGACTCTGACCCTGTGTGGCTCTGATTCCTTCGCAGCAAGCAGCAGACCAGACGACAAGCCTTTTTGACTGTGACATGACTTCTGATAGCGCAGTGCTGCTTTGACATGGGGATTGAACTGCTGTCAGTGATGGATGGAAACATTGTGTCATAGAGTACAAAGGGGGAGGCTACACACTGCCACTTCTTGTTTACTATGGCGTGTGTGTGTGTGTGTGTGTGTGTGTGTGTGTGTGTGTGTGTGTGTGTGTGTGTGTGTGTGTGTGTGTGTGTGTGTGTGTGTGTGTGTGTGTGTGTGTGTGTGTGTGTGTGTGTGTGTGTGTGTGTGTGTGTGTGTGTGTGTGCGTGTGTGTGTGTGTGTATGTGTGTGTGTGTGTGTGTGTGCGTGTGCGTGTTTGTGCGTGTGCGTGTGTGTGTGTGTGTCCATCCTCTCCCCTCTCATCTCAACCAACAAGGGTTGGTTTGACAGATCAGATCTGAGAATAAACCTCAGTGGTCAATCCTATAGTACCAAGCTATAGTGACCCCATTAAAGATGGTGGCTGTGTTCATGTTGGACCACTGCATCAATCTAGGTAACATAATTTAAAAAAAATCCCCATCAAAAGCCGTCAGTTCAAGCTAGAGAAATCCGTTTTTAGCGTGGACTGCGTCTCAATCCTCCGCATCCACTTATGTCGGCCTTCCGCATCTGGAAGGTGCCCGAGTGACAGCGGTGTTGGTCAGACCATGAGGCATCTCGAATCTCAGTCTGCTCACGAAAACATCTGTAGCATCCGAACCGTTTGGGCTACAAACCAATATGAACGCTTTATGGAAAGATGATATTTGGGACTCGTCTGCAGGTAAGCTGGTACCGGTTTTGAAAAATTCATGGAAGTCTGTTTTGTGACAAGAACAAAAAAGGGGTTAAATATGTGTCCATGTGGCTCTGGAGGAGACGAGCCCTCTTGCCGCGCCTCTCCGGCGCCTTTCCTGTTGGGAGGCTAATGGAGCCCAGCTGAGGGTAATGAGTCAATCAAGTGTGTGATTGGCTGGACAGTCAGCCCCAACAGTTGATTAGGCTGCTGCTTCTGCTCCCATTTGGGGGGGGGGGGGGGGGGGTAGGGGGTGGGGGGGGTAGGACTGGAGACAGCAGCAGACATGTTGGGGCTGAAAGGCTCAGTTTAAAATGGCCTTTGTTATTTGTAAGCATTCCTGTTGGTCAATTATGGAATAAAATCTAAGTTTACTCTGCCTCACTGAGCCTCTCCCCAAAAAACATCAATATTTCCTGAGCTGTCTTATCTTCTAGATATACTGTAGGCCAGACACTCTGAAACCTTATTCCTTATTATGTCTTTTTTTACTTTCTGTTTTGCCGTTTCTGAATGTGTTACTCAATGTATTTCTATGGACTATAGTAGTCAAGGACAAAGTAGAGCCCCCTCCAACCTTTTAGAGGTAATTAAGAACATTCACCATGCAGCAACCACGTGGACACAACACTCAATGAGTGTACAAACATCAAGAACACCTACTGTTTCCATCACGTAGACTGACCAGGTGAATCCAGGTGAAATCTATGATCCCTTATTGATGTCACTTGTTAAATCCACCAATCAGTGTAGATGAAGGGGAGGAGAAAGAAGGATTTTCTTTTGCCTTGAGACATGGATTGTGTATGTGTGCCGTTCAGAGGGTGAATGGGCAAGACAAAAGATTTAAGTGCCTTTGAACGGGGTATGGTAGTAGGTGACAGGCGCACCGGTTTGAGTGTGTCGAGAACTGCAACGCTACTGGGTTTTTCACGCTCAACAGTTTACATGTGTGCGAGGAATGAGCCACCACCCAAAAGACATCCAGCCAACTCGACACAACTGTGGGAAGCATTGGAGTCAACATGGGCCAGCATCCCTGTGGAACGCTTTCGATACCTTGTAGAGTCAATGCCCCGATGTATTGAGGCTGTTCTGAGGGCAAAAGGGGGTGAAACTCAATTATAGGAAGCCATTCCTAATATTTTGTACACTCAGTATATATGATATCATGCTACATAAGTTGAGGTTTGCATCATCAATTGAGTTCTGGAATCATTCATTTCTAGCAACATGTGCCCTAGCTTACAACATACATCATTGTATATAGACTTGTTTATACTGTATTATTGACTGTATGTCTGTTTTACTCCATGTGTAACTCTGTGTCGTTGTATCTGTCGAACTGCTTTGCTTTATCTTGGCCAGGTCGCAATTGTAAATGAGAACTTGTTCTCAACTTGCCTACCTGGTTAAATAAAGGTAAATAATTGTTTTACTTTCTGTATAGACTACATTATGTTTACCATAGGACCTCAAGGTGCCCATATAGACTACAGTATATTTACCATAGGACCTCAAGGTGCCCATATAGACTACAGTATGTGTACCATAGGACCTCAAGGTGCCCATATAGACTACAGTATGTGTACCATAGGACCTCAAGGTGCCCATATAGACTACAGTATGTGTACCATAGGACCTCAAGGTGCCCATATAGACTACAGTATGTTTACCATAGTACCTCAAGGTGCCTGTATAGACTACAGCATGTTAGTGTGTTTCTATAAGAAGGACTAGTGATGGACTGAGTATTGCAGAAAAAATGTAGGATGATCACCCGTGCTAGATATTTCCCAGATGGGTTGGAGGCAGATTAGAGAAAAAAAGATGTTTGAGTAAGCAACAAAATCTCACAGCTTTTCGCGAGCACCAGTGTCAGTTCAATGAAAAGTGAACTCCCAATTGTGAGGTGTGGTTCCCTGTTCAGTCTGGGTCAGAGAGTGGGAGAGAGCAGGCTCAGTGTCATTATTCATGATCAGCTGCTGAACGAATACACATTGTGGAACTACCGTTAGCAACTGATTTGGATCAGCTCTCCCTAGCCGAGTCCTAACGCTAACCATTATGAAAACGAACAACTACACAGGCCCCTGGACCATGAACAAAACAAACACCGTCATGCCTAATCAAACCTATCCCAATTCTCCCAGCTGTTCTTCTCAGTGGTCTGTCTGCCTTTTCAGCTCTGAACGAGCTCAAGTGAATAGATATTGTCATTCCCGTTAAAGTGATGAGTGCTAATGGTAATAGTGCACCATATGTTTGATAGCAGGAGAGCTGCTGTACCGACGTTGTCTCCGAACAGCAGATGCCTTCAGATGGGATATGCCAGTCCTTTTCTCTCCACTGCACTTTATGTAACATCTACTCTAAATGTTCATGTAAAATCGAATAAAAGCAAATAAAGAATGTCTTGCGTTTTCACCCGGCTGAGGTAGACAAGATACGTAATTACAGCTTGGTATTTGCTCAGCAACACTGGTAAGGAAAAAGGCCATTTAGACTGATGTATCCCCTAAAATTATTTATTTATTTATTTATTTACCTTTATTTAACCAGGTAGGCAAGTTGAGAACAAGTTCTCATTTACAATTGCGACCTGGCCAAGATAAAGCAAAGCAGTTCGACAGATAAAACGACACAGAGTTACACATGGAGTAAAAACAAACATACAGTCAACAATGCAGTATAAACAAGTCTATATACAATGTGAGCAAATGAGGTGAGAAGGGAGGTAAAGGCAAAAAAGGCCAAGATGGCAAAGTAAATACAATATAGCAAGTAAAATACTGGAATGGTAGTTTTGCAATGGAAGAATGTGCAAAGTAGAAATAAAAAAATAATGGGGTGCAAAGGAGCTAAATAAATAAATAAATTAAAATTAAATACAGTTGGGAAAGAGGTAGTTGTTTGGGCTAAATTATAGGTGGGCTATGTACAGGTGCAGTAATCTGTGAGCTGCTCTGACAGTTGGTGCTTAAAGCTAGTGAGGGAGATAAGTGTTTCCAGTTTCAGAGATTTTTGTAGTTCGTTCCAGTCATTGGCAGCAGAGAACTGGAAGGAGAGGCGGCCAAAGAAAGAATTGGTTTTGGGGGTGACTAGAGAGATATACCTGCTGGAGCGTGTGCTACAGGTGGGAGATGCTATGGTGACCAGCGAGCTGAGATAAGGGGGGACTTTACCTAGCAGGGTCTTGTAGATGACATGGAGCCAGTGGGTTTGGCGACGAGTATGAAGCGAGGGCCAGCCAACGAGAGCGTACAGGTCGCAATGGTGGGTAGTATATGGGGCTTTGGTGATAAAACGGATTGCACTGTGATAGACTGCATCCAATTTGTTGAGTAGGGTATTGGAGGCTATTTTGTAAATGACATCGCCAAAGTCGAGGATTGGTAGGATGGTCAGTTTTACAAGGGTATGTTTGGCAGCATGAGTGAAGGATGCTTTGTTGCGAAATAGGAAGCCAATTCTAGATTTAACTTTGGATTGGAGATGTTTGATATGGGTCTGGAAGGAGAGTTTACAATCTAACCAGACACCTAAGTATTTGTAGTTGTCCACGTATTCTAAGTCAGAGCCGTCCAGAGTAGTGATGTTGGACAGGCGGGTAGGTGCAGGTAGCGATCGGTTGAAGAGCATGCATTTAGTTTTACTTGTATTTAAGAGCAATTGGAGGCCACGGAAGGAGAGTTGTATGGCATTGAAGCTTGCCTGGAGGGTTGTTAACACAGTGTCCAGAGAAGGGCCGGAAGTATACAGAATGGTGTCGTCTGCGTAGAGGTGGATCAGGGACTCACCAGCAGCAAGAGCGACCTCATTGATGTATACAGAGAAGAGAGTCGGTCCAAGAATTGAACCCTGTGGCACCCCCATAGAGACTGCCAGAGGTCCGGACAGCAGACCCTCCGATTTGACACACTGAACTCTATCAGAGAAGTAGTTGGTGAACCAGGCGAGGCAATCATTTGAGAAACCAAGGCTGTCGAGTCTGCCGATGAGGATATGGTGATTGACAGAGTCGAAAGCCTTGGCCAGATCAATGAATACGGCTGCACAGTAATGTTTCTTATCGATGGCGGTTAAGATATCGTTTAGGACCTTGAGCGTGGCTGAGGTGCACCCATGACCAGCTCTGAAACCAGATTGCATAGCAGAGAAGGTACTAAAATGAAGTATGATTTAAAAAAAAAAATATATATATATATCACCTAGTTGGAAGTTAACAAAGGCTGAAACAGATGTTTATTGTTGGAGCATTCATTTAAAAAAATTATACCTGAAGTGCCTTTAGGGCATGTCAATTTTGACAGGGCTTTTCCCCCTATGGAACATAAAAAAATCTGTGCAGTACTATAGATGAATTCAACTGGACAGGGCATGGGCCGTACACTGCGACATGGACTATGGGGATCGGACGTAGAGATGTAAGGGACATTATTAATAAGCAAATCCCTATAAAGCATCAGATTCATTAGAAAGCCACGGTGGCGTGTGGATAAGTGACAGTGAGACAGCACAGAGAACAGGGAAAGGAACTGAAAGAATAGGGGAGTTGATCCCGGGAGCACCAGAGGCATCCGACGCATCCGCGCCCCTGGTCCCCACCATATGGGGACTTCATGGTCCTCTCTGCCTTGGTTCATTGATGTCAGCACTCTGAACATCAGCAGGGACCACCAGGACCTTAGAGGGGAGGATACAGTACTGACTTCGCGTCCCCAAAGTGTCACCACCATATGTGGACTTCGCGCCCCTGTAGGTGCCCCTCTGCCTGGTTCAGTGGTGTCTGCTCCATGAGCATCAGCTGGGACTACGAGGACCCTAAACTCAGACCTCTGGGCGAATGTGATGAATGCAGAGGGGCAGGACACAGTACTGTAGCTCAGTGTACCATGTTAAGACCCTGCAGTCAACTGCAAATCACAACCTGTCACTAATTCCCTACTCCTCTCGCTCCCTCTCCCCTCTCCCCTCTCCCCTCTCCTCCCTCCCTCCCTCCCTCCCTCCCTCCCTCCCTCCCTCCCTCCCTCCCTCCCTCCCTCCCTCCCTCCCTCCCTCCCTCCCTCTCCCCTCTCCCTCCCTCCATCCACTAGGACTACAGAGTGAACATCTTCCTCCGTCAAAAGTGGAACGACCCCAGGTTAGCGTACACAGAGTACCCTGACGGTTCTCTGGACCTGGACCCCTCTATGTTGGACTCTATCTGGAAACCTGACTTGTTCTTCGCCAACGAGAAAGGGGCCCATTTCCACGAAGTCACCACAGACAACAAGCTGTTAAGAATATTCAAGAATGGCAACGTCCTCTATTCTATACGGTGAGTGTGTATGGATCCCACTAACACCCTTTTCACATTATAATACCTAACTTAACCAAACTGGGCTCAGATAATTCCATCAACTATGGTGGATTCATTACCAGGCTAGCTCAGTACAGCTTGGTTTGGCTCAGCTCAGTTCGGCTCAGTAGTGTGAAAAAACCTCAAGAGGTGTGGGTCTAAGCATCATCAAATGACCATCTTACAATGATACATCAATCACATAATCAGACTATAGGCCTGTCGAATGGTCAATAACTCACACCGAGTCTTATCCAAACTCGACTCTTTAGAAAAAAAGGTGCTATCTAGAATCTAAAAGGGTTCGTCGGCTGTCGCATAGGAGAACCCTTTGAACTATTTTTTGGGGTTCCAGGTAAAACCCTGTTGGTTCCAGGTAGAACCCTATTGGGTAGAACCCTATTGGGTTCTATGTAGAACCCGTTCCCCGTAGGGTTCTACTTGGAACCCAAAAGAGTGCTACCTGGAACCTGGAATTAAAAGGGGTTCTCCTATGAGGACAGCTGAAGAACTCTTTTGGAACCCTTTTTTCAAAGAGTGTACTGACAGAAATGCTCTGCCACACCGTCAGTCAAGCTGGGACACTTCTCATCTTCTGTCATTAAACATAAAGCCAGAACGGGGGGTGTCACAATGTTGGGTAAATCTCAAGGTGGAGCGGTGAATTGTTGAAAGCCTTGAGTCGACGGCATCAGTCGGGTTGAGTTATGGAGTTGTGTAGTGGCGGGGCTGTAGAAAAGCTGTGATGGAAGGCTGAGAGGATATGACACGACGGAGCGGAGGGATCCCATCGGCCATGGAGTCGGTCCGCAGCCTGGCGCCTCCGGGGTGGAGGACGTAATTAAAACCGTCAGCCTTCTTCGTTTTGTCTCTATCCTTTTTCTCATTCTTTCATTCCCTCTCCTCCAACTGGATGTCTCTCTCTCTCTCCATCCTTCTCATCTCTCAGCTTCTCTCTTTCTCTCCTCTCTCTTCTTTCACACTTTCTTTTTCCTCTCTCTCTCTTTCTCTTTCTCTCTCTCCTCACCAGCAATTTACAACACTACTGGTTCAACACTGAGCCAAGTTTACTTGACACTTGACAGGATTTGTCCAGGCATGACACATGTGAATGTACACTCTTTGGGCTCCAAAGCAGTTCTTCTGCTGACCCCATAGGAAAGCCTTTTTGGTTCCAGGTAGAACTATTATGGGTTCCATGTTGAACCCTCTGTGTAAAGGGTTCTACATGTAACTCGAAAGGGTTCTACTTGGAACCAGAATGGTTCTACCTGGAACCAAAAGGGGTTCTTCTATGGGGACAGCCGAAGAACCCTTTTAGATATCCCCTTTTTTTCCTAAGAGTGTAAGACAAAATTGAATTACTGTTTAATGGATGCCCCGCCTCACTTTTCTCCACACCCCAATTTTTTTTTAAATACTACTAATCAGATGTGTTATTTTCTGGCCAATATATGCTGCTCTCTGTTTATAATGCACTCGCGGTCCGCACTCCCTAGATGCTTTCCCAAGAGACCAAACCACCTCAGATCACGCGCTCAGGACATGTTCGAGCCTCGGATTGGACAGTGAAACACACACGCTGGCACCTGCAGGCGACGTGCAGATGTTTCATTTCTCTCGCATGCTGTCATGGCTGAACCCAGCGCAAATTCCTACTATTTATGTGTCCAGGTTAAACGTGGGACGTCCCTCATTATAAACAAACAGTCGGTTAAATTCATGGTTATTGCATCAGAGATCAGGGCATTCATCAGCAAAGACGCAGTGCAAGCTGATAGTATTTTGGACAATCAAATTGAAGTCAAAATGATTGATGAAATCGAAGTGTGTCAGCTGTATGGTGATTTGCGATTCATATCTTACATTTTACCGGTACTACCAGTAGTAGTTGGCCAACCGATAACACAACCAACGGAATGAGTTTGAAGTGACGATGCGCCGTCGAGAACAGCTAGCACGTCGAGCAACGTGCATCGCCAGTGACACGCACACACTTCGTAGAGATCAGCAGGTGGCAGCCAGATGAGACAGTCGAAGGAAGATGCCGTGAGAAGTTACTGGGCTCGAATTTATTCACGTTTGATCTGTATAGCTTGATGCTTCTAATTGTGCACGTTATCATTTTGATGATGATGAAAGTTTATACTGTATGGCTGGATTTATGTATTTTTTTCCACTGCTACATTCATTTGGCAGACCTAACTTGATTGATCCTCTTTCCACAAGGCCTAGTCTATGAGAGGCCTAATCATATTTGTATGGATATTTTGTTAACGCCTCAGCTATAGAGATGCACTCAGGTAATGAACTCATTATTATGCATCAACATTTTGATTTGATTACAGTTATTTACTGTTAATCATTCTTGAATTTGTTAGGCTATACAATTAAGCAGATTAATGCACTGATAATACATTCATATATAACCTTTTTTTTCAATCATTTTTGAATATGATAGAATATTGCATTCTATTATACATCCTATGTGAATAATGATCATTCATGTTAATTTGCGTATTAATAATAATAATCAGATAATCAGTCTGAAATTGAATATTTTGCGTATTCTTCATGTCCATATGGCCTAGGACAATGTGGTAAAGTACTGTTATTCCTTATCCTCCTAATGATTATTATTATTTTTTTTTAATTGCTGCTCGCCTCACTTTTCTGGGGGGGAAATCCGTTAAACAGTGAATCAATTTTGTCTGGCCTTAGCAGAAAATACGCTACCACCTAATGGTAGCTACATAAAGGAATTCAAAACACATTCATAACCCATACTTAACACATTCATACCCATACTTAACACATCAACCCATACTTAACACATTCAGAACCCATACTTAACACATTCAGAACCCATACTTAACACATTCAGAACCCATACTTAACACATTCAGAACCCATACTTAACACATTCAGAACCCATACTTAACACATTCAGAACCCATACTTAACACATTCAGAACCCATACTTAACACATTCAGAACCCATACTTAACACATTCAGAACCCATACTTAACACATTCAGAACCCATACTTAACACATTCATAAGGCACGTGATAGTGGTGATGAATGTGCAAGGTAGGTATGAATGCCTAATGTATAGCCCCTTTCAAGTCAAACGATACCTAGTTGTGATGTTTACTCACATGTTTTTATTTTCTATGATCTGTTTTCCAGATTGACATTAACCCTCTCCTGTCCGATGGACCTGAAGAACTTCCCCATGGACGTGCAGACGTGTATCATGCAGCTAGAGAGCTGTGAGTACAGCACTATAGCATTACTGTAGTAGTACTGCAGTATTTAGTATATTATCCACCCATTATAGCCCTGTGACTGCAGTATCCGCCGTGGATATGTGGAATAAAATGACAAAAGCCTGTTACGTAAGATGTTCAGATAGAATTTTTCATCTGACGGGCAGTAGGGAGCTTTTTATAGTTCCAATAAATATTGAGGTCACTGGTAAAATAATCTCATCAGATTTGTGGTGAAGAGAGCGTGGGCATGGGTTTACCTGGGTAGGATAATAATGCCTTGTCATGCCAGTGTGGGTGGTATGTCCTCTTGTGACCGCACAGATGCACGAATGTAGACTCTCGCTTACACACACACACACACACACACGCATACACACACACACACGCGCATACATACACACACACACGCATACACACACACACACACGCATACACACACATAAACACACACACACCGCTGACCTAATACTCTAGGCTCTCTTCCTGCCTGGACTGTCTCTATGGCCCTGTGGAATGGACTCATTCAGGCCAGTAGACCAGTAGTTATTGGTTATGAAGGCTGTTAGTGGAGGGTTATTAACATATATTTAGATATGCAAAAGTCACTTCTAATAAGGGAGGACATGTATGAGCATATCAAGTGCCAGCTGAATATGTGCATATAAGGAGCATAATTATTGGAACATTTTACGGGGTAATCTTCAGATTGTCCTTGAGTAAAACATCAATATCTAGCTGCGTATATAGATATTAAAATTCATATATACTTCTTTCGCGTAGTATTACTGCATAATCTTAACCATATTTTTGACCCGTAGCACTTGTCCATTTCCTGAATCCATTTAAGTGAATTTCAAGTCCCAAAATCACTCCATCCATCAAGATGAGCCGCTTCATGATGAGCCGCTTTGTGAGTGGGGTTCCTACACAGCAGAAATCAATCCCTGTGGACCATCAATCGCTATGCATTCCCCATCTCCCTACAGCACTCTCCCCTATTAGCTTTTATCCACCTGGAGTAAAGGAAGTGCTCCGTTACCTTGTTAAAGATGTGTGGACTTGAGGAGACACAGCACTGGATGTGTCCTCTGTCCACTAAAAGACGTAGCAAATTGGCAAATACTTGCATTTGCACAGGGGCCCGAGTGTGTCGCAAAATAATTCATGCCGATTGCTGCTGTGTCGCAGCCGCAGAGGCTTTTAGCCGGGACATCTCTTGTCTCTGTGTCAGAGAGTTTGTAGTACTCCCCTCCCCTTGCTCTCTCGCTCTCTCGAGTCAAAACATGACTGTGATAACGCCAGTCACAAGATAACACTTTACTCCCACAGAGCTAGCAGAAGTGGACACACTGTACCCACGAAACTAAAGCCTGCTCCGCTCAGCCAGCCTCTGAACGGCTTGGATCAGATAGGCCAAGCACGTGAACCCACAGAAGATCATGTAGAAACACTCCAATCAGCAGGAGTCAATGACTTGAGGAATATATTGAAGGAATACAGAGGGAGCACATGTGATATAATATGAATAATGTATTAACAGTCTGTATGATGTGCTATAACTTGGCCTGAACTCTGAATTGACTCTGAATGGACTCTTATTTTTAATAAGCAAGGTAGTGTGTTGAGGAAAGCGTATAACTTGACTTGGGTATAGGCAGAGGTTAGCATACATGGCCAGATGTGGGAGACACTGCAGTGAGTGGCAAGTGAATCAATGTCCGGTAGCGAGTAGGAAACCCTCCTCTATGTCTCCCTTCATTACCTACAAATTAAATATGTTCAGAGGGGTAGCAGAGGGTGGATTCATTTATATTAATAGTAATGGCCATGCTAAATTACCCCCCCCCCCCCCCCCCCCTCGGTCTCCTCTAACTCTCCCATCTCCTCCCCGTCCTCCCTCTCCTCCTCCCCTCACCCTTTCCTCCCCCCTCTACACCTCTCTAACATGTGGAAAGAGGTACAAAATGGACACAGAGACGCTATAATTACATGGTGCTCCATCATTAATTGTTTTATACTTTTTTACGCACCCTGTCCTTTCCAGTGCAGTTGCGGTCCGGGGGGATAGTTACCATGGCGATGTACTGTTTAATGCTTGGGGAGATCATTTGTCTTTATTTGTACGGCCTCGCGTTATTTCATTATTTTATGTACCACAGTTGGCGAGGCCCTTCTGGCTGGCTTTAGCCATTTGAAATGTGAGTTCAATGTTAAAAGGGAATGATGTTGATGGGTCGATGCCCGGTGTCTGGAATGGAGGGAAATAGATAGGCATGGGTTATTTTATGTCATTTATGAAATCTTATCAATTATAATGAATGGTTATGATGGTCGGTCTGTTGGGATACTGTGGCATCATTTAGAATGTATGTATGGCCGGTATTTATCCTAATAATGTCATCATTTATTGGATTTGCATGGTGCTTTTCCAGATGCTCCAAGTGCTTACTGCACCTGTACATAGCCCACCTATAATTTAGCCCAAACAACTACCTCTTTCCCAACTGTATTTAATTTTAATTTATTTATTTATTTTGCTCCTTTGCACCCCATTATTTTTTTATTTCTACTTTGCACATTCTTCCATTGCAAAACTACCATTCCAGTATTTTACTTGCTATATTGTATTTACTTTGCCATCTTGGCCTTTTTTGCCTTTACCTCCCTTCTCACCTCATTTGCTCACATTGTATATAGACTTGTTTATACTGCATTATTGACTGTATGTTTGTTTTTACTCCATGTGTAACTCTGTGTCGTTTTATCTGTCGAACTGCTTTGCTTTATCTTGGCCAGGTCGCAATTGTAAATGAGAACTTGTTCTCAACTTGCCTACCTGGTTAAATAAAGGTAAAATAAAATAAATTAATAAATAAATAGGGGGAAACTCACCTCATCCACCACCTAAGACGTCAACTGGCATTCGAAAATCAGCCATTAGTGCGAGCCAATAAGAATGTAGGAGCAGAGGAAGTTCTGAGTCATGTTGTGACTACAGTACATTGACTCATACTGCGGAGGCTGCTTTGTCTAATTTCATCTCCCAATATTAACCGAAATGTCTGCACTGCCTAGTCCCCTGGGCTGGTGAACTGCATCGTGGGATACTTTGGGTTAAAGATAAATAGCCTACATGCAAGGTTGAGATATATTCAAGATGCTTCTATATCCAGGTGCAGATATTTCATATCATTTCTCTTGATTATTTAACTCTTGTCGGTATCTTTCAGTGTCCTTATGTTCAAAGAGGTATATTTTCCTACAGGAGACTGGATAGATTTTTCATCTTGCACAATAGTGCATAGCTGTTAGCATGCCCGTTCCCTATAGCTGGCTGATGGACACTATAGGAGATGTTGATGCTTCAAATGGAAAGAGGTCATTAGCATGACTAGTACTCAGTTAACTGGGACCTTATTCCGAGGAATAAACAAATAGATTCCTTTTTTTCCCCATTTCAAGGTCCCAGTTTTACATGCCGTTCCTGAGATATTATCGTAGAGTCAACATGGCTTTAGAATCAGACCTGTTTTGTTCATCTGATCACATGAGAATACTTTCCATCCCTCCACCTTTCACGTCAATCACTCCATTATCTGTAAGGCCTCAGTCATACATTCCATCCCTCCTCCTTTCACGTCAATCACTCCATTATCTGTAAGGCCTCAGTCATACATTCCATCCCTCCTCCTTTCACGTCAATCACTCCATTATCTGTAAGGCCTCAGTCATACATTCCATCCCTCCTCCTTTCACGTCAGTCACTCCATTATCTGTAAGGCCTCAGTCACACATTCCATCCCTCCTCCTTTCACGTCAGTCACTCCATTATCTGTAAGGCCTCAGTCACACATTCCATCCCTCCTCCTTTCACGTCAGTCACTCCATTATCTGTAAGGCATCAGTCACACATTCCATCCCTCCTCCTTTCACGTCAGTCACTCCATTATCTGTAAGGCATCAGTCACACATTCCATCCCTCCTCCTTTCACGTCAGTCACTCCATTATCTGTAAGGCCTCAGTCACACATTCCATCCCTCCTCCTTTCACGTCAGTCATTCCATTATCTGTAAGGCCTCAGTCACACATTCCATCCCTCCTCCTTTCACGTCAGTCACTCCATTATCTGTAAGGCCTCAGTCACACATTCCATCCCTCCTCCTTTCACGTCAGTCACTCCATTATCTGTAAGGCCTCAGTCATACATTCCATCCCTCCTCCTTTCACGTCAATCACTCCATTATATGTAAGGCCTCAGTCATACATTCCATCCCTCCTCCTTTCACGTCAATCACTCCATTATCTGTTAGGCCTCAGTCATACATTCCATCCCTCCTCCTTTCACGTCAATCACTCCATTATCTGTAAGGCCTCAGTCATACATTCCATCCCTCCTCCTTTCACATCAGTCACTCCATTATCTGTACGGCCTCAGTCATACATTCCATCCTGGGAAATCTTTGCCTGAATTACCCATTTTTGAATGGATAAACCATTATAATCCAAGGTTGTTGTGTATTGGCATACTAAATAGTGGGTTGGTAAACTAAATAGTGGATTGGTATACTAAATAGTGGGTTGGTATACTAAATAGTGGATTGGTATACTAAATAGTGGGTTGGTATACTAAATAGTGGATTGGTATACTAAATAGTGGGTTGGTATACTAAATAGTGGATTGGTATACTAAATAGTGGATTGGTATACTAAATAGTGGATTGGTATACTAAATAGTGGCTTGGTATACTAAATAGTGGATTGGTATACTAAATAGTGGATTGGTATACTAAATAGTGGATTGGTATACTAAATAGTGGGTTGGTATACTAAATAGTGGGTTAGTATACTAAATAGTGGGTTGGTATACTAAATAGTGGATTGGTATACTAAATAGTGGATTGGTATACTAAATAGTGGATTGTAATACTAAATAGTGGGTTGGCCCATGAAGTCTGCCCGTGCTTATTCCTTTAGCACTAAAGACAGTGCGACATTAACAACATTGACTCTTGGTTGATCTATTGAAATGAACAACTTATCCTTGATTCAGTGTAATCTATAGCATTGATATTTCATGTATGATACAGCATATAACACATAAGGTATCTATGATATTTTGATCTTCCCATAAATCTGGTCTAGGTGGAGATATGAAATGTAGAAATCATCAATTGAATATGTATTTATAAAGGCTTTTTCACGTCAGCTGTTGACACACACAGTGCTTTTACTGTACAGTAACCCGGGTCAAGGCTATATTGTCTGATTGCAAGTCCCGCCTCTCTTCTTTTCCAGTTGGCTACACAATGAACGACCTGATCTTTGAGTGGCAGGAGAATGGACCAGTCCAGGTAGCTGATGGGTTGACCCTCCCACAGTTCATAATGAAGGATGAGACGGATTTGAGATACTGCACCAAGCACTATAACACAGGTAAGATACAATGGGAGTGTTTGCAGTCGGACTGTCCATTGCAGTCGGACTGTGCAGAAACACAAAAAATAATCTTCCATCCCAAATGAAGCTACTAATATGAGTTGAAGTTCAGTGAATATGCACAGAGCCTTCCTCCGGCTGTTCCACACAGTTAGAGTTGAAAGATGGGACCTTTATTGTGAAATCGAATGATGTTTTTGTATGGCATCATCAACACCAACGCTAAGAATAACGGTGGGACAAGCGTCTTCACGCTTCTGCTTTGGAAAACAGAATGCACAAACAAGGTAATGGGTTGATGGTGTTAATCTTAGTGGTATATAGCTTGACTACATCATTGAAAGAATGAACAATTCATGAATTTACATTTATGAATGTACATTTACATCTACATTTGAAAACTAGAACAATTCATATTGCTCATCCTAAATGGATTTGAGCCGAAACAGTAAGGCCTTTTTTTTAAAACTCAATTCAAGATGGTTTCAATATTCACAGGCTGCGTATGCTATATGGCTCACAACATTCTCGACATCAGCAGAGCTCTATTACCATTTCTTACAACCAGCGATGTCAGAGAACACGGTTCCAATTCGGGAATTCAACCTTGATCTTCTTTCACATAACGGAAAAATAACTGCAGGTCTCTAACTCCACATCTCCAGCTAACTGCACCGCTATCCAATATTATAAGTTTGGCCTTTTTTCTTCCTTCTCATAGCAACACAATCGCTGCAGGCTTTCACAGCTAACTGCAGTGCTAGATTAATCCTAGGCCGAAGTGAGGCCTTATTCAGCTTCTTTGGCTGTGTTTAGACAGGCAGCCCAATTCTGATATTTTTTCCACTAATTGGTCTTTTGACCAATCAAATCAGATGTTCTCACGTCAGATCTTTTTTAGAACTGATCTGATTGGTCAAAATAACAATTAGTGGGAAAAAGATCAGAACTGGTCTGTCTGTCTAATGCAACTATAGAATTGTTGTCAGCCAGCCAGTGAAGTAGCCCAATGAAGTGTGAGGCTCCAGTCTACCACAGCACTAGCTAGAGTGAGGATGTGTCCCAAATGGCGCGCATATTCCCTATATAGTGCACTACTTTTGACCAGGCCCTATTTCAGATGCAGCCTCAGTGTGGCCTTATTCAGCCAGTGACGTAAAGTGCACCGTGAGGTAGGAAGCATTGCAGGCTGAATAATGTAGTTTCTTCTACCTGCATCTTTCATGGGCCTGTCATGTCCTCATTGCCAACGCTAAGTCAGCCTTAGCACGCCCGCTTCCTCACTCCTGGCTAATCAGGAGTATGTTGTGCTTCAATTAACGAGAGGGAGTAAAGGAAACGAAGATGTATTTTTAGATGACTGAGAGCAGCAGAGAGAATGGAAGAGGCTTGGATGGATGGGTGGGTTGATGGAGGCAGGGAGAGAGGAGGGGTGAGAGAGAAGGGGGGATGAGAGAGAAGGGGGGGACAGAGAAAAAGGGGTGGCAGAGAGGGGGAGTACAGAGAGAGAGGGGGGGACAGAGAGAAGGGGGAGTACAGAGAGAGAAGGGGGAGTACAGAGAGAAGGGGGAGTACAGAGAGGGGGGGGGTGCAGAGAGAGGGGGGGGCAGAGAGAAGGGGGGACAGAGAGAAGGGGGAGTACAGGGAGAGGGGGGGGGTGCAGAGAGAGGGGGGCAGAGAGAAGGGGGAGTACAGAGAGAGAGGGGGGGACAGAGAGAAGGGGGAGTACAGGGAGAGGGGGGGTGCAGAGAGAGGGGGGCAGAGAGAAGGGGGAGTACAGAGAGAGGGGGGGTGCAGAGAGAGAGAGGGGGTGCAGAGAGAGGGGGGGCAGAGAGAAGGGGGAGTACAGAGAGAGGGGGGGACAGAGAGAAGGGTGAGTACAGAGAGAGAGCAGGTGTGCAGAGAGAGGGTGGGGGCAGAGAGAAGGGGGAGTACAGAGAGAGAGGGGGGACAGAGAGAAGGGGGGCAGAGAGAAGGGGGAGTACAGAGAGAGAGGGGGGGGCAGAGAGAAGGGGGAGTACAGAGAGAGAGGGGGGGACGGAGAGAAGGGGCGGCAGAGAGAAGGGGGAGTACAGAGAGGGGGGGGGGGGACAGATGTAGGAGAAGGAATATCATCTGATAATTAAAAAAGCTTGTTTTTTCCTCCTTTCACTCCGTTAATTATATATAACAAGCTCCTTAGTGCATGTCTAGGCTTCCATGGTTGTCACGTCAACAGTGTTTAGAGTGAGGCTGAAACAGTCCCCTATCAATAAGAGGTGTTCTGGCTGCTGACTACTTGAAAAGAGATTCTGTTATAATACCAGTATCGCATTTTCTTTGGCTATTATGGTCAATTCAACTTATAAAAAGAGTAAAAGCATAAATTAATACATTTTGGTTATACAGTAGCTATGGAATTGTTATTCCACTTGCTTTTCACTCCAAGGTAATGGTTTAATGTGCAGCCTTGGTGAACTGGTATACCAGCAAACAGTCGCTAAACTAAAGCCCTCCTGAGAAATGTCAGGACCTCATTTTAAGTTCTTAGAAATGCTTAATCATTTAGTTTTGTTATATGCACGAAAAAGCCAAAGTGTAGGCTTATTCTATGAATGGAGAAGGCCAGAACATGCCTCTACCCAGGCTGCTATTTTTAGAAGCTGTCAGCTCTCTGTCCTGTCTCACATAAGGAGGAGACGAGAGAGAGGGGGGGAGAGAAGTCAGGCAGGAAAGAAGGAGACGAGAGAGAGAGAGAAAGAGAGAGAGAGAGAGAGGGAGAGAAATCAGGCAGGAAAGAAGGAGACGAGAGAGAGAGGGGGGGGGGAAGTCAGGCAGGAAATAAGGAGACTAGAGAGAGAGAGAGAGAGAGAGGGGAAGAGAGAAGTCAAGCAGGAAAGAAGGAGACTAGAGAGAGAGGGGGGGGGGAAGTCAGGCAGGAAAGAAGGAGACTAGAGAGAGAGAGAGAGAGAGAGAGAGAGAGAGAGAGAGAGAGGGGGATAGAGAAGTCAAGCAGGAATTTCTCTGTTTGTTTTCAAGACAAGTGGGAGAGTTGTGTGTACCTATAGGTCGAGGGCAAGTCAAGGATCACCAACATTCACTCACTTGCCAGGCGGCGCACAGTGAGTTACTGAGAGAGCGAGAGGGGTAGAGAGGTAGAGAGAGAGACGGGTAGAGAGAGGTAGAGAGAGAGGGGTAGAGAGGTAGAGAGAGGGGGGTAGAGAGAGAGGTTTAGAGTGAGGTAGAGGTTAGAGAGAGAGGTAGAGGTACAGATAGAGAGGGGAGGTAGAGAGGTAGAGAGAGGGGAGGTAGAGAGGTAGAGAGAGATGTAGAGAGGGGGGTAGAGAGAGATGTAGAGAGGGGGGTAGAGAGGTAGAGAGAGGGGGAGAGTTAGATAGAGAGGTAGAGAGGGGGGTAGAGAGGTAGAGAGGGGGTTAGAGAGAGAGAGGTAGAGAGAGAGGTAGTTAGAGAGAGAGGTAGAGAGAGAGGTAGAGGTACAGAGAGAGAGAGAGAGAGAGGTACAGAGAGAGAGTTACTTCACTGGACTCTATGTAAACTGGAAACCATATATCCTGAGGCTGAATTTATAATAGCTGGGAATTTTATAAAAAGCTAATTTGAGTATAAGGCTACCTAAATTCTACCAACACATTGACTGTAGCACTTGCGCTGGCAATACACTTGGCCACTGCTACTCTAACGTCCTCGATCCATACAAGGCCCTCCTCCACCCTCCCTTCGGCAAATCCGTCCACGACTCCATCTTGCTCCTACCGTCCTGTAGGCAGAAACTCAAACAGGATGTTCCCATGACTAGAACCATTCAATGTTGGTCTGACCACGCTTCAAAATTGTTTTGATCACGCGGACTGGGAAATGTTCCGGGAAGCCTCAGAGAATAATATCCATTTATACACTGACTCGGTGAGGGAGTTTATAAGGAAGTACATTGGAGATGTTGTACCCAATGTGACTATTAAAACCTACCCTAACCAGAAACTGTGGATAGATGGCGGCATTCGCGCAAAACTGAAAGCACGAACCTCCGCATTCATGCATGGAAAGATGTTGGGTAATATGGCCGAATATAAACAATGTAGTTATACCCTCTGCAAGGCAATCAAACAAGCAAAATGTCGGTATAGGAACAAAGTGGAGTCGCAATTCAACGGCTCAGACACGAGACGTATGTGGCAGGGTCTACAGGCAATTACCGACTACAAAAAGAAAAACAGCCAAGTAACGGACACCGACGTCTTGCTTCCAGACAAGCTAAACAGCTTCTTTGCCTGCTTTGAGGATAATACAGCGCCACCAACGCGGCCCGCTACCAAGAACTGCGGGCCCCCCCTCTCGTTCTCCATGGCCGACGTGAGTAAAACATTTAAACGTGTTAACCCTCGCAAGGCTGCTGGCCCAGACGGCATCCCTAGCCACTTCCTCAGAGCATGCGCAGACCAGCTGGCTGGTGTATTTACAGACATATTCAATCGCTCCCTATCCCAGTCTGCTGTCCTCACCTGCTTCAAGATGGCCACCATTGTTCCTGTACCAAAGAAGGCAAAGATAACTGAACTAAATGACTATCGCCCCGTAGCACTCACTTCTGTCATCATAAAGTGCTTTGAGAGACTAGTCAAGGATCATATCGCCTAAACCTTAACTGTCACCCTAGACCCACTTCAGTTTGCATACCGCCCCAACAGGTCCACAGACGATGCAATCGCCATCACACTGCACACATCACACTGCACACTGCACACTGCCCTATCTGATCTGGACAAGAGGAATACCTATGTAAGAATGCTGTTCATTGACTACTGCTCAGCATTCAACACCATAGTACCCTCCAAGCTCATCATTAAGCTTGAGGCCCTGGGTCTCAACCCCTGTGCAATTGGGCCCTGGACTGTCTGACAGGCCGCCCCCAGGTGGTGAAGGTAGGAAATATCTCCTCTACGCTGATCCTCAACACTGGGGCCCCACAAGGGTGCGTGCTCAGCCCCGTCCTGTACTCTCTGTTCACCCATGATTGCGTGGCCATGCACACCTCCAACTCGATCATCAAGTTTGTAGACAACACAACAGTAGTGGGCTTGTTACCAACAACTACGGGACAGCCTACTGTATATGGAGGACTCAGAGTGTGGTGTCAGGAAAACAACCTCTCACTCAACGTCAACAAAACAAAGGAGATGATCGTGGACTTCAGGAGACAGCAGAGGGAGCACCCCACTATCCACATCGACGGGACAGTAGTGGAGAAGGTGGAAAGCTTTCAAGTTCCTCGGCGTACACATCACGGACAAACTTAAATGGTCCACCCACACAGAGAGTGTGGTGAAGAAGGTTCCAACAGTGCCTCTTCAACCTCAGAAGGCTGAAGAAATTGGACTTATCACCTAAAACCTTCACAAACCTTTACAGATGCACAATTGAGAGCATACTGTCAGGATGTATCACCGCCTAGTACGGCAACTGCACCGCCATCAACCGTAAGGCTCTCCAGAGGGTGGTGCAGTCTGCATAACACATCACCGGAGGCAAACTACCTGCCTTTCAGGACACCTACAGCACCCAATGTCACAGGAAGGCCAAAAAGATCATCAAGGGTAACAACCATCCGAGCCACTGCCTGTTCACCCCGTTGTCATCCAGAAGGCGAGGTCAGTACAGGTGCATCAAAGCTGGGACCGAGAGACTAAAAAACAGCTTCTATCTCAAGGCCATCAGACTGTTAAACAGCCATCACTAACACAGAGAGGCTGCTGCCTGCATACAGACTTGAAATCCTTTGCCACTTTAATAAATGGATCACTAGTCACTTTAAATAATACCACTTTAATAATGTTTACATATCTTACATTACTCATCTCATATACTGTATTTTATAGCGTCTATTGCATCTTGCCTATGCCGCTCTGCCATCGCTCATCCATATATTTATATGTACATATTCTTATTCCATCCCTTTACATTTGTGTGTATAAGATAGTTGTTGTGTAATTGTTAGATTACTTGTTCGATATTACTGCACTGTCGGAACTAGAAAAACAAGCTTTTCACTACACTCGCATTAACATCTGCTAACCATGTGTATGTGATGAATAAAATGTGGTTTGATTTGAGTCTTCTGGGTATGACGTTACAAGCTTGGCTCCCCTGTATTTGGGGAGTTTCTCCCATTCTTCTCTGCAGATCCTCTAACTCTATTTTCAGGTCTCCCCAGAGATGATAGATCGGGTTCTGTCCGGCATCTGGCTGGGCCACTCAAGGACATTCAGAGACTTGTCCCCGAGGCCACACCTTGCGTTGTCTTGGCTGTGTGCTTAGGGTCGTTGTCCTGTTGGAAGGTTGAACCTTCGCCCCAGTCTGAGGTCGTGAGTGCTCTGGGGCAGCTTTTCAGCAAGGATCTTTCTGTACTTTGCTCCGTTCATCTTTGCCTCAATTCTGACTAGTCTTCCTGTCCCTGCAGCTGAAAAACATCCCCACAGCATGATGCTGACACCACCATGCTCTACTTTAGGGATGGTGTCAGGTTTTCTCCAGATGCAATGCTTAGCATTCAGGCTAAAGAGTTCAGTCTTGGTTTTATCAGACCAGAGAATCTTGTTTCTCAGTCTTTAGGTGCCTTTTCGCAAACTCCAAGCGGGCCGTCATGTGCCTTTTACTGAGGAGTTGCTTCCGTCTGGCCACTCTACCATAAAGGCCTGATTGGTGGAGTGCTGCAGAGATGGTTGTCCTTCTGGAAGGTTCTCCCAGCTCCACAGAGGAACTCTAGAGCTCTGTCAGAGTGACCGTTGGGTTCTTGGTCACCTCCCTGACCAAGGCCCTTCTCCCCCGATTGCTCAGTTTGGCCGGGCGGCCAGCTCTAGGAAGAGTCTTGGTGGTTCCAAACTTCTTCCATTTAAGAATGATGGTGGTCACTGTTGTCTTGTCTTTGGCTATGCCGGATTAAGTGATATGACATGCTATTCCATAAAATTATTTATCTGTAATTAATATTACCTGATTAAGCTAATCAGGTGAATGTAATTAACTAGAAAGTCGGGGCACCACGAAATAATGTTTATAGAGCTGTTATTTTCCAAATAAACTCTTAAAGACCTAGTAATCTTTTACATCAATAGCAGTCAATATTTAATCGTCACCTTGTTTAGTCTCATCTGAAAGTTGTAAATCGTCACGAACCCTCGCTAGCAAGTTGAATCAGCAATACAAAATTTGGTTTAATTATTTATTCACTAAATACCTAAATAATCACACAGAAATGGATCATACATTGATTACAAATTATGTCATAAAGAAAACGTCCCTGGTGGACGGAACAGATACGACAGCTGGTTACACAAAGAGAGGGGGTTGGGAGAAGCTATGCTATCGTAAATACAGAATCTTATGCATTCTAAATAACCGCCCATTTGAAAAAGGAGAATGCAATAAATATTTACTCTGAGCTGCGCTTCGGTAGATTGGTCGTCGATGGAATGCCGGTTTGTCCTGGATCTCTGGTCCTCTGAAGAATGTCTAGTGGTGAAGTGGAGCGCAGTAGAATGGCTGCTCTCTCCGTCCTCTCCTAGCCCACGTTTAGTGACTGCTGCTAACTCAACGGCTAGGAGGTATCACTTCTGGAGTGAATAAGAGTTCAAAGTTCATACCAAGTTGCCGTACTTTTAAGCTCATGCTATTTCTGGCTGTTATAGTCTAAATTCATCCTTCATCGTCACCTTCACATTGAAATTCAATGCTAATTTCATTAGATTCTTGCTGAGCTTGGCTTAGTTCTGTAGATGGTCTTTGTCCTTTCAACATGGGGACCTCAAGTCCACACGTCCTTGGAACAGCATATTATCTGAACCCTTTTAACATAGGACTGTCGCCCTAATGTCCTTGGAACAGAAAGTTACATTTTCGTCGTTTATAACCAATGTCTGTTCACATGGGCAGGGCCACTGAGTTGAGCATAGTTCACTCATGAAAACTCAATTCTCTCATTTGAAAGCTAAAATAAAATTTAATCTTTTCACAAATAATATTTAAACATTTAAATTTCACAACCATTCCATGTGAATCTGATAACTATAATGTGTAGACTTTCCAAGATACAGTTTATGCCATCCTATCATTAGTAATAATGTCTCAGATGACAACTGATCTGTCATCATATTCTGTAAGTACCAACGCATATTTTCAGCTGGTTGGATTACCGAAATGTGGTTCCTTTCCCCACACCTTTTGATGTTCCCAGACTCTCTGTGTTTAACAAAGGCTTTTCAAGAGTCCTTCTGTGGAGTCAAGAGAGAGAGGTATTTATTGGGGGGGGGGGGGGGTCATAAACCTCACCCACAGGCCAACTTCATGACACTGTGTTCTTGGGGACCTTCAATGCTGCATACATTTTTTGCTACCCTTCCCCAGATCTGTGCCTCGACAAAGTCTTGTTTTGGAGCTCTTGGGACAATTCCTTCGACCTCATGGCTTGGTTTTTTGCGCTGACATGTATTGTCAATTGTGGGACCTTTATATAGACAGGTGTGTGCCTTTCCAAATCATGTCCAATCAATTGAATTTACCACAGGTGGACTCCAATCACGTTGTAGAAACATCTCACGGATGATAATGGAATCAGGATGCACCTGAGATCAATTTCAAGTCTCATAGCAAAGGGGCTGAATACTTATGTAAGTAAGGTATTTCTGTTTTTTATTTGTAATACATTTAGAAAAAAATGGAATAAACTATTTTTGCTTTGTCATTATGGGGTATTGTGTGTAGATTGCTGCAGAAATTGTTTTATTTAATCAGTTTTAGAATAAGACTGTAACGTAACAAAATGTGAAGGGGTCTCAATACGAATTCACTGTTGTTACTAAGAGAGAGACGGAGAGCGATACCAGGTCAGAACAGTCCCAGCCTTATTGACTGAATTTCATTGACAGGAGGCCGTATGTCGTGCTGAGGTCCCATGGGGCAACCAACTGTCTGTCAAACATATACCAGTGGGTGCCCCTACACAACCCTCTTCGCTATAGTTGAATCAGGGCTTGCAAAACACCTATTGATTGGACCAGTTGATGGCGATGCACAGAGCCCTGCATAACTGATTTAAGGAAAATACCGCATACCAGACAACTGATGTTCAGGTTGGGTTTAGAATGGAGGAAATGTGTTGTTTAGGAAAAGGACTATGTTAAATACCATTATCTGAGTGTTAGATCAAACTAAATGCACTTAGATCTGTCTGGTACAGTGACAGTAGTGACCTTGGCAAAAACATACACCACCTACCTCAACTTTTGCAAGGTTTCCGTTGCAAACCATTGAAAAATATTTTGCTATTTTGCCCTAGTGAACACAACCCAGACGTCATTCTCCAGAGGCTTTCTTTCCCCCTCACCCATTGATGTCTAAAGTGCCCCTGGTGAGATCAAACCCCGGCAGGATTTTACCAATCTCCCTCGGCGAGAGATATAATGCTTCAACATTAAATTCTGTGAGGCCAGGCTTCACAAAAGGGTTGGACACACTCCCATAGGGTGCCATGGCCCCTAGCCGCTTCGGTAGATTGGTCGTCGATGGAATGCCGGTTTGTCCTGGATCTCTGGTCCTCTGAAGAATGTCTAGTGGTGAAGTGGAGCGCAGTAGAATGGCTGCTCTCTCCGTCCTCTCCTAGCCCACGTTTAGTGACTGCTGCTAACTCAACGGCTAGGAGGTATCACTTCTGGAGTGAATAAGAGTTCAAAGTTCATACCAAGTTGCCGTACTTTTAAGCTCATGCTATTTCTGGCTGTTATAGTCTAAATTCATCCTTCATCGTCACCTTCACATTGAAATTCAATGCTAATTTCATTAGATTCTTGCTGAGCTTGGCTTAGTTCTGTAGATGGTCTTTGTCCTTTCAACTATTTTTGCTTTGTCATTATGGGGTATTGTGTGTAGATTGCTGCAGAAATTGTTTTATTTAATCAGTTTTAGAATAAGACTGTAACGTAACAAAATGTGAAGGGGTCTCAATACGAATTCACTGTTGTTACTAAGAGAGAGACGGAGAGCGATACCAGGTCAGAACAGTCCCAGCCTTATTGACTGAATTTCATTGACAGGAGGCCGTATGTCGTGCTGAGGTCCCATGGGGCAACCAACTGTCTGTCAAACATATACCAGTGGGTGCCCCTACACAACCCTCTTCGCTATAGTTGAATCAGGGCTTGCAAAACACCTATTGATTGGACCAGTTGATGGCGATGCACAGAGCCCTGCATAACTGATTTAAGGAAAATACCGCATACCAGACAACTGATGTTCAGGTTGGGTTTAGAATGGAGGAAATGTGTTGTTTAGGAAAAGGACTATGTTAAATACCATTATCTGAGTGTTAGATCAAACTAAATGCACTTAGATCTGTCTGGTACAGTGACAGTAGTGACCTTGGCAAAAACATACACCACCTACCTCAACTTTTGCAAGGTTTCCGTTGCAAACCATTGAAAAATATTTTGCTATTTTGCCCTAGTGAACACAACCCAGACGTCATTCTCCAGAGGCTTTCTTTCCCCCTCACCCATTGATGTCTAAAGTGCCCCTGGTGAGATCAAACCCCGGCAGGATTTTACCAATCTCCCTCGGCGAGAGATATAATGCTTCAACATTAAATTCTGTGAGGCCAGGCTTCACAAAAGGGTTGGACACACTCCCATAGGGTGCCATGGCCCCTAGCCAGTCTGCATTGCTGTGGAACTCTATTTGTAAGATTTGAACGCTTCAGTCCATCCAGCTCCAGCTGAGCTCAGTGCCATTCCAACTGATAGAACGTTCCTCCATCTTCTTTGCACACCTGGTCTACATTGTGGTGATTCATCTACCAGGTGTTGGATCCTCTGGTTAGTCTCCTTCCCTTGTCAAGTTCCTAGTAAAAGAGGATTTCATCCACAAGGGATTAACAATTTTCCTGGTTAAATAATGGTTAAGATAGGTGGAGTTAAATCTCTCGCTCTCTCTCTTACACATATAATGCGTATACAGTAAGCTGATCCGACTTCTCGCGATATAATGCTTGTGTCACATCGTACAGCCTGAAACAGTCAGCCAGCGATCCTGTTGCTGCAGGATTATTTTGCTGTGACAATCCTGGTCAAATTAGGATCCAACATCTGTACTGGAGTAGCATGGGCCCTGAGCTCCCTATGAACCCTGGGTAAAACTCACTGAAGGTGGCGAATAAGAAATTGAAGAGACAGATGTAAAAGCAGGTATTTTGAAGAGCCTGCAGTGACTGTGATGGCCTGTGGTTGTTCATCCAGTTGAATGTACTGATTTATAAGTGGCTCTGATCTGAATACATGTATAGGTTAGATAGGAGGGTGTTTTTGCATTATTTTCCTCTATGGTTGCAAACGGCAGCATACAAAACGGATTAAACTGTCATTCAATCTAAGGGAATGTTCTCTTCTTTAACGGTTTAACAGAGGTTGTGTGTCATCCTGTGATGACGAATCGCGACAACCAATGTCACAAATGTATTCATATTAGGTTTGTTTTGCTTGTGGGGTTTTTTCCTTCTCTGCTATGGGAGTGGAGCGCTTGGACCCTGCCATCCCTCCCCCGGCGTCTGTTAATGTTGTAAATTATATCCAGGGTAGAGTCGTCTCCCTCTTTCTGTCTCATGATCTTTTTAAAAGGATATCTGGCAAGTAAATAGACGTAACGGATGGGAGTAGGGGTGATATCCTAGATCTCTGCTGAGGCCCTGGAATGCAGTCAGTGATGATTTCCTACTGTTCTACAAGGTTTTAATTGTAGATCCATGATTAATAGAACTGATATTCCCATCCATGTTGACGTTCTGTGATGAGTGATAATTCTGTTTCTATGGAGTTCAACTCACTATTGTCAGTTTAACACCGTCTGCTGCAAATGATTGATCATCGGCAGTGGAAACGTCTCAGTCTAGTCAACAGAAACAAATATTTTGATTTTTACCGAGCGAGAGGGGGGGGTGGTGCCGAGGAAGTGCTGCAGAAGCCGTGTGTGGTGGTTGTGTTTTGATGCCAAGCATTGGAGCCCTGCCATGTTTGTTTGGTTACACTGTGAATGGCTGTAAACAGTTGTGGGCAGTATACACTGAGTGTTCAAAGCTCTTTCCATGACAGACTGACCAGGTGAATCCAGGTGAAAACTATGATCCCTTATTTGACGTCACTTGTCAAATCCACTTCAATCAGTGTAGATGAAGGGGAGGAGACAGGTTAAAGAAGGATTTTTAAGCCTTGAGACATTAATTGTGTATGCTTATTTTTTAATTAAACCTTTATTTGGACAGCGAAGACATTGACAGCTAGGTCTCGTTTCCATATGTGCCCTGTGTGAGATATTTACAGTACCAGTCAAAAGTGTAGACCCACCTACTCATACATTGTAGGGGGTAAAAAAGATCAAATTGGTCGCCTGTGGATTTTTTTGTTATCTATTGCCAGCAAAATATCCAGGTATTATTTTTCTATAAATGGACTAAAAGAAAAGCTTTGACTATAATTTGACTATAATATAATGATTATTCAGCAAGTTTCCCTTATCAGCATCCAAAACAATATAATAGTGAATAGGCTGAGAAGTTATTTCAAAGAGATAGCCCACTTAAATAAAAGGTTGAATTAAATGCATCAATTATGGATATTTTTTCATAATGAGGCCAGTGAATTCATTTGTTATGGCAGAGAGGAGGAAGTAGAACTCTTCAGGGATTTGACAGTTTTCCAGAATTTTCCTAGGTTCCCATTACAATCTGAAAGAGCAGTTACACAATAATCAGAATTTCAGATTTGTATGTGTGCCATTCAGAGGATGAATGGGCAAGACAATAGATTTAAGTGCCTTTAAACGGGGTATGGTAGTAGGTGCCCGGCGCGCAGGTTTGAGTGTGTCAAGAACTGCAACGCTGCTGGGTTTTTCACGCAAAAAAAATCCAGTGTGTATCAAGAATGCTCCACCACCCAATGGACATCCAGGCAACTTGACACAACTGTGGGGCGCATTGGAGTCAACACGGGCCTGCATCCCTGTGGAACGCTTTCAACACCTTGTGGAGTCCATACCCCATGAATTGAGGCTGTTCTGAGGGCAAAAGGGAGTGCAGGGTGGGTGTTCACCTCAATATTAGGAAGGTGTTCCTAATGTTTTATACACTCAGTGTATTTGTTTATTTACACAGAATATGTACAGTTAAGTTTACTGTACATAATTCAACTCCACAGCTGTTTCTGAAGCCGTGGTGCTCAACTTACATCCACAGACATGAAAGTCATTCAATATCAAAGTCCAATCATCCAAAGTGTCTCTCCAGACATACCCTAGTCTCAGTCTGTCATTCTGTGACCCTCAATGTGGTCGAGGCTTGTCTTTCTGCTTGATTGAGATCCATACAGTGTCTGTGCGTGTGTGTGTGTGTGTGTGTGTGTGTGTGTGTGTGTGTGTGTGTGTGTGTGTGTGTGTGTGTGTGTGTGTGTGTGTGTGTGTGTGTGTATGTGTGTGTGTGTGTGTGTGTGTGTGTGTGTGTGTATGTGTGTGTGTGTGTGTGTGTGTGTGTGTGTGTGTGTGTGTGTGTGTGTGTGTGTGTGTGTGTGTGTGTGTGTGTGTGTGCTCTTTCTGATTTATGGCCATTGATTTAGTGTCCAGGTGGTGTGCAGCATTTTATCCCACAGGAGATCAATAATTCACAATTCACTGGGTCACTCTGGAGAGATGGACACTCTGTCAATCAGCTCAGAGGAGATGGCATGGCTGGGGTCACACACTCACACACACAGACACGCATGGACAGAGGCACACACAGGCACATACACACATGATAGGGTCGAGCGCACTGCAGTCAGCGATCGAGCGCTCACACACACACACACACACACACTGATTTGATTTGGCCCATTGATCTGTGATGGCCTTGTCTGCCATTCTCATGGCCTCATTTACTGTAATTGTACAGTTACTGAAAGAGCTCCTGAAGTGCTGTGGATCTGATTGATGGAAAGATTAGACACAGTCATGCATTATCCTTAATGAGAGACGATGGAGATGAATAACATTGGCTATAGGTCATTTCACTCTCTCTGAAGTTAACTTCCATATTAGCTACACTCGCCTAGTTAAACTGACTTGCCTAGTTAAATAAAGGTTAAATAAATAAAAATTCACTCCGTTAACCTATGGCAAACATGCGTTCTCAGAGCACCAGAATGCAGACTTGCTGTAGAGTATACAGCCCATCTTTATATTCTTCTTCTACACCTCTGCGTCAAAGTTCTTCTGTTTGCCTGAACCACTCTCCCAAGCCAACCAGAGAGACGTTCTTTCCCCACATCTTCAATTTAAACTCCAAGGCCAACTTCCTCCATTCTTTCCAGTCTTGAAGGATGCTGACTGAGGCAACAGCTGTGCTCTGTCTGGCTCTGGTGAATGCCAGTGTGACATGTGTTTATGAAAAGGGAGACAGAGCGGAGAAAATGTACTCTACTGATGGGTTCAATGCTCCGTGCTTATAGACCACTCTCCATAGGCTAGCATAGCATACCAGTCAGCCTTGTCAATCAAACTGACTGGCCACAGGGTCTCCACCCTGGTGTCACAGGGGCATTGACCCAAGCCATTCAGGATGCAGCCAAGCCATTCAGGATGCAGAATCAGCAGTACTTCCTGTATATTATCTGGTTTCTTCCTGTGTGAACTGTTTATGTGTGTGTGTCACACCCTCACCTTAGAGAGCCATTTTATTTCTCTATTTGGTTAGGTCAGGGTGTGATTTGGGTGGGCATTCTATGTTTTCTATTTCTTTGTTTTTGGCTGAGTGTGGTTCCCAATCAGAGGCAGCTGTCTATCGTTGTGGGTAATTGTGAGTGTTTGTGTGCGCCACGGTTGCGTCACGTTCGGTTTCTGTTTACCAGTTTTTTTTGTGAAGGTTTCACTTTATTAAAGATGTGGAATTTATGACAGGGAGTTTGAAGACAGTGAACGTGACAGAATTACCCACCACAAAAAGACCAAGCAGCCTGCTCCAACTTGGAGGACGAGCTGGACCGGGGTGGAGATTATGGCAGGGGACAAGATCCGGTCACGGAAGCCCGAGAGGCAACTCCAAAAATGTTTTTTGGGGGATACACAGGGAGATTGGCAGAGTCAGGGTTTAGACCTGAGCCAACTCCCTGTCCTTACCGTGGGGAGCATGTGACCGGTCAGGCACCGTGTTATGTGGTGATGCGCACTGTGTCTCCAGTGAGCATTCACAGGCCGGTGCGCTCTGTGCCAGCGCTCCGCATTTGCCAGGCGGAAGTGGGCATCCAGCCAGGACGGGTTGTGCCAGCTCTATGCTCGAGACCTCCAGTGCGCCCCCACGGCCCAGTGTATCCGGTGCCTGCTTCACACACCAGGCTTCCAGTGCATCTCCCCAGTCCGGTGAGACCTGTTCCGGTTCCACGTGCAAAGCCTCTAGTGATGATCCATGGCACGAAGCCTCCAGTGATAATCCATGGCACGAAGCCTCCAGTGATGATCCATGGCCCGGAGCCTGTAGTGATAATCCATGGCACGAAGCCTCCAGTGATAATCCATGGCCCGGAGCCTTCAGTGATAATCCATGGCACGAAGCCTCCAGTGATGATCCATGGCCCAGAGCCTGTAGTGATGATCCATGGCACGAAGCCTCCAGTGATAATCCATGGCCCGGAGCCTTCAGTGATAATCCATGGCACGAAGCCTCCAGTGATGATCCATGGCCCAGAGCCTCCAGCGGCGGTCTGCAGTCCGGAGCCTCCAGCGGGGGTTCCCAATCCAGAGCCTCCGGCGATGATCCACAGGCCAGTTCCTCTGGCGACGATCCATGGTCCGGTTCCACGGAGGCGGAGGGATCAGCATGCGGAGCGGAGGCTACGTCCCGAGCCGGAGCCGCCACCTAGGATAGATGCCCACCTGGACCTTCCCTTATAGAGTCAGGTTTTGTGCACCTTTGGGGGGGGGGGGGGGGTACTGTCACACCCTGACCTTAGAGAGCCATTTTATTTCTCTATTTTAATTCTGTGTTTTCCTGGGACCCAAGCTTAAGAAAGTATGCAACTATACGTAAGTATCGGTACATTTCATTGCCATTATGCCTAAAAAAAATGCTATATAGACAAAAACAAAAAGCTATGAAATACCCATAAATCTTTTCATGTTTATTTTTCCCCATTAAAAATACTCTTACATATCTATCTAGGTTGGAACTGTTGCTGTTAAATACAATAAATAATTTCATTCTGAACTGGAATAGACAGATTGATCACATCACACAGATGTATAACAGAACACACACACACAGGCTGTCACGCCTTGGTCATTGTATTTTGTGTTTTCGTTATATATTTGGTCAGGCCAGGGTGTGACAGGGGTTTATGTTATTGTATTTCGTATTGGGGTTTGTAGTATTTGGGATCGCGGCTGATTAGGGGTGTTGTATAGGCTTGGCTGCCTGAGGCGGTTCTCAATCAGCAGTCAGGTGATTCTCGTTGCCTCTGATTGGGAACCGTATTTAGGTAGCCTGAGTTTCGCTTTGTCTTTCGTGGGTGATTGTTCCTGTCTCTGTGTAGTTTCACCAGATAGGCTGTAATTAGGTTTCACATTCCGTTTGTTGTTTTTCGTAAGTTATTTCATGTATCGTCACTTTTTTCATTAAAGACATGAGTAACCACCACGCTGCATTTCGGTCCTCTCTTTCGACAAACGAAGAACGCCGTTACAGAATCACCCACCACATACGGACCGAGCAGCGTGGTTACAGGCAGCGACCGCAGGAAAAGCGAAAGGAGGAATGGACATGGGAAGACGTATTGGATGGCAAAGGTTGTTACACTTGGGAGGAGATACTGGCTGGAAGAGATCGCCTCCCATGGGAACAGGTGGAGGCACTGAGGAGAGCAGAGGCAGCCGGAGATAAGAGCCGACGATACGAGGGAACACGGTTGGCAAGGAAACCCGAAAAGCAGCCCCAAAAATGTATTGGGGGGGGGCTCAGGGAGAGAGTGGCAGAGTCAGGAGTCAGACCTGAGCTAACTCTCCCTGTTAATCGTGAGGAGCAGCGATATAAGGACTTCTGGTCTTGGGAGATGATATTAGACGGAAGAGGACCCTGGGCTCAGCCTGGTGAATATCGCCGCCCCAAGGAGGAAGCAGAGGCAGCAGGAGATAGGAGCCGACGATACGAGGGAACACGGTTGGCAAGGAAGCCCGAGAAGCAACCCTAAAAAAGTATTGGGGGGGGGCTTACAGGGAGTATGGCTATACCTGCGCAAACTCCCTGTGCTTACCGGGGGGCTAAAGAGACCGGGCAGGCACCGTGTTATGCTAGTGAGCGCACGGTGTCTCCAGTGCGGGTGCATAGCCCGGTACGGTTCATACCAGCCCTTCGTATTGGCCGGGCTAGAGTGGGCATCGAGCCAGGTAAACTTGGGCAGGCTCGGTGCTCAAGAGCTCCAGTGCGCCTGCACGGTCCGGTCTATCCAGAGCCACCTCCACACACCAGTCCTCCGGTAGCAGCTCCCCGCACCAGGCTTCCTGTGCGTGTCCTCGCTCCAGTATCACCAGTGCCCGCACCACGCATCAGGCCTACAGTGCGCCTCGCCTCTCCTGCGCTGTCGGAGTCTCCCGCCTCTCCAGCGCTGTCGGAGCCTTTCTCCTCTCCTGCGCTACCGGAGTCTCCTGTCTGTTCAGCGCAGCCAGCGTTTTCCTCCTCTCCTGCGCTGTCGGAGTCTCCCGCCTGTTCAGCGCTATCAGAGCCTTTCTTCTCTACAGCGCTGCCGGAGCCTCCTGCCTGTTTGAAGCAGCCTGAGCTGCCAGTCTGCAGGGTGCTGTCAGCCTGCATGGAGCAGTTAGAGCTGTCAGTCTGCATGAAGCAGCCAGAGATGTCAGTCTGCAAGGAGCTGCCAGTCTGCAAGGAGCTGCCAGTCTGCAAGGAGCTGACAGTCTGCAAGGAGCTGTCAGTCTGCAAGGAGCTGTCAGCCTGCATGGAGCAGTCAGAGCTGTCAGTCTGCATGAAGCAGCCATTGCTGTCAGTCTGCAAGGAGCGCCAGTCTGCAAGGAGCTGCCAGTCTGCAAGGAGCAGCCAGTCTGCAAGGAGCTGTCAGTCTGCAAGGAGCTGTCAGCCTGCATGGAGCAGTCAGAGCTGTCAGTCTGCAAGGAGCTGCCAGTCTGCAGGGAGCTGTCAGTCTGCAAGGAGCTGCCAGTCTGCAAGGAGCTGCCAGTCTGCAAGGAGCTGTCAGTCTGCAAGGAGCTGTCAGCCTGCATGGAGCAGTCAGAGCTGCCAGTCTGCAAGGAGCTGCCAGTCTGCAAAGAGCTGTCAGTCTGCAGGGAGCTGTCAGTCTGCAAGGTGCTGTCAGCCTGCATGGAGCAGTCAGAGCTGTCAGTCTGCATGAAGCAGCCAGAGCTGCCAGTCTGCAAGGAGCTGCCAGTCTGCAAGGAGCTGTCAGTCTGCAAGGAGCTGTCAGCCTGCATGAAGCAGTCAGAGCTGTCAGTCTGCAAGGATCTGCCAGTCTGCAGGGAGCTGTCAGTCTGCAAGGAGCTGTCAGTCTGCAAGGAGCTGCCAGTCTGCAAGGAGCTGTCAGTCTGCAAGGAGCTGTCAGCCTGCATGGAGCAGTCAGAGCTGTCAGTCTGCATAGAGCAGCTAGATCCGCCAGTCAGCCATGATCTTCTAGATCTGCCAGTCAACCAGATTCTTCCAGATCAGCCTGTCAACCAGAATCTTCCAGATCTGCTAGTCAACCAGAATCTTCCAGATCTGCTAGTCAACCAGAATCTTCCAGATCTGCTAGTCAACCAGAATCTTCCAGATCTGCTAGTCAACCTGAATCTTCCAGATCCGCCAGCCAGCCAGGATCTACCGGAGCCTACTACCTACCTGAGCTTCATCTCAGTACTGGGCTTCCTCTCAGTACTGGGCTTCCCCTCAGTACTGGGCTTCCCCTCAGTTCCGGGCTGCCCCTCAGTCCCGAGCTGCCTCAGTCCCGAGCTGCCCCTCAGTCCCGAGCTGCCCCTCAGTCCCGAGCTGCCCCTCAGTCCCGAGCTGCCCCTCAGTCCCGAGCTGCCCCTCAGTCCTGAGCTGCCCCTCAGTCCCGAGCTGCCCCTCAGTCCCGAGCTGTCCCTCAGTCCCGAGATGCCCCTCAGTCACGAGCTGCTCCTCAGTTCTGTGGGGTTCTGGGTGAGGACTATTAGGCCATGGTCGGCGGCGAGGGTGGATTATCCCAGGACGCGAAGGGGAGGAACTATGACATTTATGGAGTGGGGTCCACATCCCGAGCCGGAGCCGCCACCATGGACAGACGCCCACCCGGACCCTCCCTATGGTTTTGAGGTGCGTCCGGGAGTCCGCACCTTGGGGGGGGGGTTCTGTCACGCCTTGGTCATTGTATTTTGTGTTTTCGTTATATATTTGGTCAGGCCAGGGTGTGACAGGGGTTTATGTTATTTATGTTATTAAAGACATGAGTAACCACCACGCTGCATTTCGGTCCTCTCTTTCGACAAACGAAGAACGCCGTTACACAGGCTTTTTGATTGTGCATCCCTAAGTAACAGTACAGATAAATTCTGGCCTAGTCTCCATCTTACTGTAGAAATTATTGTTGATAGAAAGTCTAAAAAGTTGCTGCTGTTAAAATACGTATTTTATTCTGAACTGGAATAAACTGATTGATCACATCACACAGATGTAGACCAGAAAACACACACATACACACAGTCTTAATGAGAGGTGTGCGGCTGGTTGAGGTTTTCAACAAGCATGCCTATTCTAGGCTCAGTTTTTGACAGTGCATCACTGAGGTCATGCTCAGCACTGACACTGTTTCTGTACTTGAGAACCCCGACTTGCATATGTGGTGCCAAACTGGATCAGAACATCTTACTGCTCTCTCAGTCAGGCAGGAGACCACTTCCTGCTGCAGATGAACAACCCAGAAATGTGAGAGTTTTTGCCCCCAAAATCATCTTGCTTCAATCAGTTCATTCCAGTTCAAAATGAAAATGATTACTTGTAACAGCAACAGTTCCAACCTAGACTTGTTTTCAACAATAATTTCTACAGTCAAATGTACACTCGGCCTGAATTGTTCATCTTCATCTGTACTGTTTCTTAGGGTTGCACTACCAGTAGCTAGTTAGCTTGCTTTGGCTAACGTTAGCTATTAGCTGTGTAACGTTACAAGGCCAGGGGATTGTTTGAAAGGTAAACTCACATCTACTACTATGGTAGATAGTACTCCATTATTTCTGCTTATCATCACCAGTTATTAAATGACAACAATGCCTTGTTAGTTGACTTACTTTTCCACTGTTGAAGCACTGTTTCCTGGAGCACCCTGCCCTGTTCTGAAAGAACTCCCTGGGTTAACCCCCATGCTGTGGATGTTTGGTCAGGATCTGTCATTTTATTAATTTGTTAGTTTTGGGAGACTCATTACTAAGCACTTCCACACACAAAACACATTGTGGGCGCTTCTCGTTATTCCTCAAAGTTTGTATGAAAGAGACAAAAACTCCTCACTGTATTTGCGTTTCATGACGATTGAGCTCAGTCAGAACTTGTGGCTAGCGTGAGTCCATTTCGTGACAGCGGTGAGTGAAGGCGTGTGGGAATAACAAGTCAGTGGCTTGAACCATAGCGCCACAGCGTGTGGGTCGCGAAATGATTTTCAATAAAAACAGATTTATTGGTAAACTGTGGTAAACTTTGAAGCACAGGGGCATCTCCCTCTCCCTCTCCCTCTACCTCTACCTCTCCCTCTCCCTCTCCCTCTCCCTCTCCCTCTACCTCTACCTCTCCCTCTACCTCTACCTCTCCCTCTACCTCTCCCTCTACCTCTACCTCTCCCTCTCGCACAGCTGCCAAACTAGAGCAGAGAGCGCACTGAACCGAGTGCGCAGTTGCACTTGGCCAAATCAATTCCAGTAATTAATTAAATAATTATACATTTACGTTGCGACACACCATTAACCATTAGCGACCAACTTTGCGTCACGACCCATACTTTAAGACACGCTGCTCTGTGGGGCTTACACGCTAGCCTCCCAGCTGCCTGACTGCCTGCACTGCCTGACTGCCTGCACCCCTTGGCTTGTTGTGATTGCACACTTACATATACAGACACACACACACAGGGATGCTGGCCCATGTTGTGTCAAGTTGGCTTGATGTCCTTTGGTTGGTGGACCATTCTTTATACACACGGGAAACTGTTGAGCGTGAAATACCCAGCAGTGTTGCAGACCTTGACACAAACCGGTGCGCCTGGTACCTACTACCATACTCTGTTCAAAGACACTTCAATCTTTTGTCTTGCCCATTCACCCTCTGAATGGCACACATACACAATCCATGTCTCAAGGCTTAAAAACCTTCTTTAACCTGTCTCCTCCCCTTCATCTGCACTGATTGAAGTGGATTTAACAAGTGACATCAATAAGGGGTCATAGCTTTCACCTGGATTCACCTGGTCAGCCTGTCATGGAAAGAGCCACTGTTCTTAATGTTTGGGATACTCAGTGCTGAATAACAATTGATTCCAATTCAAACTTCTATTTTCACCAAACCCTAAGCCTAACCCTAAACCTCACCCCTAAACCTAACACTAAAATAGCCTTTTTAACAAGTGAGGACTGGCAGAATGTCCTCAATGTCCTCACAATTTTTGTTGGTTTACAATTCTTTTGAGTGCTTTTGGAAACTCACAGTAATAGACTAATGTGTACATGCGCACACACACACACACACACATTAGTACACTGAGGTTGTGTCTACACTCATAGACGATCAAAGAACAACCAAGAAGGTGGGGGAAAGATAAGCAACCCAACACTTACGTGCGACTTCTGCTATCAAAACGTGAAGACCGCATTGAATAGACGGGTCTAGATGCACAAAAGTGGCTTTGTGGTGTGATTGTGTTCAGATCTGTCTGACCACTTCAGGAGGTGGTCAGGGCTGCATTGTGTACAGATTCCTCCTCGGTCTGGACACAGTCAGGCTACCGAAAGCGCATACAGTGGGCGACGTCATCAGCACTTCTTCCAAGAAAACAAGAAAACTTGTGTTTTTGGACCGAGAGACACCTTTTCATTATAACATTGGAGGAAATGCTATCCAGCCAGCTAAACATCTATCTTTTTTTTTACTTAGAGTTATGCTAACCCATTTGCAATCCCTTTGGTGTTGCTTGCTAGCTTGCTGGCTAGACACAGAGGTTAGCTGGTTAGTTTGCTACAATAGTTAGCTACTGCCATCAGTTGTTGTTGTTGTGTTATTATCATATTTAGCCTATTCCACCATTTGTAGAATACATACTGGCATTTGAATATACCGCAGGAAAAGGGATACGGTAGACACATTTCAAAGTAGGTGAAGATGCATGACGTGTTTGGAATTCCATGATCAGAATACTGAAGCTGCCTGAACTGTCAAGTCTAGACACGGCCTGACACACACACACACACACACACACACACACGTCTCTACTGCATGCCTCCTCTCCCTCAGAGACCTAGACCAGAAAGAGAAGGAACGGTGGAGCAGAGTCAGAGAAGAGGATGAAAGGAAAGGAAGACGTTCGATATGATCAGAACCCAGCAGAGAGTGAGTGAGAGCAGAAGGAGTCGTTTGTGGGTGTTTTGTTGTAGGGCGGCGTCATGTGGTGTAGAGGTTATAGCAGTGACTCGTGGGACTAGAGAAGTGCATTAAGGGCCACGTGGCGTTTGGCCCTGAAAACCCAGCTGGCCATGGAATTCATTCGGAATTATTGCAGTATATTCCTCAAGAGACTACAGAGTCCTAGTGTGAGAAATGAATAACGGTATCTATTCGGTACAGATATCAGTGAGGCAAGCCGTGTCCCAAAAGAGCCTATTCCCTATGTGGTGCACAACTTCGGACCAGAGCTTGGTAGTGCACTATGTAATGGATAGGGTGCCATTTGGGACACAGTCATAGTTAACCAAGCTAATGGACAATTATATTTTATGTAATAAAATAACATGGGAAATGTTTTCGCTCGTCCGATTCAAAGGGTCAACCATCCCTGAAATGAGCCGAAATCCAGAGGCAAATAGTGTGACTTTTCTTTTCGTCCATCCGGTCCATGTACAATGAAGTCTGATTTACAAAACTGGTTCAAATAAGCAATTCCTCCATTGTCCACCCCAAGGCCTGACAGCTTATCACAATTAATGCCTGTGAATGGCAAGGTGCTGTCAAGTTCCAGAACAGACACACACAGATGGACATACACACACAGATGGACATACACACACAGATGGACATACACACACAGATGGACATACACACACAGATGGACATACACACACAGATGGACACACCCTTCCTGGTCTTAGAGCATTTTGTATTATTTTGTAAGAAAATCCGAGACACTCCAATTAGTATGATATGTTACATTTTGTATGGTATGTGTTATTTTGTGGATGTCCATCATCCATTTCAAATCAAATTGTATTTGTCACGTACACATGGTTATTGCGAGTGTAGCGAAATGCTTGCGCTTGTAGTGCAGCAATATCAACAAATAATCTAACAATTCCACAACAACTACCTAATACACACAAATCTAAGTAAAGGGATGGAATAAGGATATGTACATATAACTATATGGATGAGCAATGACCGAGCGATATAGGCAAAATGCAGTAGATGGTATAAAATACAGTATATACATATGGGATGAGTAATGCAAGATATGTAAACATCATTATTACTATATGTTAGAGTGGCCAATGATTTCAAGTCTGTATGTAGCCAGCAGCCTCTCTGTGTTAGTGATGGCTGTTTATCAGTCTGATGGCCTTGAGATAGAAGCTATTTTTCAGTCTCTCGGTTGGTAGCGGGGTGAACAGGCAGTGGCTCGGGTGGTTGTTGTGCTTGATGATCTTTCTGGCCTTCTTGTGACATCGGGTGCTGTAGGTGTCCTGTAGGGGAGGTAGTTTGCCCCCGGTGATGCGTAGTGCAGACCGCACCACCGTCTGGAATGCCCTGCGGTTGTGGGCGATACAGTTGCCATACCAGGTGGTGATACAGCCCAACAGGATGCTCTCAATAGTGCATCTGTAAAGGTTTGTGGGGGTTTTAGGTGACAAGCCACATTTCTTCAACCTACTGAGGTTCAAGAGGCGCTGTTGCACCTTCTTCACCACACTGTCTGTGTGGGTGGACCATTTCAGTTTGTCTGTGATGTGTACGCCGAGGAACGTAAAACTTTCCACCTTCTCCACTGCTGTCCCATCAATGTGGATAGTGGGGTGCTTCCTCCGCTGTTTTCTGAAGTCCACGATCATCTCCTTTGTTTTGATGATGTTGAGTGAGAGGTTGTTTTCCTGACACCACACTCGAGTGCCCTCACCTCCTCCATATACAGTAGGCTATCTCGTAGTTGTTGGTGATCAAGCCTACTACTGTTGTGTCGTCTGCAAACTTGATGATCGAGTTAGAGGCGTGTATGGCCATGCAGTCATGGGTGAACAGGAAGTACAGGAGGGAGCTGAGCACGCACCCTTGTGGGGCCCCAGTGTTGAGGATCAGCGAAGCGGAGATGTTGTTTCCTACCTTCCACCTGGGGGCGGCCCGTCAGGAAGTCCAGGACCCAATGGCACAGGGCAGGGTTTGAGACCCAGGGCCTCAAGCTTAATGATGAGCTTGGAGGGTAATATGGTGTTGAATGCTGAGCTATAGTCAATGAACAGCATTCTTACATAGGTATTCCTCTTGTCCAGATGGGATAGGGCAGTGTGCAGTGTGATGGTAATTGCATCGTCTGTGGACCTATTGCAAATTGCAGTGGGTCTAGGGCAAGGGGGGGGGCACTTCAATCCAGCTCACGAGACATAAAAAAAAAATGCGTCCCTCCGTTGAATTTCAAAATCCCGATGTGGCCCTTGAGCCAAAAAGTTTGACCACCCCTGGTCTAGGGTGACAGGTAAGGTGGAGGTGATATGATCCTTGACGAGTCTCTCAAAGCACTTCATGATAACAGATAGTCATTCAGTTCAGTTACCTTTGCCTTCTTGGGTACAGGAACAGCAATTTCGTATTATATGTGCCAAGTTTGCAAAACGTACCATATGTTACGATCTGCCAAACCTATGATATGTTGTGAATTCTGGCTAGCTGGCTAACGTTAGCTAGCTGGCTAATGTTAGCCAGGCTAGGAGTTAGGGGTTAGAGTTAAGGTTAGGTTTAGGTTTTGGAGTTGGGTTAGGGGAAGGGTTAGCTAACATGCTAAGTAGTTGCAAAGTAACTCAAATGCTAAAGTCATCTGTGATGAGATTAGAACTTGCAACCTTTGGGTTGCTAGACATTCGCGTTATACACCCACTCATCCACCCCGACCAACCACCTGACTTTCATTTTTTCCTTAAATAACCATCTGTTTCATGTAACCATACCAAATGTAAAATATCATAATAATTTCAGTGTCCCAGGTTTATATTGGGACACTATGAGACCAGGCTGCACACACAGACAAACCCACACACCTCCCCGTCCTCCTCTTCAGTTAGTCTCTAGAAGTGCTGGAGCCTCTGGTCAGGTCACTGCCTCAATACTGACAGCTCTGTCAGCCTGCAGGGCTCAGGAAAGAGTGTGTGTGTGTGTGTGTGTGTTAGAGGAGGCTGGTGGGAGGAGCTATAGGAGGACGGGCTCATTGTAATAGCTGGAATGGAATATATGGAACGGTATTAAACCTATGGAAACCACATATTTGACTCCATTTATCCAATTCCAGCAATTACAACGAGGCCATCCTCCAATAGCTCCTCCCACCAGCCTCCTCTGGTGTGTATGTGTAGTTATACAGTATATGTGCAGTGTGTGTGTGTGTGTGTGTGTGTGTGTTTGTGTGTGTATGCCTGCCTGCCTCTGTGTGTTTGCTGATTGTGGATTCTAACTCTGCGCTGCTCTCACGGGGACGGTGCACAAACAGACAGAGACTCTGAGAGCACTCCCTCTCTGTCTTTCAGGAGAGACAGCCACTGTTCAAATATGTTTTGAAGCCTCCGCGGCAGAGGGCAAAGAAACAGACAGCTGCAGCAGAGGCCTCACACACCTCCTCTCCTCGTCTCTCGTTCAAATCTCTATATTTTGAGACTCACTCTTTTCAAAGAGAGCAGAGTGACTTTGTTCAAAGAGCTTCAAGTACATTGCTGTGTGACTGTTAGCAGAGGTGTCACGCCCATAGGGGGCACAGGGGCATGTGCCCCCTCAGATTTGTCCTGTTTAAATAAATACAAAATATACACAATGTTTTGTAGAATTTTGTTGTTGTTGTTTGTCTGTAATACTACTAGCCAACTAGTAATTTTTTCAAGTTGGTTTCATCTAGCCCAGATGGGTTCCCAATCTCCCAATCTCATGACTAGCTATCAAGAAGGCATTTCAGGCTATCAATCCAATTAGAGTAGCTAGCTTGTCTAACTATCTTAGCTGGCCTGCTGGCAAGGTTGTTAGACTTTAGAAAGCAAGCAGTTACTAAATGTACTGAATAAGACTTACATTCTTTTCAATATTTTACCCAAATTTTTAGCAGAGATGTAGAGAAGCATATTTAGTTAATATTTTGGTTTTAAGTAGTCAGGAGGATACAGACAGCTCAAGAGGTATGCTTAGATATCTTTATCTACTTCTCCAGAGTCAGATTAACTCGTAGATACCATTTTTATGTCTTTGAGTGCAGCGTTAGCGCAATAACAAAGTCTATGGTAACTGCTAGCATGCTAGTAGATACCATAGACTTCCAGTCATTGTGCTAATGCTAATGCTAAACTACCTCTAACTTCCTTCCTACTGGATGCCGAGACATAAAAATGGCATCCACGACTTCATCTAACTCTGACAATGTAGATAAAGATATCTAAGCATACCTCTTAAGCTGACTCATTGCCAAAATCCCAAAGTATCCCTTTAGGTATAATGAGTGTGGCTTTAAAATTATGTTTTCAGGATGTTTTTTTTGCTAAATTCACCAACTCACAGACTGGGGGGCCTTGACCCCTCCAGATCACCCACCAGCCATCCAATGTACTTTGTGCCCCCTCAGATGTTTGGGGTGCATGACGCCCTTGTCTGTTAGGCTACAGTAAACGAACACTACAGTAGGGAAGGCATTTCTTCAAAGTTGTGTGGGTCGTTGCATTGTATTGCTCACTAACCACACTGACTTCATGCTTTCAAAGCAACTATTATAGAGGGATTTATTCTCAAGGGAAATATTGAGGCTGGCGGAATCCTTTGCAATACATTATCTCAAATGTCAGAGGTTTACTTTATGGAAATAATGGCTTCATTCCAGTGCATTGACTCTATCCATTTGTTTCAGTGCATTGACTATCCATTCATTCCAGTGCATTGACTCTATCCATTCTTTGCAGTGCATTGGGTTCATATATTTATTTGAGTCCATTGGATATACATACATTTTAGTGAATTGTGAGTATTTGTGTGTTGTTTACTCGAGTGCATTGGGTGCATGTGCTGATCACATATGTAGGAGTACAGGCCCAGGGGCGTGCTTTGGGAAAAGTGACCACTCACCTCCTATTTTATTCATTTATTTTTGAACCTTTATTTAACTAGGCAAGTCAGTTAAGAACAAATTCTTATTTACAATGACAGCCTACCAAAAGGGCTCCTGTGGGGACGGGGGCTGGGATTAAAAATACTAAATAAAATATAGGACAAAACACATCACGACAAGAGAGACACCACAACACTATATAAAGAGAGACGTATAAGACAACAACATAGCATGGTAGCAACACAATATGATAACACAACATGACAACAACATGGTAAGACAACAACATAGCATGGTAGCAACACAACATGGTAACAACACAACATGACAATGACATGGTAGCAACACAACATGACAGCAGCCCAGCATGGTAGCAGCACAAGACATGGTACAAACATTATTGGGCACAGACAACAGCACAACGGGCAAGAAGGTAGAGACAACAATACATCACGCCAAGTAGCTACAACTGTCAGTAAGAGTGTCCATGTATCCTGTTAAATGATTTGTCATATGTGCCGAATACATAAATTATAATGCAAAAGGAATAGAATACACAATAATGAAGCTATATACAGGGAGGACCAGTACCAGATCACTCTGCAGAGGTACGAGGTATTGGAGGCAGGGTAAAGTGACTAGGCATCAGGATAGATAATAATAAGGTATTAGAGGTAGATATGTACATGGAGGCAGGGTAAAGTGACTAGGTATCAGGATAGATAATAATAATAAGGCATTAGAGGTAGATATGTACATGGAGGCAGGGTAAAGTGACTAGGCATCAGGATAGATAATAATAAGGTATTAGAGGTAGATATGTACATGGAGGCAGGGTAAAGTGACTAGGTATCAGGATAGATAATAATAAGGTATTAGAGGTAGATATGTACATGGAGGCAGGGTAAAGTGACTAGGCATCAGGATAGATAATAATAAGGTATTAGAGGTAGATATGTACATGGAGGCAGGGTAAAGTGACTAGGCATCAGGATGGATAATAATAAGGTATTAGAGGTAGATATGTACATGGAGGCAGGGTAAAGTGACTAGGTATCAGGATAGATAATAATAAGGTATTAGAGGTAGAGATGTACATGAAGGCAGGGTAAAGTGACTAGGCATCAGGATAGATAATAATAAGAGTAAATAAAGATCAGAGTAGCAGCAGCATAAGATGTGTGTCAGTGTAGTGTGTGTGTGTGAGTGAATGTTTATTTACAGTAGTGTGTATGTATAGTTGAGTGTGCATAGAGTCAGTGCAAGATAGTCCGGGTAACCATTTAATTAACCATTTAGTATTCCTATGGCTATTTAGCAGTCGTATGGCTATTTAGCAGTCGTATGGCTATTTAGCAGTCTTATGGCTATTTAGCAGTCTTATGGCTATTTAGCAGTCGTATGGCTATTTAGCAGTCGTATGGCTATTTAGCAGTCTTATGGCTATTTAGCAGTCTTATGGCTATTTAGTAGTCGTATGGCTATTTAGCAGTCGTATGGCTATTTAGCAGTCGTATTGCTATTTAGCAGTCGTATGGCTATTTAGCAGTCGTATGGCTATTTAGCAGTCGTATGGCTATTTAGCAGTCTTATGGCTATTTAGCAGTCGTATGGCTATTTAGCAGTCGTATGGCTATTTAGCAGTCTTATGGCTATTTAGCAGTCTTATGGCTTGAGGGTAGAACCTGTCTCGGAGCCTGTTGGTCCGAGAGCCGATGCTCTGGTATCGTTTGTCAGAGGTAGCAGAGTGAACAGTCTATGGCTTAGGTGGCTGGAGTCTTTGGCAATATTTCAGTCCTTCCTCTGACGCCGCTTGATACAAAGGTCTTGGATGGCAGGGAGCTCGATCCCAGTGATATATTGGGCTGTATTGAAGCTCTTGACCCGCTCTCTGACCTCCTCCCTGTAGGCTGTCTCATTGCCGTCAGTGATCAGGCCTACCACCGTTGTGTCGTCAACCAACCTGATAATGGTATTGGGGGTCAGCGTGGAGTGGTGTTGCCTACCCTCACCACCTGGGGACGGACTGTCAGGAAGTGGAGTGGGTAAGGTATCTGGGATGATGGTGTTGATGTGTGTTATGACCAGCCTTTCAAGCATAATTACAGACTGGGACAAGGAGAGATTGAGAATGTCAATGAAGACACTTGGCAGCTGGTCTTCATATGCTTTGAGAGCGCACCCTGGTGTTCCATCTGGCCCGGCGGCCTTGCGAGTGTTTACCTGTTTAAAACTTTTAACTTTTATAACTCATAGTTTCCCTTTCTAATCTGTTATCATCTGCAAGCCCTGCCACATACGACTAGGGTCAGAGCCGATGTAATAGGATTCCACCTTCCTCCTATATTGTCCTCTTTCATGTTTGATGTCTCGTCAGAGCTCGTAGCGGGCTTTCTTGTCTGGGCCATGTCTGTGTCCCGTTCTTTGTAAGCGGTAGCTCTTGCCTTTAGCCCAGTGTGGATATTGCCTATAATCCATGTTTTTGGGGGGTTTGGATACCTTCTTATAGTCAATGGTCACCATAGCAGCACCCACCTGTAGCACACGCTCCATTAGGTATATTTCACTGGTCACCCCCAAAGCCAATTCCTCCTTTGGCCGCCTTTCCTTCCAGTTCTCTGCAGCCAATGACTGGAACGAATTGCAAAAATCACTGAAGCTGGAGACTCATATCTCCCTCACTAACTTTAAGCACCAGCTGTCAGATCAGCTCACAGATCACTGCACCTGTACATAGCCCATCTGTAGAAAGCCCATCCAACTACCTCATCCCCATACTGTAATTTATTTATTTTTTGCTCCTTTGCACCCCAGTATCTCTACTTGCACATTTATCTTCTGCACATCTATCACTTCAGTGTTTAATTGCTAAATTGTAATTATTTCGCCACTATGGCCTATTTATTGCCTTACCTCCCTTATCATATCTCATTTGCACACACTGTATATAGACTTTTTCTATTGTGTTATTGACTGTATGTTTGTTTATTCCATGTGTAACTCTGTGTTGTTTGTGTTGCACTGCTTTGCTTTATCTTGGCCAGGTCACAGTTGTAAATGAGAACTTGTTCTCAACTGGCCTACCTGGATAAATAAAGGAGAAATAAAACAATAAAACTGTGGTAACCTCTTCAATGCTATTGGATAGCGGAACATATCCCAGTCTGTGTGCTAGAAAAACAGTCTGGCGTCTGCCTCATCAGACCACTTCCGTATTGAGTGTGGCACTGGTAACCTATGAACTGAGGGTTGGGGGTGTGTGTGTGTGTGTGTTTGTGTGTGTGATGGTGGGGAGATCTGACAAAACGTTGACGCATCAAAGGCAGAGAGCATGACTGGCATTTTCATCTGAGGCCCATGCACTGAGCTTTGATGATCGAGATAACCACAGCTGCATGGACCGACGTCATGGAGATGGATTTCAACTCCTCCACAGCACGGGGCTTTTGCATATTACATGGCTTGCTAGAATTTAGTGAGAAGCCAACGTGTGCAGTTTGTGTGTGGGCTTGTTTACATGTACAGTACACGGTGTGTATGAGAGGAGGAAGGCTGACGTCTGTAAGATATGGTCGACAGAGAAACCTATTAGTCTCCAAAGGAGATCATCTTTCCTATACATTTTCACAGTACGTTTCCAAGTATGTTATTCAGGAAGACTTTAATACGAAACAAAGGAAACATAGGCGCTTGTCTCAGTCGCTCTCCTCTCCGCTGTCTCTCTCCTCTCCTCCACACAGGGAAGTTCACGTGTATCGAGGTGCGATTCCACCTGGAGAGACAGATGGGCTATTATCTGATCCAGATGTACATCCCCAGCCTCCTCATCGTCATCCTCTCCTGGGTCTCCTTCTGGATTAACATGGACGCCGCGCCCGCCAGGGTGGCGCTGGGCATCACCACCGTGCTCACCATGACCACCCAGAGCTCCGGTTCTAGAACGTCTCTACCTAAGGTGGGTCGGGGTGCAGAGTGTGTGAGAGCGTGAGTGGGGGTGCAGTTGTGTGGGTTGGCAGGAGAGTGTGTTGTGTGCATCACCACTGGGCTCGCCCCAAAAAGGTGTCCCTTCTTCAGGACTGACTGTCCGTTGTTGATTTATGGTCTAGGTACAGGGTGACTTTTTCGGTTTGCTTAACGGAGCCTTTGTCTGGAGACTTTGTGTCCGTCTGTCGGTCTGTCTCTTTTTTCTGATTGTGTGACTGTGACTTTGTCTCCGTCTGTCAGTCTGTCTCTTTTCTCTGACTGTGTGACTGTGACTTTGTCTCCGTCTGTCAGTCTCTCTTTTCTCTGACTGTGTGACTGTGACTTTGTCTCCGTCTGTCAGTCTGTCTCTTTTCTCTGACTGTGTGACTGTGACTTTGTCTCTGTCTGTCTCTTTTCTCTGACTGTGTGACTGTGACTTTGTCTCCGCCTGTCGGTCTGTCTCTGCTCTCTGACTGTGTGACTGTGACTTTGTCTCCGCCTGTCGGTCTGTCTCTGCTCTCTGACTGTGTGACTGTGACTTTGTCTCCGTCTGTCGGTCTGTCTCTTTTCTCTGACTGTGTGACTGTGACTTTGTCTCCGTCTGTCGGTCTGTCTCTTTTCTCTGACTGTGTGACTGTGACTTTGTCTCCGTCTGTCGGTCTGTCTCTTTTCTCTGACTGTGTGACTGTGACTTTGTCTCCGTCTGTCGGCCTGTCTCTGCTCTCTGACTTTGTGACTGTGACTTTGTCTCCGTCTGTCAGTCTGTCTCTGCTCTCTGACTGTGTGTCTGTGACTATGTCTCTGTCTGTCTCTGCTCTCTGACTGTGTGACTGTGACTTTGTCTCCGTCTGTCTGTCTGTCGGTCTGTCTCTGCTCTCTGACTGTGTGACTGTGACTTTGTCTCCGTCTGTCTGTCTGTCGGTCTGTCTCTGCTCTCTGACTGTGTGACTATGACTTTGTCTCTCTGGTGTTGTAGGTGTCCTATGTGAAGGCCATCGACATCTGGATGGCGGTGTGTCTGCTCTTCGTATTCTCCGCTCTGCTCGAGTACGCCGCCGTCAACTTTGTCTCCAGGCAACACAAGGAACTCTTAAGACTCCGCCCGCGGAGAACGAAGAAGAAGGTAACGTTTACAGACCAATCTAGAACACATTCGTCGAATCAGAGCGTGAACAAATAACTCCATGCAACAATGACTGCATATTGCCGTTATGGCGTGGTTCCTTAAGGAGCTCTGAGGCTGAAGTAAGTGGTCACATAGCACTAACGAATAACTCATATCTCAATGCTTTAGCACCTAACAAGCAATGAAACAAGCAATTCTATCCTTTACAGATATATCCTTCTCAGACATACAGTACACGTACACTGAGTATACCAAACATTAGGAACACCTTCCCCTTTTTCCCTCAGAACAGCCTCAATTTGTTGTGACTCTACAAGGTGGCAAAAGCGTTCCACAGGAATGCTGGCCCATGTTGACTTCAATGCTTCCCACCACTGTGTCAAGTTGTCTGGATGTCCTTTGGGTGGTGGACCATTCTTGATACGCACGGGAAACTGTTGAGTGTGAAAAACCTAGCAGGGTTGCATTTCTTGACACAAACCATTGCACCTGGCACCTACTACCACACCCTGTTCAAAGTCACTTAAATATTTTGCCTTGCCCATCTTTTGCCTTGGCACACATACACAATCCATGTCTCAGTTGTCTCAAGGCTTAAAGATCCTTCCTGTCTCCTCCCCTTCATCTACGCTGATTGAAGTGGATTTAACAAGAGACATCAATAAGGGATCATAGCTTTCCCCTGGATTCACCTGGTCAGTCTGTCATGGAAAGAGCAGGTGTTCTTAATTTTCTGTCCACTTAGTGTATATTGTGAGAGTTTATACCACAGATTGTATTATATTGGATTGCTAATGTAAAGAGCTTGTAGCACTGTAGCAAACCATAACTAGTTGTGTCAAAGTCCATGAAACAAGCAGTGTGACATGAAATGTTGTCTGAAGACTGTCTGAGGATGTTGAGAAATGTCAAAAGATGAGGTTGACAGAGGAGCTCTGGGAATTAGTCGGCCAAAAATGTGACTTGACGGATGTCGGGGCGGCTTAGTGGCCTTGACTCTGTGGTTAATTGGGTTTCTGGCCTTTTGGACATTTTAAAAGAGTAAGATGGAAAAGTCCAATTATACGCTGTCTGTCACTAAATCGGGCCCTAGCTTGGACTCTGGGCCTGGGTCAGATAAACCATGTCTCTGTGGTCAAAAGGCTTGCTTATTTAGGTTATTGAAGCTATTTATCCAGGCAATTCAGTTGCGGTCAAATTCTTACTCATGAAAGTAGACCATAGAAAGTTAGCATAATCTTTGTATTCGGACTAGGCAAAACAACATGGCCTTGTTTGACACAAAGAAAAAGTTGAGGCACACCAGCAAAGCAACTTCCCCAACAGGTGCAACGTTCTACCATCCATCCAGTCAACACTGCACCCGTGTGGCCATATACTGTTACTACACCAACCTGACGTGCACCAAGGATAAAACTTCCAATGTTTACTTCGACATGTTTACTACAAAGCTTCCTGAAGGACAGAACGGGTCAGTGTCTGAACATTTGGCTGATGTCTGTGTTTCTTCCTATCCCTCATCCATTAATATAAAATGGAGACATACAAAAAAAGACTGCCTCTCTCTGTACCAGGGGAAGAGTCCATTTTCTTTATACTGTGTGGATTTTACCAAGGGAATACTCAGGCCAATCAAATCAGAGAGATGGAGGGAAATTGAGATAGAACACGATGAGATAAAGATGAATGAACACTGCTTGTAACCAAGAGGAGGAAAAAGTCACTCTGAAGTGTAGTAAGTGGATAGGGGTCATTGTCAATTCAAACATGCAGGGCTCAGCCTTTCTCTAATTAACTTGTGGTAACCAACTTATCTAGAAGTCAAATACCAACACACACACAAAACAATTATGTTATGTTCAATTTCACCTCGCCCAGTTTCTTAGAGTATGGCACAACATTCGTTTTGATTCACCTTCTTGTTTGATGTTCTTGTCTATTTTCATGTGTTTCTGGCATATCCACATGGTTTCAGTCATGTCCACAGCGTTTCAGGCATGTCCACAGCGTTTCAGGCATATTCACAGGGTTTCAGGCATATACATAGCGCGTTTCAGGCATGTCCACGGCGTTTCAGGCATGTCCACGGCGTTTCAGGCATGTCCACAGTGTTTCAGGCATGTCCACAGTGGTTCAGGCATGTCCACGGCATTTCAGGCATGTCCACAGTGTTTCAGGCATGTCCACAGTGTTTCAGGCATGTCCACGGCGTTTCAGGCATGTCCACAGTGTTTCAGGCATGTCCACAGTGGTTCAGGCATGTCCACGGCATTTCAGGAATGTCCACAGTGTTTCATGCATGTCCACGGCGTTTCAGGCATGTCCACAGCGTTTCAGGCATGTCCACGGCGTTTCAGGCATGTCCACAGTGGTTCAGGCATGTCCACAGTGGTTCAGGCATGTCCACAGCGTTTCAGGCATGTCCACGGCGTTTCAGGCATGTCCACAGTGGTTCAGGCATATCCACAGTGGTTCAGGCATGTCCACAGTGGTTCAGGCATGTCCACAGCGTTTCAGGCATGTCCACAGCGTTTCAGGCATGTCCACAGTGTTTCAGGCATGTCCACAGCGTTTCAGGCATATTCACAGGGTTTCAGGCATATACATAGCGCGTTTCAGGCATGTCCACGGCGTTTCAGGCATGTCCACGGCGTTTCAGGCATGTCCACAGTGTTTCAGGCATGTCCACAGTGGTTCAGGCATGTCCACGGCATTTCAGGCATGTCCACAGTGTTTCAGGCATGTCCACAGTGTTTCAGGCATGTCCACGGCGTTTCAGGCATGTCCACAGTGTTTCAGGCATGTCCACAGTGGTTCAGGCATGTCCACGGCATTTCAGGAATGTCCACAGTGTTTCATGCATGTCCACGGCGTTTCAGGCATGTCCACAGCGTTTCAGGCATGTCCACGGCGTTTCAGGCATGTCCACAGTGGTTCAGGCATGTCCACAGTGGTTCAGGCATGTCCACAGCGTTTCAGGCATGTCCACGGCGTTTCAGGCATGTCCACAGTGGTTCAGGCATATCCACAGTGGTTCAGGCATGTCCACAGTGGTTCAGGCATGTCCACAGCGTTTCAGGCATGTCCACAGCGTTTCAGGCATGTCCACAGTGTTTCAGGCATGTCCACAGTGGTTCAGGCATGTCCACAGTGGTTCAGGCATGTCCACAGCGTTTCATGCATGTCCACGGCGTTTCAGGCATGTCCACAGCGTTTCAGGCATGTCCACGGCGTTTCAGGCATGTCCACAGTGGTTCAGGCATGTCCACAGTGGTTCAGGCATGTCCACAGCGTTTCAGGCATGTCCACGGCGTTTCAGGCATGTCCACAGTGGTTCAGGCATATCCACAGCGTTTCAGGCATGTCCACAGCGTTTCAGGCATGTCCACAGTGTTTCAGGCATGTCCACAGTGGTTCAGGCATGTCCACAGTGGTTCAGGCATGTCCACAGCGTTTCATGCATGTCCACGGCGTTTCAGGCATGTCCACAGCGTTTCAGGCATGTCCACGGCGTTTCAGGCATGTCCACAGTGGTTCAGGCATGTCCACAGTGGTTCAGGCATGTCCACAGCGTTTCAGGCATGTCCACGGCGTTTCAGGCATGTCCACAGTGGTTCAGGCATATCCACAGTGGTTCAGGCATGTCCACAGTGGTTCAGGCATGTCCACAGCGTTTCAGGCATGTCCACAGCGTTTCAGGCATGTCCACAGTGTTTCAGGCATGTCCACAGTGGTTCAGGCATGTCCACAGTGGTTCAGGCATATCCACAGCGTTTCAGGCATGTCCACAGTGTTTCAGGCATGTCCACAGTGGTTCAGGCATGTCCACAGTGGTTCAGGCATGTCCACAGCGTTTCAGGCATGTCCACAGTGTTTCAGGCATGTCCACAGTGGTTCAGGCATGTCCACAGTGGTTCAGGCATGTCCACAGCGTTTCAGGCATGTCCACAGTGTTTCAGGCATGTCCACAGTGGTTCAGGCATGTCCACAGTGTTTCAGGCATGTCCACAGTGGTTCAGGCATATCCACAGTGGTTCAGGCATATCCACAGTGAATTCCTCTATATTGCATGATTCTCATAATCATTTTAGTGCTTTGTTTGTTTGTTTCTGTTTTCCGTTTGCATGCTTCTCCTGTGATGAAAGAATGGTGATGAGGATCACTCCATTGATCCCAATGAGCTGGCTGAGTCATTGAGACGTATTAATGGTTTGAGAAACAACGATACGCCCATATATGGATCTATGGGCCACATCTACAATTCCTCTGACAGGGTAAAGAACATTAGAACCCAGCTATTAGAACCCCACACTCCATCTGGTCATACGTTTGTATGTTTGTGTTTCTTTCTTTCCAGTTGTGTGCTGTTCCTCTGCTGTTTGTCATTGTTGGTGTTCTCTCCATATTCATATTCATTTTCACACCTAAGTATGAGAACTATACACACCTAAGTATGAGAACTATACACACCTAAGTATGAGAACTATACACACCTAAGTATGAGAGCTATACAAAGACAGCATAGAAACATACTTTTTTTTTTTACAGTATTTCATCAAAGAGAGAACCTGTTGTAAAAATGTGTGGCAATTAAATCTTCCATGAAATCAGATGACCTTGTCGATCCCATTTTTATATCTCTGCATCCAGTATTAAGGAAGTTGGAGGTGGTTTTGCGAGCCAATGCTAACTACTGACTGGACGCCTATGGTTAAAGCTAGCATGCTAAACGTTGCCATAGAAGGCTAGTTATTGTGCTAACGCCAGTTACAGTAGAAACTTCCTTCAAACTGCACGCAGAGGCATAAAAATTGTATCGAGTTCATCTGACTCTTGGGAAGTAGATAAAGGACTTCATTGCCAAATTCCCAAAGTATCCCTTTAAGCATAATGTGACACACAGTGCTGGTGTAGTGACTCATTGACTCTGTGACATTCTTCATTACACAAATGGCATTCCATTATTCTTCATAATTTTTTTTATGTCATAATGGCCTGTTGTCAACTTGTCACACACACACACACACTCCCTGTTTTCACTCCCAGTTCCTTGTTCCTTTCAGTTGGTGTTGCTGTTTGTTTTTATTTCCCTATTCAAATGCATTTCGAAAGAAATTGCATTTCAGCCAAAGATTACATTTCCTGCTTTCCTATTCTTCCCCCATGTCAACATGTCATTTGTTGTTCATTGTGAATTTCGCTCGTGGAAAAACTATTGCTCAACTCATATTGATGCTGTTTTCATTCCATTTAAATCATTTCCATATTGGGCATATCAAACAAAACTATCACATGCAGGGCTTTGTTTGTGTGTAGGCCAACGGTAATACCCCTTCATTCATATGATGTCAATTGCTTTTTAAAGAGAATTTCCAGTTCTGACCCCTTTTTTCAACCCTAGTTTTGACATTTGAGGGAAAAGGCCAGGGAGACGCTTGAGTGGTGACAACTGTAAAGGGTACAGCAATGAGTAGGTTTGAAAGAGAGAGGGCTGTGTGCTAGGATAACACCAGAGGCATTTTGGGTTATAAAAACAATAATAGACTAGAGGTTTTAAGCAAGGTCTCATGACGCACAAATCACTCCCTGTTCATGTTGCACTTTGATAGATTTATTGCGTTAGGGAGAATAGGCACTGACTCAACATGAAGTCAAAGGCGGAAGTTTAGTTGAAGTCAAGTTTATTTGGAGTGTTAGCAGGAGGGAGACTGAAGTGTACTTGGCTGGGAGACTTAGTCAGCCTGTCATATTGCTGCTTCTGCTGTTGCTATGGCAAGCGATCCCCCATGGTTAAGAGAGAAGGAGGGAGAGTAAGATCAATGGAGAGAGAGGGATGACATTTCAGTGTCCCTCTCTGGAGCACATCAAGGTCGTCCATCGGGGGAGTGTCTGTTCCCGTTCGGGGAGTTCATTCGTCCTTGAACTCTGACCCCTATCTAACTAACTCCTGCCTTTCCTGTTCGTAGGACGACGACGTGAGGGAGAGCCGCCTCAGCTTCACTGCCACGACCAGCGGTGGCGGCGTGGCGGTCAAGGACGGCACCATCCCCAAGGCCACCAACAACGCCGCCACCACCCCGGGCGCCACAGGGCCCCAGCCCGCCCAGCAGCCTAAGAAGGACCCGGCCGCCAAGAGCCACGAAGAGATGAGAAAGCTGTTCATCGACCGCGCCAAGAAGATCGACACGGTATCGCGGGCAGGTTTCCCCCTGGCCTTCCTGTTTTTTAACATTTTCTACTGGGTCCTGTACAAGATTCTTCGGGCTGAGGATGTGCACAAGGACTAGTACAGAACACTACAGTACAGTAGGGTTCAGTACAGTACAGTACAGTAGGGTACATTACAGTACAGTACAATGACACATGGGGAAAGTAGACCCCGGTCCCTCCTTACAATGTGGGAACTGTTTCACATTAACATTTGGCAGTTCACCAACTACCTGGGGTTCCAAAACAAAGCCCTGCCAAAGGTTTTAAAAAGAGGATTAAGGAGATGACTCGGGAGATGAACTGAGTATTTACAGAGCAGAGTTATGTCCGTATCACCCAACAACAACAAGAGAGGACAGACATGGTGCTCACTATGCAACGGGAGACCAGTTTGGAGTATCGGACGAGTCCCACTTCACCATCCCACACAATGTGCAGTCAAAACAGGAGCAATGCTTTTATTCACCTCTGCAAACCCTCTGTCACACATACACACACACACACACACAAACACACACACACACACACACACACACACACACACACACACACACACACACACACACACACACACACACACACACACACACACACACACACACACACACACTTGTGTCTTACAGCTTTACTGCCAATGTTCTATGTACAGTACAGTTTCCATACAACACTGGTAAAGAAGTGAAAACTTCCAGTACACTCAAGTCCTTTGTAAATTTTCCACCAGATTATAGTGTATCTTTATTATAAACCATCAGATGTTTGTTATTATTCTCAGACATAAAGAGATGCCACTTTGACACATTTCCAACTCACTATTGTGGGTTAAATGTCCCGTCCCTAGTGCTACTCATCACGTACAGAAACGTAATTAACCTCTTTGTGACTTTGTTGAGTGATTCAACTCCCCAGGTCCACGCTCAGCACAAACTCAACTGCGGTGTTAACATGTTTTTTTTCTCACCTTCATTTCCTTCATTTCCTTATTTCCACAAAATGACGATTCACTGTTCGGTTCACTCGGTCGAACAAACCACTGCCGAAACACTCAAGTCAAACAGGGGGCCACCTTAAATTACCTAGAATCTCAACACGAGCTAACAAAGGATCGACCAAAGAGGTAACCTACTGAGAAAAACTGAATGAACAACATGAAAATAGAATATAAAAAGAGAGATTTGATACCGATGCAGACGCCATGAATCCCCACTGTGAATTTGGAAGGCTGAGGATGTCATTAAAGTAACTGCCAAGTTTTTTCAGATTTCTATTAAACATGACCTATAATTTCTTACGATAGGAGTGAAATTGTTTTCTTTGTTTAATGTTTTTAATGAAGTATGTTTTTAAAAAAAGCTGGTTTTCTGTGTTTGAAGTGTGTGGACGTACCCCAACAACAGAATGGTGCGGGCGTATAACAATATTAACTTAAGTAGACCGCTGATCAGGGAGATGACATGTTCTATGAGGAAATGGCAAGCATTTTTTTAAACGGTCTGTTTGAGATACAAGTTTGAGGTGGGGTTTTTGAAGTGTTTTTCTTCTTCTCCAATGTATGCTTTGGTCACGTACAAGTGTAGGATGAGCCAGCAACATTATATGGAAATGAGTTAACAGAATATGAACTTTTAAAAGAGAGATTTTCACTGGGCAGTTACTTTAACAGTATATAGCCATAATACTATACACAATAATACTATACACAGCCTGAATCAGGCCTTTCACTTCTTGGTTTACAACTTTCCTTTCAATATAATCTTTATTTGATCATGAATTACCATTGCTCTGGTGTCACTGAGCATATCACTCAGAAACTTGTGTTGGTCGCAGTACACAACCCTGGGGAGCACCATCACAATTAAGTTATAACTGATCTAAGTTCAGTATCCAGAGTACCAATATTTGAATAGTTACATGTATGGGATATATGACTTTTAAATGAAAGGATTTCACACTCTCCATAAGTTGGGGGGTAAAAGTGCACGTATAAAGTTGAAGAAAGAATTTAGAATAGATTGTAATTGTTATGTTGAAGTAACATTTTATTTAACTATATTTAAAAAATAATTATAGAAATGAGGGGTTGTTTACTTTGTACGGTATGTTGATATACTGAAATTATTATCAACAACAGAGCTGTATGAACAGACAAATTATCAGAATATCGGACAAATGGACAATGATTCAGTCGTATCATATTCTTGTGTTTGATCAAACCTGATGACACACAGAGACAGTATAAAACTACAGTGTAAAGACCTGACCCAATTTTAAGCTGACTCATAATGGAGTAGACAGTATAATAAATACATTTATGGATACATACATGCAATATATCAATCTCCTCTCCTTTTTCTAGATGGTTGATGGGTTCTTGTACGCCAAGACTGTTGTGATGTTTTTTGAAAGATATTTAAACAAATATTTGGTAAGGCATTTACAGAATTTTACACTATTTAAAAACAACTACTGATTAAATCTCTGAAGAGATACTGTGCCATATACTTTTGGTAGTAAAAACATATCTATACTCCCACATTCCTTCATAAAGTGACAAAGCTTTCATATAGTTCTATAGATTTTAATACCACTTCTCATATTAGTATTTGACACAGTTATACACAATGTGAAGGATGAATTAATATACGTTTCATGTACATTTCTATTGCAAGTGTATTTAAATATTTTTTTGTACAAAAAAATGACAGTATTATTAAATGTTAGATGCATGAACTGAATTCAATGTCAATATATTTATTTTTGAACTTGTGTTCGACCTGTGTTTTAGTTGCTGCTGTGATGATGAGAAGAACACATGTGCTTTTTTCCCCCCATTATAATGTACATCTGTAAATACTTTTCATAAATCTAATAAAGGTCCTTTGGAGAGAAAAAAAACGGTTGAGAAAAAAAACGGTTACATTTCTAAATGTTACGGTATCAGTTCAGAGGATCACACAGAGTGGGTTCCTAGCTCCAACAGTGCAGTAGTATCTAACAATTCACAACAATACACACACATCTAAAAAGTAAAATAATTCAATTAATAAATATATACATCTTAGGACAAGCAATTTTGGAGGGGAGGGGGGGGGGGCATTGACCAAAATAAAGTATAATGTATACACATAAAATGAGTGAAAGAGTATGTTAACATTATTAAAGTGACTAGTGTTCCATTATTAAAGTGACAAGTGATTCCATGACTATGTACATAGGGCAGCAGCTCGAAGGTGCAGGGTTGAGTAACCTGGGTGATACTGTAGCCAGCTAGTGATGGCTATTTAACAGTCTGACGGCTTTGATGCACCTGTACTGACATCGCCTTCTGGATGGTAGCGGGGTGAACAGAGGCAGTGGCTCCGGTGGTTGTTTCAGGCCTCTTGACGGAGGCAAATGGTCAAATAAAGGGATATCATATACTGTAGGTCTATATCTCAACGTCGTAAAATGCATTCCCAATCTAACGTTAAACTATTGCCTTTCAAAACAGACTGTAGGCCTGCCAATAGCGAGCTTTATGACGTCACTGCATGGTTGCCCAATATGAAGAGCATAGCAGTAGATATTCCCTCATGCTGTTTGTTGCCAGTCACAGAGAACATATTAAATTGAGCAATATGTAATTATATGATGCCAGTAGTGAGCTTCTACTGCAGGACTATCTCATTAGGAGGTCGTTTTGGAATATGAAAAAGGTGAAAGACGAGACGGCGTAATTATCCGCCGTGTGTTTATTTAGCGCTACATACACCACACGCCCCTTTTCTGACAACTAATGTACCAGATGATATAGGAGCCTACATAAAGCAGCGCGGCGTGTCGCAGCCAGATGAAGCGTAAAAGATGACTCTGCGAGGTAAAGTGGCTCTAGTTACGGGCGGAGCCCAAGGTATCGGTAGAGCCGTCGCAGAAAGCCTTCTGAAGAATGAAGCAAAGGTTGGTGTTTATATATAAAGTTATTAGCCTGTTGTCGCCCGTAAATGGACGGTGGTTTTGGTTACTTTACGCATTTTACGCGCGGCGCTTGTACCAACCTATCGTGGTTGTAATGGAGCCAAAACCAACTGTGTTGCACAAGAACCTCTTTAAATATTTGTACATAGTTTTGTATATGTTCTGATTTTATACCCGCAGGTTGCACTTGTTGACTTGAATCAAAGTGTCGGAGAGGAATGTAAGAAGATTTTAAATGGAGAGTTTGGAGATGGGAACTGCATTTTCATTCAGTGTGACGTGACGGACAGATTGAAACTTAAAGGTAATGGTTGCTTGACAATAAAACGGTGATACTTCTGGTTCATAGTCTGAGGTGAATGCAGGTCATTTATTTGGAACATTTCCTCTCACAAGCTCTACAAGCCAGAATGTTTAACGCAATTGTATTTCAGTTTAGGCTATTCTGCCAGTTGTCTGTGCGGTTTGTCGTTTTGTGGGTAGGAATTTGACAAAAAAATATCCACAGGAAAGTATTATTACACTTACACATACAGTTTCAAGCGCTGGTAGTGCTTTCTATCACCTGGCGCATGCACAAAACAATATAAACACGTGTACGAGCTCGGAAAGTATGCATACATCGTGTGAGCATGTTTCAGGTGATAAACATCTGACCACACTACCAGCGGTTTGAAAAGTTGGTTTGATTGGACATTTTATCGCCGCTTCCTTACCGTAAAAAGGACCAACGGTATGGACAACCGGTAAAGTAAAAGTACATGTAAGGTTATTCAACATTCTGGCTTGTAAAGAAGATACTGTTGTGTCCATGGGGTAACCATGGTAACAATCTGACTAGGCAAAGGTAACTGCAACTTTACTATGGTACTGCTATTTTTTCTTTAGAGGTTATTATAGTTATTAGCCTAACCTATTTTTTTTTAAGTATAACTATATGCCTAGTCTAACTTGAGCATTTTGCCTAAATGCATAATAGTCCATTTTATTTCATGATGCGCAGTGGTTTATAATTCTGAATATTCTCATGTTCGATCACCTTTAGGCCTTAGGCCTACCTATTTTAAGACATCAGTCACCCCTGAAACAGACTTTCATTGTGTGAAAATAAATGAGTTACTTTTGACATGATTTCCAAAACGCCCGAGGCAAAAGACATTGGAATGTTCTTGGATGTAGCCTTACCTAAATATCTGTGCTTTATAAGAGTCCATTCAACCAACACGGAACACTGTCAGTGCACGACTGAATCTTAAACGTCGACACAGTCTATTTAGTCTTGTAGGACTGGACATTTGTTAGACATTTGTTGTTAAAGTAAAGCCAGGTCTCTCTTGGAAAAAATATATTATCTCAATGAGAAAAAACCTGTATAAATAAAGGTTAAATAAAAATAAACCGTACTTGACTTGTTGCTCCTACCTTGGTTAAGGTGATTATTATTATAGCATTTTTTTTTAATTGAATGTTTTCTTGTGGAATGTTTTCAGCTGAAAGGCAGGTGCTGGTGAATACCTGTTATACTGCAGTTTTTATGGCTTAGATAATTGTTGAGATGTACTTGTTTATTACTTAGACAAAGATGCAGTGTTCTTGTAGTGAATATAGCCTGTATAATCAATCTAAGAGCCAGATGTTCTTCTTTGATATAGAATCGAAATGATAGTTTAGATGTAAATAAATAAAGATGCAATGTTCTTGACAAATGTCCATCTCGTAAGGACTGGTAGTGTTCTTCTTGTAGGGGTTCATCTATAGTTATTCAACCTAAGTGTTGGACTCTTCTTTCATATTGCAGATGCTTTTCAAAGTACAGTCGACCGGTTTGGAAGATTGGATATTGTTGTCAACAATGCTGGCATCAACAATGAGAAGGACTGGGAGAAGACCATTGAAGTAAATCTGGTAAGAGGGGTGGGTGTGGGTGTCAGTGTGTGTGTGTGACTAACACCAGTAAATGTTAGATTGAATGTATTTTTGTCATTGAATGTCTTGTCATTGAGATAGTTTGTGAAAATCTATTTTTCCAAAACAATCTGTTACTTGACTAACTATCAATCTTACATTATGCTGTAGTTTAGCCTAGATTATATTACATGATGCTGTAGTTTAGCCTAGTTTACATTATATTACATGATGCTGTAGTTTAGCCTAGATTATATTACATTATGCTGTAGTTTAGCCTAGTTTACATTATATTACATGATGCTGTAGTTTAGCCTAGATTATATTACATGATGCTGTAGTTTAGCCTAGATTATATTACATGATGCTGTAGTTTAGCCTAGATTATATTACATGATGCTGTAGTTTAGCCTAGTTTACATTATATTACATGATGCTGTTGTTTAGCCTAGTTTACATTATATTACATGATGCTGTAGTTTAGCCTAGATTATATTACATGATGCTGTTGTTTAGCCTAGTTTACATTATATTACATGATGCTGTAGTTTAGCCTAGATTATATTACATGATTCTGTAGTTTAGCCTAGTTTACATTATATTACATAATGCTGTAGTTTAGCCTAGTTTACATTATATTACATGATGCTGTAGTTTAGCCTAGTTTACATTATATTACATGATGCTGTAGTTTAGCCTAGTTTACATTATATTACATGATGCTGTAGTTTAGCCTAGTTTACATTATATTACATGATGCTGTAGTTTAGCCTAGTTTACATTATATTACATAATGCTGTAGTTTAGCCTAGTTTACATTATATTACATGATGCTGTAGTTTAGCCTAGTTCACATTATATTACATGATGCTGTAGTTTAGACTAGTTTACATTATATTAGACGATTCTGTAGTTTAGCCTAGTTTACATTATATTACATGATGCTGTAGTTTAGACTAGTTTACATTATATTACACAATGCTGTAGTTTAGCCTAGTTCACTTTATATTACATGATGCTGTAGTTTAGCCTAGTATACATTATATTACACGATGCTGTAGTTTAGACTAGTTTACATTATATTACACAATGCTGTAGTTTAGCCTAGTTCACTTTATATTACATGATGCTGTAGTTTAGCCTAGTATACATTATATTACACGATGCTGTAGTTTAGACTAGTTTACATTATATTACACGATGCTGTAGTTTAGCCTAGTTCACTTTATATTACACGATGCTGTAGTTTAGCCTAGTATACATTATATTACACGATGCTGTAGTTGAACCTAGTTCACATTACATGACATCAGTGAAGAGTTCTACCACAGGCTGATTAAGAGCAAAAGAGTGTGACTGTTGTATGTGTTGGATATTGAAACTCAAGCCCTCTTGTTTCTCTCCATAGACATCAGTCATCAAGGGAACTTACCTGGCCCTGGATCATATGAGCAAAGAGTATGGAAAAGAAGGAGGAGTCATCATCAATGTCTCATCCATGGCAGGTAAGGCTGCTCCATACATGCATCAATACTTTATGTACCGCACACTGCACGTCAATACATGGAAGCCTTCTCAAGCGGTTGCTTTGTACTGTATGCTGCACATATACACTGCTCAAAAAATTTAAGGGAACACTTAAACAACACAATGTAACTCCAAGTCAATCACACTTCTGTGAAATCAAACTGTCCACTTAGGAAGCAACACTGATTGACAATAAATTTCACATGCTGTTGTGCAAATGGAATAGACAACAGGTGGAAATTATAGGCAATTAGCAAGACACCCCCAATAAAGGAGTGGTTCTGCAGGTGGTGACCACAGACCACTTCTCAGTTCCTATGCTTCCTGGCAGATGTTTTGGTCACTTTTGAATGCTGGCGGTGCTTTCACTCTAGTGGTAGCATGAGACGGAGTCTACAACCCACACAAGTGGCTCAGGTAGTGCAGCTCATCCAGGATGGCACATCAATGCGAGCTATGGCAAGAAGGTTTGCTGTGTCTGTCAGCGTAGTGTCCAGAGCATGGAGGCGCTACCAGGAGACAGGCCAGTACATCAGGAGACGTGGAGGGCAACAACCCAGCAGCAGGACCGCTGCCTCCACCTTTGTGCAAGGAGGAGCAGGAGGAGCACTGCCAGAGCCCTGCAAAATGACCTCCAGCAGGCCACAAATGTGCATGTGTCTGCTCAAACGATCAGAAACAGACTCCATGAGGGTGGTATGAGGGCCCGACGTCCACAGGTGGGGGTTGTGCTTACAGCCCAACACCGTGCAGGACGTTTGGCATTTGCCAGAGAACACCAAGATTGGCAAATTCGCCACTGGCGCCCTGTGCTCTTCACAGATGAAAGCAGGTTCACACTGAGCACATGTGACTGACGTGACAGAGTCTGGAGACGCCGTGGAGAACGTTCTGCTGCCTGCAACATCCTCCAGCATGACCGGTTTGGTGGTGGGTCAGTCATGGTGTAGGGTGGCATTTCTTTGGGGGGCCGCACAGCCCTCCATGTGCTCGCCAGAGATAGCCTGACTGCCATTAGGTACCGAGATGAGATCCTCAGACCCCTTGTGAGACCATATGCTGGTGCGGTTGGCCTTGGGTTACTCCTAATGCAAGACAATGCTAGACCTCATGTGGCTGGAGTGTGTCAGCAATTCCTGCAAGAGGAAGGCATTGATGCTATGGACTGGCCTTCCCGTTCCCCAGACCTGAATCCAATTGAACACATCTGGGACATCATGTCTCGCTCCCATCCACCAACGCCACGTTGCACCACATACTGTTGGCGGATGCTTTAGTCCAGGTCTGGGAGGAGATCCCTCAGGAGACCATCCGCCACCTCATCAGGAGCATGCCCATGCGTTGTAGGGAGGTCATACAGGCACGTGGAGGCCACACACACTACTGAGCCTCATTTTGACTTGTTTTAAGGACATTACATCAAAGTTGGATCAGCATGTAGTGTGGTTTTCCACTTTAATTTTGAGTGTGACTCCAAATCAAGACCTCCATGGGTTGATAAATTTGATTTCCATTGATCATTTTTGTGTGATTTTGTTGTCAGCACATTCAACTATGTAAAGAAAAAAGGATTTCATAAGAATATTTCATTCATTCAGATCTAGGATGTGTTATTTTAGTGTTCCCTTTATTTTTTTGAGCAGTGTACATTGAAGCCTTCACAGACATAAGAAAAAGGGAAACAGTGGTGTATGTGGATGTGGGAATGACTAGCTATGTCTTTGGCAATGCGGTTGCTTTCAGCTGATGTGAGCAACCCCTATCTAATGGAATATGTCACAGGTCATCAGCTATAAACAACCACATTGACTTCATTCACTGTTATTGTTGAAATTCCCAGGCCTTTGTTTTGGTACGATATGGTTACACAGTGTACCATAACACAACATAACACAGGTGTAAAGCAAACATTACAACATTACCGCTTGATAGATTGGAGTTTGATGCTGTTTTCACAGTGGACAATAAGCATTGCTGTGTGCGTCTACTATTTGCTTAGTGGGGTAGGTTAAGGCTGTTCCATCGCCTCAGTCAGCAAACTAACAACTACACTACTTCTCATTTTTCAATCTTTCTCCACAGCAGCATGTGGAGATTGAGAAACCATGTTATTAGTGCAATCCGAGTCAGCTAGCGCAACCATTTTGTGCAAGAATTGTCTGAATGTCTGTCTGTGGTTCAGTGGCTTACATCTTGATCCGGGGGGGTTCAATTTGGTGTGTGGTGGGCTGTGTTGGATTGGGAGAGATTTGTTAGACAGTAATGCCATGACAGACAGCCCACTGACTGTGAGACTCAGTCAAGTGTCACTAAATCTGTTTTCATATAAGCAGCACACCTGGGTTCAAATACTATTCAAAATCTTTCAAATGCTTTCTGCGTTTTCTCAAGTCTGCCTTGAATACCAGCTGGGTGGGGTTTGGACTAACAAACGGAATTTAGAATGGTGGTACTCATAGAAAAATAGTGATTTATCAAACAATTCTACAAGCGTCATACCCACACTGGTAGGAGATAACCATTGGTAAATATCAATTGTTCTCAGCCTCAGTACTCTAGCACAACCTAGGCTGTTTGCATTTTGAAACGCCCTAATTAACCATATATGGTCAAAATCCTCCCTTTAAAGCCCGAGGGGGATATCCGTACCATGAAATACAACGGCGCAACCACAAAAAAAACAAAGGGGAAAAAAACTACAGAAAAGGACCATTGGGACAATTCAAGTTGCCTTAGCAATGGTAAATATACTTCAAATGAGCAGGCAACACTTGCCAATAAGCCATCCATCCATCCATCCATTTCTGTTCACATAGTTGAAATCGTTTAGGATGATGATGTTATGCTGATGTGGGTGCCGTCTATTGCTCCCTTCATGTTTGGGGACCCACCTGTTGTGAGATGGTGCATGGAAATTGTATGTGTTAACGTTTGTTTTGCTGATGATTGCATCGAAAATATTGGCTCATGGAGGGCTGTGATTGGCAAGCCCCCACTGAAAGTGTCTGTTGCCGAAAACCAAAGGGTGGATAGCACTTGGATGTGCACCGGAATGGTATGCATTTGCCTTTTTAAAGTACGTCTTAAATCTTCTCAAAAATCCTATACGATTGTTTTTTGGTAACAATATCTGATGAGCCAATCTGTACTTAATGCAGAAAATGTGCCACATGTCTCTAAAAACTCGCTCTCTGCAAAATGCAGCGTGTGCCAAATCTTTCAACAGAGCAAGGTTAGCCGTCTCTCATGCAATTTCCCATTATCTCAATCTTATAGAATGTCAACAATGGTTTCACTTTGACTCTCATTCTAACAAATTACTGTACTTTATATTGATTATTATTGTAACCAATGCACTGATGTGGTCAAATGATATCGCGTGCCAAGCGATGTTTCATGAATTCCCAATGGAAATGCAATCAAAATTGAAAAATTATTTAATTATTACTCTCACAATTTCAACACATTTTCCCCATTCTACGCTTGACAAGCAGTTTACTTAATCCACCACTTGGTCCTGTGCGTACGCATGGTCCTGGCTGTGTGTACATTTACACACACTCTCAAGCAAACGTTCATATTGATCAATTTCACACTGCGTGGACATTTTTCAATGCATGGTTTACACACAGATTTGTGCCTATGCATGGTTGATAAATGAGACCCCTGGTCTGGTAAGCAGCAGAGATTTCCCTTCCCATGACCCCTTTGGGTTCTTGAACACGCGGTCACAGGAAGCTAATATGTATGCCGACAGAGGGCAGAGTCCGGACAAGTGGACACCCCTCACACTGGGCTGTGGTGGTCATGGGGTGTTGTGACTTCTGTGCCAAGATCCACAGTTTGTGCAATAGTACTCGTGGATTTGAGTCAAGTGCTCTTGTCTAATTTCAACATAATTGTATCTATTATCATTGGTCTGCGGAGGGCCAGTTCCAGGCATAAGTGACATAAGCTTATGCTCCCCCCAAAAAGAATGATCTATCTGTGTTTATTTTTTTTAATTTTTTACTCATCTCATCTTAGTTTTAAAGGTTAGAGTAGTAGAATATAGAATATATAAGGTGCAAGTTCGAAATTTGGCTATGCATCAGCAATTTGTCTCTTGTTATGTCCGTCTCTGACAGTCACTCAATTAGCCATGTCAGCAAAATAAAAATGGATTGGTAAGTTAGTCTAGCCAGCTATCTAAACTTGTAGTAATAAGGGCCGAATACCAACCGGGAATGCTGGGGCCGTGCCCAGGGCCCCTGACCTCCAGGTGGCCCCCATTGATTTTGTTGGCCACTCTCACTCATATATTATTTACATGGCATAAGTCATGAAAAAATGGTAGAATAGCAGGACATTTACTTTCAAACGTACGTTTTTATCTATGCTGACGTGTGGGGGGGTCGTGGAATAGTCTAATCAAGTGAGAAACTTTGTCATTTCTTCAAACTATCATCTTTATTCAATATCGATTTAATTATTACAATAATGAGACTGGTCAACCTGAGAGCCAAACCTTTACAGAAATGCAGAGTTCTTTATATAGCTGACACTAAGAATGCTTAGTCATGGCTGGTTCAGAATGCTTAGTCACGGCCCATGCAAACCAAGGGGCGTCATAAGGGTTCATCCGGTCGTTATCTGCACGGGGTTGTTGTCTTAACCCCACCCTGGCTTAGTTTCCCAGATGCAAGGAGGATTTTGGGACAATGAGAGATTGATATACTCTTAAGCTATCTCTAGTAAAACACATTCCTGTCTATGTAATGCAGTGTTTAACTCATTTGTCAGCTCAAGCCATCTCTAGTGACCATATGCCCAGATTAGCTGCAGAGAACTAGAGTGGAGACCATAAAAACACAGCATTAGTAGGACAGAAATATCTTACTATTAGTTAAATATTAATTGTTAACCATTAATATAAAATAAATCAGGTAAATACGTAATGTTTATATCACAGGGGCCACTAAAATGATTTTCCCGGGGGGCCCAACTTGGGGCGGCAGGTAGCCTAGAACATTGGGCCAGTAACCAAAAGGTTGCTGGATCGAATCCCCAAGCTGACAAGGTAAAAACCTGTCGTTCTGCCCCTGAACAAGGCAGTTAACCCCGGTAGGCCGTTATTGTAAATAAGAATTTGTTCTCAACTGACTTGCCTAGTTAAATAAAGGTGAAATAAAATAATAGATTAACTAAATCTCACTTGGGTCTGCTTGTTGAAATACTACTTGACAATAACATAGGTAATACATTAAGTTTCAGTAATAAAACAGTTGTAAATACAACTGGAGAATGTTGTGCTTGAAATCTCCAGTGCGAACTCTAAGAAATTATAATCATTTGATCCGAAAACAGACTGTATAGTTGGGAGGCTGTTCTCAGGCCTTTGGAATGTAAACATCAGTGCTGAAAACATAGTTGCTTGTGTTTGATTAAGGTAGAACAGTATATAAACTGGAGGATGGTGACTTCTCTCTTTCTCTCTCTTTCTTTCTCTCGCTCTCTAAATTCAAAGAGGTTTATTGGTATGGAAAACATTGCCAAATCAAGTGAAATGGAAAATATAAAATGAAAACATTACACTCACAAAAGTTCCAAAGGAACAGAGACATTCTAAATGTCATATTATATACAGTGTTGTAACAATGTGCAAATAGTTAAAGTACAAAAGGGAAAGTAAATATAGGTTGTATTTACAATGGTGTTTGTTCTTCACTGGTTGCACTTTTCTTGTGGCATCAGGTCACAAATCTTGCTGCTGTGATGGCACGCTGTGGAATTTCACCCAGTAGATATGGGAGTTTATCAAAATTGGATTTGTTTTGGAATTTGTGGGTCTGCGTACTCTGAGGGAAATATGTGTCTCTAATATGGTCATACATTTGGCAGGAGGTTAGGAAGTGCAGCTCAGTTTCCACCTCATTTTGTGGGCAGTGAGCACATAGCCTGTCTTCTCTTGAGAGCCATGTCTACCTACGGCGGCCTTTCTCAATAGCAAGGATATGCTCACTGAATCTGCACATAGTCAAAGCTTTTCTTAATTTTGTGTCAGTTACAGTGGTCATGTATTCTGCCCAAGTGTACTCTCTGTTTAGGGCCAAATAGCATTCTAGTTTGCTCTGTTTTTTTGTTAATTCAAATCAAATCACATTTTATTGGTCACATACACATGGTTAGCAGATGTTAGTGTAGCGTAATGCTTGTAAATTCTTTCCAATGTGTCAAGTAATTATCTTTTTATTTCCTCATGATTTGGTTGGGTCTAATTGTGTTGCTGTCCTGGGGCTTTCTGAGGTCAGTTTGTGAACAAAGCCCCAGGACCAGCTTGCTTAGAGGACTCTTCTCCAGGTTCATCTCTCTGTAGGTGATGGCTTTGTTATGGAAGGTTTGGGAATCGCTTCCTTTTTATTTGGTGTTTTATGTTGTCTCTCTCTCTCTCTTTTCTCTTTCTCTTCTCTCTCTTTCTCTCTCCCTCCCTCTTTATCACTAACTGTCTCTCTCTCTGTCTCTGTATGTCTCTCTGTCTGCACTTTGACACAGATATGCCTGAACTCCATTCTCCCTCAGCCAATTCACAAACCGTTTAGTATCAAGATGGATTCTCTGCTAAATATTCCATGTGACTCTATGCAGTCACACACTTTACATTGACACTGTATATCTAACCCCTCATCTCTACGTTTGAGACCCTGCATGGTAAACAATAGCACAGTCAACTCCAAGTTAGTTTCCCTAAGGTTTGCCTGCAGAGAGAAGGAGGAAATATCACCTGGCTCAGTTCACAACCGTGGGCCAAGAATCTCCCAGATGTCATAAATCTAAATGTAATGAAGACTACATGTTTATCACTAGCGAGACGCATGACTCTGACATATGACGCCATTGGGCTCATTCAAACGCATTGTCTGTGTGTTGACATCAATCATGGGGTTCTGGTGAAATATAGTTCTGTGGCTGTGTTGGATGATAGATGATGTTGGATGACAGGATTTTGTGGTTGTTTGGACCTAATCCCCAAACTCATACACTGAGCAACTAAAGAGAGAGTTGTGAAATAGTTCCATTGTAGGTTGTTTAGATCCTGGGCTGGAATTCAAACTCCAACTGAACTTTGGACTGACGACTGAGTTGACTGTCCTAACTGGAGACTGGAGGTTAATCATTCTCCTGCTGAGCTTTTTTTTACAATTTAAATAGGCAAGTCAGTTAAGAGCTAATTCTTATTTTCAATGACTGCCTAGGAACAGTGGGTTAACTGCCTTGTTCATGGGCAGATTTTTACCTTTGTCAGCTCGTGGATTCAATCTCGCAACCTTTCGGTTAGTAGTCCAACGCTCTAACCGCTAGACTACCTGCCGCCCCATTTCTTCCTGTGATGTTTTTTAGTTTTTTTCCCCCGTCTCAGCAGCTTCTTTCTCTTTTTCATTTCTTTCTCTCTCGTTCCTCGTTCATTACTCATTGCATAATAGTTTCGAGAGGGAGAGAGAGAAGCTTCCGATTCAAGTTGTCCCAGCACAACAGGCAAAGCTGGTTGAAATGACATCATTTCAACCAGTTTACAACCACGTGGTTGTACTGAGTCCAAGATCATCCAAATATTTTATAGATGCGTAAACACATCCCTGCGCACCTGGTAACATCATATTCTATCATTACGCTACTTGTAGATGCTATTCCTCAGTGCTGTCGCTAGCAGATAAGTGAAAGTCATGCTACTAACCAAAACAAGACATTCCCCAACCATGTCTGTGGTTGATTCCGATACAGGGTCTTCAGAAAGTTCACACACCTCTTGACTTTTTCCACATTTTGTTGTTACAAAGTGGGATTAAAACGTATTTAATTATCATTTTTGGTCAACGATCTACACAAAATACTCTAATGTCAATGTGGTGATTCTGACAATACATGTTAGAATTACCTTTGGCAGTGATTACAGCTATGAGTCTTTCTGGGTAAATTTCCAAGAGCTTTGCACACCTGAATTGTGCAACATTTGCCCATTTATTCTTTTTAACATTCTTCAAGCTCTCTCAAGTTGGTTGTTGATCTTTGCTAGACAGCCATTTCAAGTCTTGCCATAAATCAAGCAGATTTAAGTTAAAATTGAAACTAGGCCACTCATCTTGGTAAGCAACTCCAGTCTAGACATGGGGGAGGGAATACAGTCAGTCACAAAAGTGAACCAACAACCTAAAACGTGACAACAGGATCCGTAATGGACCAGACATGAAAGTGAACCATATAGTTCACCTACGGTGAACGGGCCCGCACTCTGACACAACCACAAACTGAGGTACCAACCGTACCAAACAAACAAACGAACACTCCACACAGGCTCTACCCACGAGAGGTTATGCCCTACGTGTTCAAAATAACAACCCTGCTACACACTATGCAAACAGTAGCACTGTATCCTTTGCTAGCGGTATCTAAACAAGTCCAGATGTTGCTAATCCCTGGTCCCAGAGGGCTCTCCCAATTGTGTGGTATTTGAAACCGATTGGTTACTTTTCCCACCAGGACGACACTGCCGAGGCCGATGCCAATTGAGGTTTTAAATGGGTTGTTATCGATATTCACAGAGCACTCACGTACTCGGAACCCCACCCGGGTCGAACCAGGCACACCCTTCCCAAATTCATTGATTTGCAGCACACAAACCACACCGCTGACTGGAGGAGCGACTTTCACACACAGACTTTTAACCAACTCGATTACAACAAAACCAAGATCATTAATTGACAACAAGGCTCATTCATCAAATTTCAGAAATACCCCTTGGTGAGAGAAGCCAGAAAAGTCTCCACCACAGAGGGGTCAACACAATTGACTCACCTCCAGAGAGCTGATTCTGAAGCTTCGCTAAACGAACATGGCTGAAAACCTTAGTGTCTCATCCTCTTCGGAATTTCCAGATGGACTAAAGAAAAGAGAATTGAGAAATAGGGGCGGCAGGGTAGCCTAGTGGTTAGAGTGTTGGACTAGTAGCAAGAAGGTTGCAAGTTCAAACGTTCAAAAGTTCAAATACCTGACAAGGTACAAATCTGTCGTTCTGCCCCTGAACAGGCAGTTACCCCACTGTTCCTAGGCCATCATTGAAAATAAGAATTTGTTCTTAACTGACTTGCCTAATTTAAAAAAATAAAAGCTGGTTTATTACATGTTGCAACAGGGAGACAAAGGGAGACAGCACAGAAGCAGATATAATTTCTAACTGGCCTCTTGGAGACGGGCCCTTTATATTCTAAATCAGACAACAGCAGTTCAAAACCAAGGCAGTGGCTTTGTCAGCTGCTACAGAATCGGTGTCCACAGAAGGTCATCAATACATCAATACAACCGTGAATAATCAGCGTGTCCTTGTACAGTGCCTTGCGAAAGTATTCGGCCCCCTTGAACTTTGCGACCTTTTGCCACATTTCAGGCTTCAAACATAAAGATATAAAACTGTATTTTTTTGTGAAGAATCAACAACAAGTGGGACACAATCATGAAGTGGAACGACATTTATTGGATATTTCAAACTTTTTTAACAAATCAAAAACTGAAAAATTGGGCGTGCAAAATTATTCAGCCCCTTTACTTTCAGTGCAGCAAACTCTCTCCAGAAGTTCAGTGAGGATCTCTGAATGATCCAATGTTGACCTAAATGACTAATGATGATAAATACAATCCACCTGTGTGTAATCAAGTCTCCGTATAAATGCACCTGCACTGTGATAGTCTCAGAGGTCCATTAAAAGCGCAGAGAGCATCATGAAGAACAAGGAACACACCAGGCAGGTCCGAGATACTGTTGTGAAGAAGTTTAAAGCTGGATTTGGATACAAAAAGATTTCCCAAGCTTTAAACATCCCAAGGAGCACTGTGCAAGCGATAATATTGAAATGAAAGGAGTATCAGACCACTGCAAATCTACCAAGACCTGGCCGTCCCTCTAAACTTTCAGCTCATACAAGGAGAAGACTGATCAGAGATGCAGCCAAGAGGCCCATGATCACTCTGGATAAACTGCAGAGATCTACAGCTGAGGTGGGAGACTCTGTCCATAGGACAACAATCAGTCGTATATTGCACAAATCTGGCCTTTATGGAAGAGTGGCAAGAAGAAAGCCATTTCTTAAAGATATCCATAAAAAGTGTCGTTTAAAGTTTGTCACAAGCCACCTGGGAGACACACCAAACATGTGGAAGAAGGTGCTCTGGTCAGATGAAACCAAAATTTAACTTTTTGGCAACAATGCAAAACGTTATGTTTGGCGTAAAAGCAACACAGCTCATCACCCTGAACACACCATCCCCACTGTCAAACATGGTGGTGGCAGCATCATGGTTTGGGCCTGCTTTTCTTCAGCAGGGACAGGGAAGATGGTTAAAATTGATGGGAAGATGGATGGAGCCAAATACAGGACCATTCTGGAAGGAAACCTGATGGAGTCTGCAAAAGACCTGAGACTGGGACGGAGATTTGTCTTCCAACAAGACAATGATCCAAAACATAAAGCAAAATCTACAATGGAATGGTTCAAAAATAAACATATCCAGGTGTTAGAATGGCCAAGTCAAAGTCCAGACCTGAATCCAATCAAGAATCTGTGGAAAGAACTGAAAACTGCTGTTCACAAATGCTCTCCATCCAACCTCACTGAGCTCGAGCTGTTTTGCAAGGAGGAATGGGGAAAAATGTCAGTCTCTCGATGTGCAAAACTGATAGAGACATACCCCAAGCGACTTACAGCTGTAATCGCAGCAAAAGGTGGCGCTACAAAGTATTAACTTAAGGGGGCTGAATAATTTTGCACGCCCAATTTTTCAGTTTTTGATTTGTTAAAAAAGTTTGAAATATCCAATAAATGTCGTTCCACTTCATGATTGTGTCCCACTTGTTGTTGATTCTTCACAAAAAAATACAGTTTTATATCTTTATGTTTGAAGCCTGAAATGTGGCAAAAGGTCGCAAAGTTCAAGGGGGCCGAATACTTTTGCAAGGCACTGTACCTCCACTCTGGCGTCAATCACTATCAACTGATATGAGCAACCCCCACACATCATGAAGAACAGGGTGAACCAAAACAACCACCATGAGCAACCCCTAGTGACCAACCCCCACCTTGAGTGTCACAACTAGAACACTGGAAATATATAAATATGCTAAATATTGTTTTAATCACTCTGAACATGATTATGTAACAGTGATAGAACTGTTAGATAGGCTAGCTACAGTGGACAACAGCATCACACATTATCTCTGCCCCAAAGCCAAAACACAGCTGACATGACATCAGTTTGTTTTCTTTACCATTGAGAAGAAACGGTTGGCAAGATGCTGCTTGATGTACAACCGCAGCAAAAGCTGCAGGCGCTCACAGGCCCCGCTTTACCTGGCAGCTGCCTCTAATGGGACCAGGGACTTTGGAATGTAGGTGGACCCACTGCAGTGTTAGGTACAGGCTTCTTCCCTCACTGGCAAGTTGTGCAATGACTGACTGATTGACGGACTGACTGACTGACAGCTCCTATCGCGGTATGTTTGATGTAAATCATTGTTTTGGTTCACCCTCTTCTTCATGATGTGTGTTAAGAGCAGCCTAACCTGAAATGTATAAAGGGTATCAGTTTTTGTTTCATCAAAATGAACACTGAAATACAAAACAATAAACGTGAATAAACGACACAAACGAAACAGTCCCGTGTGGCACAAACACTGACACGGAAAATAAACACCCACAACTCAAAAGTGAAACCAGGCTACCTAAGTATGATTCTCAATCAGGGCCAACGATTGACAGCTGCCTCTGATTGAGAACCATACTAGGCCGAACACAGAAATCCCAAATGATAGAAAAACGAACATAGACAACCCACCCAACTCACACCCTGACCATACTAAAACAAAGATATAATAACAGAACTAAGGTCAGAACGTGACAACCGCTTTGATGTCATACAAGCAAGCCAAACACCTGTGAGTCCAAATGTGCAATTCACATTTACAAATCAACGTTTATGATCACTATGTTTGATGTACAGTTGCAAGATGACATGTCGTCATATCCTGGGGTCTTCTGTTTGTTTATTGTGAAAAAAGATTGCCGCATCACACGCACCTGAATGCACCTCAATTCTGTTTTTCTGATTTTCCTTGTGAAAGCCTAACAATGTAAGATCGTATTTTATAACAGCTAGTTATGTTGGCAGTGGAACAAGCTTTCAGATCATACCCACCTGACCCTGATTGCGATTTATAATGGCCCATTTTTGGATTAAAATTTTATTTAAAAAAATATGTTTTTTTCTTTATATGTTATGTTCACACTACCATCACCCCAGATTTTTTAACACCTCTCTATCTAGTATTTTAGCTACTTTTCAGATGCATTTTATACCTCAATTTAACTGTTTAGCCCTTGTCCCTGACCCAGACTTTTGAGCTTCTACTATGTTTTTCTGTGAGAAAACAATAATTACACATTATGCAATGTCATCTTCTAGAGAAAGAGTCAACTAAATCAAATCTATATCAATATGTATGGTGAGTATGCCCTTTATATTGTTATTTACACAAAATATACCTGTCCTTTGGTACTGGTGTCATTTCCACCACTGAGGGCAAATTCCTCATTTAATAAAATTTTGTCAAGAGAATGTTAACTTAATGTTAACCATGGAAACTTATTGTGACACTGAAGCACATGGCTGCAGCAGACAGTTGTTCCGGAAGTTATGTCCAGAAGTTGAAGAAAAATCTAGGTAAATATTACTACTAATAGTCCTACTATGAATTCTGCAAAATATGTCCTTTTTGGGTTGTCAAGCCAACAGTCCAGGATAGGGACACATGCCTCTGCAAAACCCACGCCAACCTCCAGTTCATGGTGGACAAACTACAGCATCACAAAGTGATCATCTGCAGCAACAATGAGAACCTAAATGAGTCTGTGTGCTGTGAGAACCTGAAGAAAGAGTGCACGTACACAGAGTGCTCTCTTTTCTAAGCAAAAGAGCTTGAAACATCTGACTTTGATGCTGGTGAACAGACATGGTGGTTTGAGAGGAAAAACAAAGCTGAAGTGAGAGAGAAAATGAAAAACAAAGCGGGAAACCTAGATAAGTTCACTGTACATTTGACAGTAAACGAAAAGGTGTGTGGCACACCGCATATTCTACTAGAGGACTTCTCCAAAGGATTGAAAGAGAAGTTGGGGAAACACGTGTACAACATTCAACACCGATACTCCAAACTGAGAGAATTAAAAGAGAATCTGCGGAAAGAGAACTCAGGGGCGCAACTTTCACTGGGGACAGGGGGGACACACATTATGAAATTGCATTTTTGCCACCCCCCCTTCCACACCTGTGTTGGGTATACCAATAAATGATACAGTTTCACTTTGCTCATAAATTAATTATAAATTAATTGTATGATATTTCATTTTCAACTAAAATTGATGTTTAATAACATTTGTCAATGGCTGTCTGAGAAAAATGACTAAAATATATACATTCCTGAATAGTACGATCACAGAGATTATCAGATATTATTTCTAGACAAATCAAAGACAATTATAATACTGGTAAAATGGTTTTTCAATATGTTTTAATTTCTGAAATCTTGCATGGCCAAAGTGCCCAAAGTTGCAGAATCACCCAATTGTGTTATGGTGGGGATACAGGGCTGTGTTCCAAACTAAACAACGACAAGTGAGCTTGTTCCTCAATGGCACAGCTAGGAGAGCTCACAAAGGTACCTTTTATAGTTGAAGACTTTTCTTTTGAGTCATAAAAGTGCACTGAAATTGCTTAGGAACTGTGCACACTTTGGAGAGGTGTGTGGCCACTTGGAGAGACCAGTTAATCTTCTCACTCAAACCTTTGTAATGTTTGTCTTATATTGCAACCACCCCACATGTTCCAGGAATAATCTTATCACGTTAATGAATGTACCCAGAGTATTTTCAGATTTTGTTTTCAACAAAAGTTGCAAAGTACACTAAATGTTAAATGCACATAACATCAACAGTGTAATGTTTGGATTCAGTCTTGTGTCAAGTGAACTGTTGTGTACCCACATTTGGTCTAATCATTTTCCGATTACCTCCAAACTGTTCCCTATCAATTTCTAAAATGGTTATGCATTTTCATATTTTTTCTGTAAGAAACATTTCAAATTAGTCCCTATCCATATAGGCCAATTACCACACGGGTAAAAGGTGTAAGCATTTGGTTCAGTATTATACTGTAATAACCAATTAAGATAGTCAGTATATCGTTCACTGTGGTTCCAAATAAGGGAAGAGCAGTCTGACGTTTTATGTCAGCACTCCGTTCGAGCTGCTTAGGCATAAGGGGAAGTACAAGTATGCCTGAAACTGCAAGATAATGGTTGGTTGTGTTTTATGATAAATGACCCCATATTGTCATGTTATTGCACATACTTTGCTTCCTGTGTGTCCCAGCAGGAAACCTGTGGCTCCTATAGATCCCTTTCCTTCTTGTTTTAAGCTGAAGTGGCAATAAGATTTGAAGTCAAGAATTCATACAATGTTTCCTATACAATTCCAGCTACCATATTTATGCCCTCTCCTACAGGAGTGAAATTCAGCGGGAACACATGGGTAGTTTGGGAGTTCTCATAGTTAAACTCATTTTAACACCCTCTTAGATTATTTTTTTTTTTTGTGGACTGATCTGGTGCTACTGTTTTGATCGGAAGAACCCTTTTTGGAAGAAAGTTTTTTTTAATGATTCTTTGGAAGGCAAGAAGGGTTCTATGTTCAACCATATATCATATTTCCCAGCATGCTCTAATGCAGGGTGATTTTCAGAAGTGTTTGTTTTAATGTGTTTTTGCATATACAGTAGAGGTCGGAAGTTTACATACACCTAAGCCAAATACATTTAAACTCCGTTCTTCACAATTCCTGACATTTAATTCTAGTAAAAATTCCCTGTCTTAGGTCAGTTAGGATCCCCACTTCATTTTAAGAATGTGAAATTTCAGAATAATAGTAGAGAGAATGATTCATTTCAGCTTTTATTTCTTTCATCACATTCCCAGTGGGTCAGATGTTTACATACACTCAATTAGTATTTGGTAGCATTACCTTTAAACTTGTTTAACTTTGGTCAAACGTTTCTGGTAGCCTTCCACAAGCTTCCCACAATAAGTTGGGTGAATTTTGGCCCATTCCTCCTGATAGAGCTGGTGTAACTGAGTCAGGTTTATAGGCCTCCTTGCTCGCACATGCTTTTTCAGTTCTGCCCACACATTTTCTAGGATTTGGATTGAGATCAGGGCTTTTTCAGCCATTTTGCCACAACTTTGGAAGTATGCTTGGGGTCATTGTCCATTTGGAAGACCCATTTGTGACCAAGCTTTAACTTCCTGACTGATGTCTTGAGACGTTGCTTCAATATATCCACATAATTTTCTTTCCTCATGATGCCATCTATTTTGTGAAGTGCACCAGTCCCTCATGCAGCAAAGCACCCCCACAACATGATGCTGCCACCCTGTGCTTCACAGTTGTGGTGGTGTTCTTCGGCTTGCAAGCCTCCCCCTTTTTCCTCCAAACATAACGATGGTCATTATGGCCAAACAGTTATATTTTTTGTTTCATCAGACCAGAGGACATTTCTCCAAAAAGTATGATCTTTGTACCCATGTGCAGTTGCAAACCGTAGTCTGGCTTTTTTATGCCGGTTTTGGTGCAGTGGCTTCTTCCTTGCTGAGCGGCCTTTCAGGTTATATCGATATAGGACTCGTTTTACTGTGGATATAGATAATTTTGTACCTGTTTCCTCCAGCATCTTCACAAGGTCCTTTGCTGTTGTTCTGGTATTGATTTGCACTTTTTACACCGAAGTACATTCATCTCTAGGAGACAGAACGCGTCTCCTTCCTGATCGGTATGACGGCTGCCTGGTCCCCTGGTGTTTAAACTTGCGTACTATTGTTTGTACAGATGAACGTGGTACCTTCAGGCGTTTGTAAATTGCTCCCAATGATGAACCAGATTTGTGGAGGTCACTTGGCTGATTTCTTTTTATTTTCCCATGATGTCAAGCAAAGAGGCACTGAGTGTGAAGGTAGGTCTTGAAATACATCCACAGGTACACGTCCAATTGACTTATATGTTGTTAATCAGCCTATCCGAAGCTTCTAAAGCCATGACATCATTTTCTGGAATTTTCCAAGCTGTTTAAAGGCACAGTCAATTTAGTGTATGTAAACTTCTGACCCACTGGAATTGTGATACGGTGAATTATAAGTGAAATAATCTGTCTGACAACAGTTGATGGAAAAATGTACTTGTTTCATGCACAAAGTAGATGTCCTAACCGACTTGCCAAAACTATAGTTTCTTAACAAGAAATTTGTGGAGTGGTTGAAAAATGAGTTTTAATGACTCCAACCTAAGTGTATGTCAACTTCTGACAACAACTGTATAGTACATTGATTGGTTGATACATTTTATGCTACACAAAGATAAATTACATTTATTTTTTTAACTAAACCAATCTGTTTGTAGTTGGACTTATTGCACTCGTTACTGAGATGGTTGTTCCAGTTTGAATACTGAGACTACGTCAAGGATCTAATCTTCCCTACACTGGCAATCTTTTTGAATGCAGGTTGTGGTTGATTTTGTCACATTCTGACCTTAGTTCTTTTGTTATGTCTTTGTTTTAGTATGGTCAGGGCGTGAGTTGGGTGGGTTGTCTATGTTCCTTTTTCTATGTTGTGTTTTGCGTTTGGCCTGGTATGGTATTGTTCTCAATCAGAGGCAGGTGTCGTTAGTTGTCTCTGATTGAGAATCATACTTAGGTAGCCTTTTCCCACTTGTGTTTCGTGGGTGATTCTTTTCTCTTCTGTGTTTTATTTCACCGTTCAGAACTGTTTTGTTTCGTTTCGCCTTTGTTATTTTGTTTAGTGTTCTCGGTTTAATTAAACAAGATGAACACTTACAACGCTGCGTTTGGTCCTCACCTCATTCCAACGACGAGCGTCACAGATTTAAACCATTCCACTTGTAACTCTGACTGGATTCCAATAGCAATTACACATCACTTTGCGAGCCAGCATAATGTGACTTGCAGGCCTGACGTGGCCTGTAAACCAAGGTTTTCCTAACACCTCTGTGTTAGGGTTTAACTAAGCCCGTCAACAAGTGGCCTTACGATAGACACATCTTTCATAAATATTTTGATTTTAAAGGCTGGTGGAACCATTCATAGAGGGTTCTAAGAATAACCTTTAGATAATAAAATGGTTTTTGGTAGAACCATATACAAGGTATTCTATGAAGAACCCTACATGGTAGACCCTCTGCACAGGGTTCTACCTAGCACCAAAAAGGGTTCAGGAAAACTGAAGAACACTACACACTATGGTTCTACTTAGCACACATTTTTTAAAGAATGCATTTAAACGTTCTCTTTGAGCTCAATTCCCTTTGATTTGACTATGTTCCCAGAGTGATTTTTCCATCTAATTTCACCTCTGTTCTCTTATACAAAGGTGTTGAGAGGTTTCAGAAACAATGGTCCCTGCAGTACTCCATACAACAGGTTTCTCTTAAGGTTTGCCCTGGCTCTATACTTTTTAAAGGGGAAAACCTTGTGAAGATCAATCATTAGTTAAGGTTTTATGTGTCCATAAAAGGAAGTTGAGCCCATTATTTGGAGGGGAAAGCGAGTTCTCCTGAAATGTAAGGTTCTGGAGATTGTTCTAGTTTAAACAGAACTCGGCAGCCGGCCCAACACATACAAACACACAGCTTTTTCATGTTTGAATTAAGCGAAATAGGGAGAAATATTTTGCCTTGGAGGATCCTGTTTTTCCATGACGTGAAAGGCATAGTGAATAAGTTACAGTACTCATTCATTTCTAGCAAGCGATATGAGATCTCAGTAAAAACCAGTAGCGCGCCGTCAATGAAAAACACCTGAGATTTAAAAGGGTACCATGTGGAGTATGTTGGTGAGTTATCATGACTGTAAACTTTGTATATTCTTCTTTCTTTCTTTTTCAGCTTTCCTTCATTCCCCCTACCAGCCAGTGTACACGGCCACAAAGCACGGGGTGATAGGCTTCTCCAGAGCCATAGCGGTGAGTTCTAATACACCCCCAAACCTCTCCTCGAGTACACCTTGCCGTTCCACATACAGTGCCCTCCGTAATTATTGGGACAGTGAAACACCTTATTTTGGCTCTGCACTCCAAAAGTTTGGATTTTAAATCAATGACTATGAGGTAAAAGTGCAGACTGTCAAATTCACTTATGTGTATTAAAGCAGTAAAAAGTATAGCCTACCAATTGGCTTGTCGCAGTGCTTGAGTTTTAACAAACCTGGGTTTGATCGCAGTGCTTGAGTCACTACAAACCTGGGTTTGATCCCAGACTGGGTCACAGCCGGCCGTAACAGGGATACGGCGCACAATTGGCCCAACGTTGTCCGGGTTAGGGGAGGGTTTGGCCGGCCAGGAAGGTCCTTGTCCCATCGCGCTCTAGCGACTCCTTGTGGCGTGTCGGGCGCATGCACGGTCGCCATTTGTACGGTGTTTCCTTTGACACATTGGTGCGGCTGGCTTCTGGGTTAAGCGAGCAGTGTGTCAAGAAGCAGTGCGATGGGACAAGACTGTAACTACCAATTAGATATCACGAAATTCGGTAGAAAAAGGGGTAAAAGTACAAAAAATATATACATTTAGTATTTGGTCCCATATTCCTAACACGCAATGACTACATCAAGCTTGTGACTCAAAATATTTGTTGGATGCATTTACTGTTTTGTTTTCGTTGGTTTGTGTTTCAGATTATTTTTGTGCCCAGTCATTTTGGAGTCACTTTTATTGTAAATAAGAAGAGAATATGTTTCTAAACACTTCTACATTAACGTGGCTGCTACCATGATTACCATGATTATGGATAATCGTTGATGTAGTCATTGTGAGCGATTAATATGGGAACAAATACTACATTTTCGACTACCTTAATAGACATACAGTATGTAATCCAAAACCAGTACACCTGATTTAAGTAATGAAGGGCTTGATGATTAGTTGACCAGTTGAATCAGATGTCGTAGTAGAATATGTGATATGTGGAATGGCTGGGGGTACTCCAGGAAAGGCATGGAAAACACTGGCCTAGACACATTCCTTTGCCCTGGGTGATTACGCTTGACCGTGTTCGGACATGTTTGTGCTTCTCTTTCTCACACACACACACATACCACACACACACACGCACACATAACAAACACATACACACTGGCACGTTGCTCCTTTCACAACCACACACACACACACACCCTGACACGTCTGTGTTCCTTTCCTCTCCCCACGCAGGATGCAGCCGAGGTGGAGAACTATGGTGTGAGGATCAACACGCTGTGCCCTGCCTTCGTGGACACCCCTCTCCTGCGCTCCGTGGAACATGAGGACAACATGGGCAAGTTTGACAAGTTCAAGGACGACTTAAAGAGGAGCGTGCACAAGTTCGGGGTGCTTCAGTGAGTTCCTATACATGTTGTGTAGAAGTTGCCTCTTTCCCTCCTTTTACACTCATTACCTATCAATGTTCTTTATAACTCAGATTTACAGGAAACCTATGTGGTGTATATCGGATACTGCTTCAGATTAATGTATACAAGTGTTGTTTATACCTAAATAAGTAAGCACAGACCTAGAATCAGCTTACCCTCCCCACATGGCCCCGCGAAACCACCCAAATTCTAACTCCATTCTACGACATCAAGTAATACAGTATCTGGAGTAGCAAAGCCTCCCTTATCAGTGTCCATTTCCTCCTTAAATCCTCCCTCCACATAGTACGTGTGGGAGGCCATGGAGGTTGTTATCCCTCCTCAGTTTCCCTGTCTTGTCTGGAGAGAGGAGAGAGGGGACTTGGAAGCTTCCTGGTGTGTTTATGTCTTGTCCTCTCTCTATGTCACTGTGTTTTGAGTGCTTTGGACGACATCAGATAAGGTTTTCTACTTCAGAAGCAAATGGCGGTGGAGATATACAGATACAAACGTTGAGGGGTATTCTGAGGAAAGACTTAACTAACTGTCAACATTTATTGGAAATGATTAGGTTTGCTACGATATGCATCCGAAACATGCAAAGACAAATATTGAGAAATACAGTGTGTTTGAGATAAGATGCACTTAAAATCATATGCAGGCCAAGTTTTGTTATTTATATCAGAATGCACTTCAGTCTTGAATGCTTACATCTACCAGCTCAGCTGCTTTTAAAGTACAGTATTTCGCAATACCTTGTCCAAGCTCTTTGGCCTGGGGCAAGGCGATTTGATAAATCTGTTGGCTACAGCGTCAAAAAGAGGCCTTTTTAAATGTTGATCTTGTATCTCTTTCAGCCAGGAAATTGTTTAATTAAGTTACATCATGTTTCAGGAATTCTCTGATATAATCATGAGGGCATTTTGCTAGCTATTGTTTGTTTGCTAGTCCAATTCAATCCCAAAAAAACTATAGGAATTGAAAGAGAATGTATGGCCATGGCCTCTCTCTTTCTCGGGTCGTGTTCATTAAACACCAGGCGGAAGACAACCGAATGAACCAGGGAGGAACTATCTGGACACTGTGTTACCTACCTAACACAACCCTGTTTTCTCTCTATCTCTCAATCTCTATCCCCAGACCTTCGCTGATTGCAGAGGGAGTGTTGCGCCTGATAACTGATACCGGTCTAAACGGCGCCGTGATGAAGATCACCTGCTCTAAAGGGATCCACTTCCACACCTACGAGCCCCTGTCCGCTTGAGAGGAACAACACGGAATACCGTCGGACTTCTGTCACCCACCCAGACAAAGGAACTTAAAGTGGTCGGAGTATGGAGTCATTCAGAAAGTAGACCCATGTGTCTATGGAATTGGTAGAAATGTAGGCCCATTGAATTGGGAATTAGAATAGTAATTTAATGGGACCTCTATTTGTATGCCTACGATGGATGTAACCAAGATTCCAGTAGTCTTACTTAATAGGTGTGAACAAAGGTAGACAAAGAGGGTTTAGTTTTCGGGTTTCCCTCATCATAGAATCCTCCAGTTGATTTGACTAGTATGAGAGACTTGTTTCCCTCATCATAGAATGCTCCAGTTGATTTGACTAGTATGAGAGACTTGTTTCCCTCATCATAGAATCCTCCAGTTGATTTGACTAGTATGAGAGACTTGTTTCCCTCATCATAGAATCCTCCAGTTGATTTGACTAGTATGAGAGACTTGTTTCCCTCATCATAGAATCCTCCAGTTGATTTGACTAGTATGAGAGACTTGTTTCCCTCATCATAGAATCCTCCAGTTGATTTGACTAGTATGAGAGACTTGTTTCCCTCATCATAGAATCATCCAGTTGATTTGACTAGTATGAGAGACTTGGTACAAATTGACTGCTGTATTTATTTTATTTTATTTATTTAACTAGGCAAGTCAGCTAAGAGAAAATTCTTATTACCCAATTATGAAATGGACGTTTTATCACAAAGCACAGTATGTGTTTACAATTTTACCAAATAACTGTAGTTTATTTATGATACAATAGCATGCTTTATTATCATAGAATATGTGAAAATTGTATTTTTGTTCTCTGTCAGACAATAAACTTTGACTCCTTTCCTCTTCTCCTTCACTTGTTACATGACTATGTACATAACACAGTATCTGTAACACAGTAATGCAGGTTTAGCTGGCAGAAAGAGGACTCTTGAGGGCTGGGGAGTTGTCAGCACGCTACCTAGCTGAGCATGTTGCCGTTGGGCTAAGTATGTTGCCGTTGGGAGTGTCCACCTCACCTCCACTACCATGCAGTAAAACAGGCTTTGACGAGAGGAGAAACTGTGACAAGGAGCAGACAGTTTTGTTTTTTTCAATCCTTTGCTACTTTTAGTTAATTCCAGGATGTATGCGTGACAGGAATTCACATCTGGATATCACCCCCTCCTCCCGCCATCCCTCTCCCCCCTCCCGCTATCAGCTGCAGTCTGTGTTAACTTGTTTACCAAGCAGGCTTTCCGAGAGATTCTAGGACCAGGAAAAGAGAGGGGTGGAGAGAGCGAGCGGCACACATTTGATATGGGTCACAGGAGGTGAAGGAAGATGCCTGATACAAACCTCATCAAAGGAGGAGCGTTAGAGAAAATAAGAATTCCTCAGAACAGGTTACCTCGTTCAAACTGAGACATTGATTGTGCATGTGTGCCATTCAGCGGGTGAACGGGCATGACCAAAGAATCAAGTGCCTTCGAACAGGGTATGGTAGTAGGTGCCAGGCGCACCGGTTTGAGTTTGTCGAGAAATGCAACGCTGCTGGGTTTTTCACACTCAACCGTTTCCCATGTGTATCAAGAATGGGCCACCACCCAAAGGACATCCAGCCAACTTGACACAACTGTGGGAAGCATTGGAGTCAACATGGGCCAGCATCCTTGTGGAATCATTTTGACACCTTGTAGTATCCATGCCCCGATGAAATGATGCTGTTCTGAGGGCAAGTCAATATTAGGAAGGTGTTCTTAATGATTTGTCCGCTCATTGTATACATAATGTATCACACCCATTGTGAAATGATATACTCAGCAAGGTGGAAGGATTGGTACCACCATAATATAGAGTACCAGTCAAAAGTTTGGACACACCTACTCATTCAAGGGTTTTTCTTTATTTTTACCATTCTCTACATTGTAGAATAATAGTCAAGACATCAAAACTATGAAATAACACATATGGAATCATGTTGTAACCAAAAAAATGTTAAACACATTTGTTTTAGATTCTTCAATCTAGCCTGCCTTTGTTTACCAAACCTACCTTGTCACAACACAACTGATTGGCTCAAATGCAAAGAAGGAAATAAATTCCACAAATTAACAAGGCACACCTGTTAATTTAAATGCATTCCAGGTGACTACCTCATGAAGCTGGTTGAGAGAATCCCAAGCGTGTGCAAAGCTGTCATCAAGGCAAAGGGTGGCTACTCTCAAATATGAAACATATTTTGATTTAACACTTTTGGTTAATACATGATTCCATATGTGTTATTTCATAGTTTTGATGTCTTCACTATTATTTTACAATTTAAGAAATTAAGAAAACCCTTGAATGAGTAGGTGAGTCCAAACTTTTGACTGGTACCTATCTACACTGCCGTTCAAAGTTCAGGGTCACGTAGAAATGCCCTTGTTTTTGAAAGAAATGCAATTTTTCTATCCATTAAAATAACATCATATTGATCAGAAATACAGTGAAATATTGTTAATGTTGTAAATGCCTACTGTAGCTGGAAACAGCTGATTTTTAATGGAATATCTACGTAGACGTACAGAGGCCCTTTATCAGCAACCATCACTCGTGTTCCAATGGCACGTTGTGTTAGCTAATCCAAGTTTATAATTTTAAAAGGCTAATTGATCATTAGAAAACCCTTTTGCTATTATGTTAGCACAGCTGAAAACTGTTGTTCTGATTAAAGAAGCAATAAAACTGGTCTTTAGACTAGTTGAGTATCTGGAGCATCAGCATTTATGGGTTCGATTACAGGCTCAAAATCTCCAGAAACAAAGAACTTTCTTCTGAAACTCGTCAATCTATGCTTGTTCTTAGAAATGAAGGCTATTCCATGTGAGAAATTGCCAAGAAACTGAAGATCTCGTACAATGCTGTGTATTACTCCCTTCACAGAACAGCGCAAACTGGCTCTAACCAGAATAGAAAGAGGAGTGGAAGGCGCTGGAGCACAACTGAACAAGAGGACAAGTGCATTAGAGTGTCTAGTTTGAGAAACAGACACCTCACAAATCCTCAACTGGCAGCTTCATTAAACAGTATCCACAAAACACCAGTCTCAACGTCAACAGTGAAGAGGCGACTCCGGAATGCTGGCCTTATAATGGGCCTCTGTACGCCTATGTTGATATTCCACTAAAAATGAGCCGCTTCCAGCTACAATAGTCATTTACAACATTAGCAATGTCTACAATGTATTTCTGATCAATTTGATGTTATTTTAATGGACAATTTTTTTAGCTTTTCTTTCAAAAACAAAGACATTTTTAAGTGACCCCAAACTTTTGAACGGTAATATATGTTTGTATGTATATGGAGTCAATGGAATGGAGTGGAATCATTGGAGTCATTGGAATGGTATCAAACACATCTAACACGTGGTGGTTGATACCATGTGGTTGATACCATTCCATTGTCTCCATTCCAGCCAATATTATAAGCCGTCCTCCCCTCAGCAGCCTCCACTGGTATATATGGATTATATATAGTATCTTCAAGATGTGAATCTCAGGCCTGACATGTCAAACCCGGGTATGTGAAATGCTCCTTCCTCCTGCTGAATTGTGTTTCAACCATGTTCAACAATGTCCCACCCCCAGATTTGTCTAGCTACATCATGGTTCTGAAACATAACTCCCAAATGCAAATGTAGCTGATCATGCAAATTCAGACGTGCATTATACGGTTGAGTCCCAAATGGCACCCTATTCCCTATATAGTGCATTCACCTATGGGCCTTGGTCAAAAGTACTGCACTATGTAGGGAATAGGGTGTGCCATTTTGGGATAGAGCCCACGTATGACCAAGGAAGGAACATCGACCGCTAACTTTACCCACTAATGTGCATAATTCAGACAGACTTTACCTACTGTATTTATGCTAAATTCGGACACTCTCCACTACCATTACAACCTTACCAGAGGGAATACCTCTCCAACTATACAGGTTTGAAGTTTAAATTAAGCTGTACATTTTCTAATATCATTGAGTGGTCTGTAATTGTGTTGTGTGGTATGTCATTGTGTTGCATACCGTATAGTTGACTGTTCTTTATTGTAGTCTGCTATTAACATAGACTTGACATATTTCAGCATATACTCTTCTATTTCTTTAGGATTCAAGTTGCCGTATGACAGCACTTGTCAGGGTTTATTTGTAATATCTGACCGTTTATCTAATAAGCTGTAACCTGGTGACATTTACAATTGTTACAATATCACTCTGAGGCCATTCTTTTTCTTGTCCCGTATATTCACAGACCCCAACAACTGTGAAAAGATGAGCAATTCCGTAGACAGCAATTCTACTCTCCTCTCCCTGCTTTATGTCCAGTGTCTACTAAACACTGCTGGCGACTCAATAAACCTCATCCTGAGTATTCCTACCAATGCCTACGTCCTGTGGCTGATGCTGAGCAGAGGGGGGGGGGGGGGGGGGGGGGGGGGCTCAGATACAATACAACACACCCATGCTAAGTACAATAATGTGTCTGCCTAATTATGTCATAGGTCCTAATTAATTGGAGAGATGGGTGGAATGGTATAGTGATGGAATGTGTGTGTGTGTGTGTGAATGTTCTCTCTGTTCTCTCTGCTGTTGTTGGGCTTCTAGGCCATATGTAATGATAGGGTGGGTACATTGACTAGGAGCTGGGTACGAACTTTATAGTTGAAATCATATCATTAATCTACCTCCCAACCGCTGTGAATTAGACAGGATGTTCTCTCTCCTGTTCAAAACTCACATTGTGATCAAATGACGCACGTAGCTGTTTACTCAGAATGGCGTGTACGCATGATGTATTCATCACACTGTTGAGTGCAAACTATACAATGACTAAAGTGCGTGTGATAATATGGTATTTCCGTGTATCAGGGTGTTGAATGAATTTGTTCAAGAAGAAGGTTACATATCCTAATATGGTCCACGATGTTTCCTTTTGTGATGGTGTGCAATGTCACGCACCGCCACAACCACGCCTTAAAAGGGGCAGTTCAGTAAAAACACATTTTCATGTTTGTGTATTATATTTCCACACTGTGAGGTAAAAATTACACTCTGAAATTGTGAAAATTATGATTAATGCCATTTTTGTGTAAGTGCTGTTTGGAAACAATGCCTGGAATTTCAACCTGTTCAGGTGAGACCTAAGTTTTGGCCCATATCATGATTATAATAGACCAATGACTGTTCATCTGGTTAAAGGGGTGGGTTCTAGACCATTTTATCAGCCAATCAGGGCTATGTATGTAAATATATTTGTATTTGTTTCCTGATGCCCACACGTTCAGACTGAGCATTTCAAGTGTCAAAGGTGATTCAGGGAAATAGTTATTTTCACTAAATACAGACACACAGTAATTTATTAGATACAAAGTGATTATTTAAAAACATAATTACAAAGACTGCATGGGGGCTTTAAACACATGTCATTACATGTTGGCTCAGAGTCAAAGGTGTAAAAGCTGAATTACCCAACCTGCTTTGAGAAATGCATACACCTCCAGGTGTTTAAAGAATGCTCCTGGTGAAAGGGTTTGTTCTGTCCCAGGTACAAACATGCGTCCTTTGTCCTGATCTTATCCACATTGTGATAAAAGACAAATATCTTTTATCCGTCTATTGTGTTTGCATTGTGACAAGATTTCCTGATCACAATGCGTCAGGGTCCCTGACTACATCTGGAGGTGGTCGGAAGATCTGATCACAAGCTTTTAATCGTCTACAACTGTGGGCACTGTCAGAATGTGGACAGGATCAGGACAAAGGTTAGAACCAGGGGCTTTTGAGAAGTATGGCTCAATGATTGATTAGATATTAAGAGAGAGGTTTCTTTCCACAGAGCAGCCCTTGAATGCTGTTCATTGAGCTCAGCATTTAACACCATAGTGTCCATGAAGCTCATCACTAAGCTAAGGAACCTGGGACTAAACACCTTCCTCCGCAACTGGATCCTGTACTCCCTGTTGGGCCGCCCCCAGGTGGTAAGGGTAGGCAACAACACACCTGCCACGCTGATCCTCAACACTGGCCCCTCAGGGGTGTGTACTTAGTCTCCTCCTGTACTCCCTGTCGGGCCGCCCCCAGGTGGTAAGGGTAGGCAACAACACACCTGCCACGCTGATCCTCAACACTGTGGCCCCTCAGGGGTGTGTACTTAGTCTCCTCCTGTACTCCCTGTCGGGCCGCCGCCAGGTGGTAAGGGTAGGCAACAACACACCTGCCACGCTGATCCTCAACACTGTGGCCCCTCAGGGGTGTGTACTTAGTCTCCTCCTGTACTCCCTGTCGGGCCGCCCCCAGGTGGTAAGGGTAGGCAACAACACACCTGCCACGCTGATCCTCAACACTGTGGCCCCTCAGGGGTGTGTACTTATTCTCCTCCTGTACTCCCTGTCGGGCCGTCCCCAGGTGGTAAGGGTAGGCAACAACACACCTGCCATGCTGATCCTCAACACTGTGGCCCCTCAGGGATGTGTACTTAGTCTCCTCCTGTACTCCCTGTCGGGCCGCCCCCAGGTGGTAAGGGTAGGCAACAACACACCTGCCACGCTGATCCTCAACACTGTGGCCCCTCAGGGGTGTGTACTTAGTCTCCTCCTGTACTCCCTGTCGGGCCGCCCCCAGGTGGTAAGGGTAGGCAACAACACACCTGCCACGCTGATCCTCAACACTGTGGCCCCTCAGGGGTGTGTACTTAGTCTCCTCCTGTACTCCCTGTCGGGCCGCCCCCAGGTAGTAAGGGTAGGCAACAACACATCTGCCACGCTGATCCTCAACACTGGGGCCCCTCAGGGGTGTGTGCTTAGTCCCCTCCTGTACTCCCTGTTCACCCATGACTGCGTGGCCAAACACGACTCCAACACCATCATTAAGTTTGCTGAAAAAACAACAGTGGTAGGACTGATCACTTGACAACGATGAGACAGCCTATGGGAAGGAGACTAAATTACTTGGTGTTACATTAGATTAGAAACTGTCATAGTCAAAATATATAGATTCAATGGTTGTTCAAATGGGGAGCGGTCTGTCCATAATAAAGAGATGCTCAGATTTTTTGACACCACGTTTCAAAAAGCAAGTCCTGCAGGATCTAGTTTTGTCTGATCTTGATTATTGTTCAGCCATGCGGTCCAGTGCTGCAAGGAAAGACCTAGTTAAGCTGCAGCTGGCCCAGAACGGAGCGGCACATCTTGCTCTTCATTGTAATCAGAGGGCTAATATAAATACTATGCATGACAGTCTCCCTTGGCTAAGAGTTGAGGAGAGACTGACTGCAACACTTGTTTTTATAAGAAACATTTATGTGTTGAAAATTCCAAATTGTTTGCATAGTCAACTTACACGCAGCACTGATACACACACTTACTTCACCAGACATGCCACCAGGGGTCTTTTCACAATCCCCAGGTCCAGAACAAATTCAAGGAAACATATAGTATAATACAAATCAAATCAAATCAAATCAAATTTGATTTGTCACATACACATGGTTAGCAGATGTTAATGCGAGTGTAGCGAAATGCTTGTGCTTCTAGTTCCGACAATGCAGTAATAACCAACAAGTAATCTAACTAACAATTCCAAAACTACTGTCTTATACACAGTGTAAGGGGATAAAGAATATGTACATAAGGATATATGAATGAGTGATGGTACAGAGGAGCATAGGCAAGATACAGTAGATGGTATCGAGTACAGTATATACAAATGAGATGAGTATGTAAACAAAGTGGCATAGTTAAAGTGGCTAGTGATACATGTATTACATAAGGATGCAGTCGATGATATAGAGTACAGTATCTACGTATGCATATGAGATGAATAATGTAGGGTAAGTAACATTATATAAGGTAGCATTGTTTAAAGTGGCTAGTGATATATTTACATCATTTCCCATCAATTCCCATGATTAAAGTGGCTGGAGTAGAGTCAGTGGCATTGACAGTGTGTTGGCAGTAGCCACTCAATGTTAGTGGTGGCTGTTTAACAGTCTGATGGCCTTGAGATAGAAGCTGTTTTTCAGTCTCTCGGTCCCAGCTTTGATGCACCTGTACTGACCTCGCCTTCTGGATGACAGCGGGGTGAACAGGCAGTGGCTCGGGTGGTTGATGTCCTTGATGATCTTTATGGCCTTCCTGTAGCATCGGGTGGTGTAGGTGTCCTGGAGGGCAGGTAGTTTGCCCCCGGTGATGCGTTGTGCAGACCTCACTACCCTCTGGAGAGCCTTACGGTTGAGGGCGGTGCAGTTGCCATACCAGGCGGTGATACAGCCCGCCAGGATGCTCTCGATTGTGCATCTGTAGAAGTTTGTGAGTGCTTTTGGTGACAAGCCGAATTTCTTCAGCCTCCTGAGGTTGAAGAGGCGCTGCTGCGCCTTCCTCACGATGCTGTCTGTGTGAGTGGACCAATTCAGTTTGTCTGTGATGTGTATGCCGAGGAACTTAAAACTTGCTACCCTCTCCACTACTGTTCCATCGATGTGGATGGGGGGGTGTTCCCTCTGCTGTTTCCTGAAGTCCACAATCATCTCCTTAGTTTTGTTGACGTTGAGTGTGAGGTTATTTTCCTGACACCACACTCCGAGGGCCCTCACCTCCTCCCTGTAGGCCGTCTCGTCGTTGTTGGTAATCAAGCCTACCACTGTTGTGTCGTCCGCAAACTTGATGATTGAGTTGGAGGCGTGCGTGGCCACGCAGTCGTGGGTGAACAGGGAGTACAGGAGAGGGCTCAGAACGCACCCTTGTGGGGCCCCAGTGTTGAGGATCAGCGGGGAGGAGATGTTGTTGCCTACCCTCACCACCTGGGGGCGGCCCGTCAGGAAGTCCAGTACCCAGTTGCACAGGGCGGGGTCGAGACCCAGGGTCTCGAGCTTGATGACGAGCTTGGAGGGTACTATGGTGTTGAATGCCGAGCTGTAGTCGATGAACAGCATTCTCACATAGGTATTCCTCTTGTCCAGATGGGTTAGGGCAGTGTGCAGTGTGGTTGAGATTGCATCGTCTGTGGACCTATTTGGGCGGTAAGCAAATTGGAGTGGGTCAAGGGTGTCAGGTAGGGTGGAGGTGATATGGTCCTTGACTAGTCTCTCAAAGCACTTCATGATGACGGATGTGAGTGCTACGGGGCGGTAGTCGTTTAGCTCAGTTACCTTAGCTTTCTTGGGAACAGGAACAATGGTGGCCCTCTTGAAGCATGTGGGAACAGCAGACTGGTATAGGGATTGGTTGAATATGTCCGTAAACACACTGGCCAGCTGGTCTGCGCATGCTCTGAGGGCGCGGCTGGGGATGCCGTCTGGGCCTGCAGCCTTGCGAGGGTTAACACGTTTAAATGTCTTACTCACTTCGGCTGCAGTGAAGGAGAGACCGCATGTTTTCGTTGCAGGCCGAGTCAGTGGCACTGTATTGTCCTCAAAGCGGGCAAAAAAGTTGTTTAGTCTGCCTGGGAGCAAGACATCCTGGTCCGTGACTGGGCTGGGTTTCTTCCTGTAGTCCGTGATTGACTGTAGACCCTGCCACATGCCTCTTGTGTCTGAGCCGTTGAATTGAGATTCTACTTTGTCTCTGTACTGGCGCTTAGCTTGTTTGATAGCCTTGCGGAGGGAATAGCTGCGCTGTTTGTATTCAGTCATGTTACCAGACACCTTGCCCTGATTAAAAGCAGTGGTTCGCGCCTTCAGTTCCACACGAATGCTGCCATCAATCCACGGTTTCTGGTTGGGGAATGTTTTAATCGTTGCTATGGGAACGACATCTTCAACGCACGTTCTAATGAACTCGCACACCGAATCAGCGTATTCGTCAATGTTGTTGGCTGACGCAATACGAAACATCTCCCAGTCCACGTGATGGAAGCAATCTTGGAGTGTGGAGTCAGCTTGGTCGGACCAGCGTTGGACAGACCTCAGCGTGGGAGCTTCTTGTTTTAGTTTCTGTCTGTAGGCAGGGATCAACAAAATGGAGTCGTGGTCAGCTTTTCCGAAAGGGGGGCGGGGCAGGGCCTTATATGCGTCGCGTAACAATGATCCAGTAACAATGATCCAGGGTCTTTCCACCCCTGGTTGCGCAATCGATATGCTGATAAAATTTAGGGAGTCTTGTTTTCAGATTAGCCTTGTTAAAATCCCCAGCTACAATGAATGCAGCCTCCGGATAAATCGTTTCCAGTTTGCAGAGAGTTAAATAAAGTTCGTTCAGAGCCATCGATGTGTCTGCTTGGGGGGGGATATATACGGCTGTGATTATAATCGAAGAGAATTCTCTTGGTAGATAATGCGGTCTACATTTGATTGTGAGGAATTCTAAATCAGGTGAACAGAAGGATTTGAGTTCCTGTATGTTTCTTTCATCACACCATGTCACGTTGGCCATAAGGCATACGCCCCCGCCCCTCTTCTTACCAGAAAGATGTTCGTTTCTGTCCGCGCGATGCGTGGAGAAACCCGCTGGCTGCACCGCTTCGGATTGCTTCTCTCCAGTGAGCCACGTTTCCGTGAAACAGAGAACGTTACAGTCTCTGATGTCCCTCTGGAATGCTACCCTTGCTCGGATTTCATCAACCTTGTTGTCAAGAGACTGGACATTGGCAAGAAGAATGCTAGGGAGTGGTGCACGATGTGCCCGTCTCCGGAGTCTGACCAGAAGACCGCTTCGAGTCGTTTTTTTGGGTCGCTGCATGGGAACCATCCCGTGGCGCTGGTTGTAAGGCAGAACACAGGATCCGCATCGCGAAAAACATATTCTTGGTCGTACTGGTGGTGAGTTGACGCTGATCTTATATTCAGTAGTTCTTCTCGGCTGTATGTGATGAAACCTAAGATGACCTGGGGTACTAGTGTAAGAAATAACACGTAAAAAAACAAAAAACTGCATAGTTTCCTAGGAACGCGAAGCGAGGCGGCCATCTCTGTCATGGCTGCACTCACAGCCATGAGTGCATGGAACTCCCTTCCATTTTATACAACACACCTAGTTTAAAAAAATAAAAATATGGCAACACCTCATGGCACAGCCCCTCTCCCCCATGTGACCTACTTTATGTGTGTATGTACTGACATGTACAGTAGGTGTAACTGATAAACACATGATATGTTAATGTTTTTAAATATATGTAAATTGCTAAGTATTTTGTCTGTAATGTCTTTTTCGTTATATGTCAGACTAACGAGTATCCTAATTAATAAAATCTGATTTCATGTTTTCTGTGGCCCTAGGAAGAGTAGCTGCTGCTTTCGCAACAGCTAATGGGGATCCTAATAAAATAACCCAAAATACCAAAGGAGAGGCCTCTCGAGTGGCGCAGTGGTCTAACGCACTGCATCACAGTGCTTGAGGCGTCACTACAGTCCTGGGTTCGATCCCAGACCCATGAGGCAGCGCACAATTGGCCCAGCGTTGTCCAGGTTAGGGAAGGGTTTGGCCGGCCGGGATTTCCTTGTCCCATTGTGTTCTTGGGACTCCTTGGGCCGGGCACCTGCACTCTGATTTCCGTCATCAGTTGGATGGTGTTACGTCTCTCGTCAGAATGAGGATCGGACCAAAACGCAGTGGGTTAAGTGTTCATGATTCTTTATTACTCAAAAACACTTGAACAAAAATAACAAAGAGAACAAACAAACAGTTCTGTAAGGTAAATCAACTATACAGAAAACAACTACCCATAAAACACAGGTGGGCAAAAAGGCTGCCTAAGTATGATTCCCAATCAGAGTCAACGATAGACAGCTGCCTCTGATTGGGAACCACACTCGGCCAAAAACAAAGAAATAGAAAATAAAGAAACTAGAATGCCTGGCCTAATCAAAATAGAGAATAAAAGCCTCTCTACGGCCAGGGCGTGACACCTCTGACACATTGGTCCAGCTGGCTTCTGGGTTAAGCGAGCAGTGTGTCAAGAAGCAGTGCGGCTTGGTAGGGTCGTGTTTCAGAGGAGGCATGGATCTTGACCTTCGCCTCTCCCGAGTTGCAGCGATGGGACAAGACTATAACTACCAATTGGGGAGAGAAAATGGGTAAAAGTAAAAAGGGTTGTCCCAACTCCCCATGCTATTTGCTCTGTCTCTCTTGAACCGCTGGTACAAAACATACATCAACATTTAGCTTCCTCACATATCAAAATCAAACAAACTGAACAAGCAATTTCTCTAGAATCTTAATTATTAAAATCAATGTCCTCCCTCGGATCAATTTCATGAGTTCCATGTTACCACTGCCTCCTCCTTTGGACTATTGGATCTAAACTTGACTCTGTCATAAAGAAGTTCATTTGGGGGAGAAAGAGACCACAGATTAAATATGCAACATAGAAGAGTCAATGGTTTCAACAATTAGATTACAATATTTATAATTTTCTGGATTGACTACTAAAAACTGTGCATGATTGTTTGGACCCATTATAGCATACTCTGAAAATGTGTGGAAACTACAGAGAAGTATATGAGATCTAATCTTAAATGGCATTTATACTCTCCAGTATGTCATAATAAAGAATTCTTAGTGTGTAAGAAATCATTTAGAACAGATTCTTGGTCTAAGACAGGTATTTATACTTTCAAAGACATATTCAATATGAATGGACTCCTCAGTTTCCAGGAAATCCGCTAGTGTTTTAATGTCCCAGGTTCATCATTTTGTCTTTACCTTCAAAGACGCCCATCCATGCAAGCCTATGGGGTCCCCTGGGGAGCAGAATTAGCAGTACACAAATTGGTCAAACTTCTAATGGACAGACACCCCTCGAAAGGAGTTGTTTCTGATATCTATAGTCAATCCATTTGAGCAGCACAAAAACCATTAACTCTATCCACTGTGTGGAGAAAATGATTTTTCACTTGCTGACAGACAAATCAATTTGTATCATCTAGAAACCCCAATCACCAATTAATGGATGAAAGAATTTTCCATAAACCTATCTATCGCCTCACAAAAGACATCACACGGGTATCAGTCCGTTGCCAATATGTGTGTTCTGCACCACATGGGACCTTCATAGTTTTCAGCATGTGCTGTGGAAATGCCAGGGGGTGGTTGAATTCTGGGGGAAATTCAATGATGTCATCTCTGTACTTATAGATCAAATACTGCCATAAGATGTTGCTTTGTGAACCACAGCTGCTAAGAAAATGATTGTACAAATGTTGGATTCCACCTCATCAGTTACCATTGCAACAATGGCTGCTAACATTGAAATAAATTGTACTTATGGAGCTCTCCACGGCCAGGATCCACATGGCCAAAGTGTCCACTCTGGTTGTACTTATGGAGCTCTCCACGGCCAGGATCCACATGGCCAAAGTGTCCACTCTGGTTGTACTTATGGAGCTCTCCACGGCCAGGATCCACAGGGCCAAAGTGTCCACTCTGGTTGTACTTATGGAGCTCTCTACGGCCAGGATCCACATGGCCAAAGTGTCCACTCTGGTTGTACTTATGGAGCTCTCCGCGGCCAGGATCCAAATGGCCAAAGTGTCCACTCTGGTTGTACTTATGGAGCTCTCCACGGCCAGGATCCACAGGGCCAAAGTGTCCACTCTGGTTGTATTTATGGAGCTCTCCACGGCCAGGATCCACATGGCCAAAGTGTCCACTCTGGTTGTATTTATGGAGCTCTCCACGGCCAGTGGTTGTACTTATGGAGCTCTCCACGGCCAGGGTCCACATGGCCAAAGTGTCCTATCTGGTTGTACTTATGGAGCTCTCCGCGCTCACCTTGTCTTCTCCGGACAAGCTTTTTCCGGATGCCCCAAACAATCGGAAAGGGGATTCATCAGAGAAAATTACTTTACCCCAGTCCTCAGCAGTCCATTCTCCATTCTCTGTACCTTTTGCAGAATATCAGTCTGTCCCTGATGTTTTTCCTGGAGAGAAGTGGCTTCTTTGCTGCCCTTCTTCACAACAATTGGACCGCTCTCTTTGAAGTTCTTGATGATCCGATAAATGGTTGATTTAGGTGCAATCTTACTGGCAGCAATATCCTTGCCTGTAAAGGCCAGCATCCCGGAGTCACCTATTCACTGTTGAAATTGAGACAGGTGTTTTGCAGATACTTTTTAATGAAGCTGCCAGGTGAGGACTTGTGAGGCGTCTGTTTTTCTCAAACTAGACACAAACTGATGGACTTGTCCTCTTGCTTAGTTGTGCACCGGGGCCTCCCACTCCTCTTTCTATTCTGGTGGCATGACGTTGCCCTCTTTGGGTACAGAAAGTCCATTCCCCTCTCCCTGCCTCCCCCTTTCCTCCTTCAACTAGGCTGCTGTGGTCAGAGAGACCTCATAAATTCCTGAGGATCTCCTCATGGACACACAGTATAGAGAGAGTAAATTTTCATAGAGAACAAAGGAATTTCTCCCACCTCACAGAACTCGAGGTCCGAACAAATTTCATGTTCCGGAGAAAGTATAAAAGATCTGTGAAAAATACAGCTACGAACTGGTCCATTTGTTACAACTTGGGGAAGCTCATGGGAGACGGTGTGGCCACATTACCATAACGCTGTTTATATAATAGCCTCAGGTATGAGGTTTACATCTAATTGTTGTATAAGATGAATGACTGAGTATGATACTGTTTGTAAAATTGTGTAATATGATTTTGGACTGTTTAATGCAGGAAAATACAATTCCCTTTTGATTTGAACTAAATCAGAGGACCGCCCCTGAGCCCAGTTAGGGTCAGGCATCCTAGTTAATTACAGTTACATGATTAATCAGTTGATCGCATAATACTAATTACAGAGAATCTTTGATAAAAACTATAAGTCTTCAATTTAATGATAGTAAAGACACAACACTGGTTAGAGCCAGTTTGCGCTGGTCTGTGAAGGGAGTAGTACACAGCGTTGTACGAGATGGAATTCAGCAATTTCTCGCATGGAATAGCCTTCCTTTCTCAGAACAAGAATAGACTGTTTCAGAAGAAAGTCCTTTGTTTATGGACATTTTGAGCCTGTAATCGAACTCACAAATGCTGAAGCTCCAGATACTCAACTAGTCTAAAGAAGGCCACTTTTATTGCTTCTTTAATCAGAACAACAGTTTTCAGCTGTGCTAATATAATTTAAAAGGGTTTTCTAGTGATCAATGAGCCTTTTAAAATGATAAACTTGGATTAGCTAACACAACGTGCCATTGGAACACAGTTGCCATTGGAACACAGATGGTCGTTGATAATGGGCCTATGTAGATATTCCATAAGAAAATCAGTCGTTTCCAGCTACAATAGCCATTTACAACATTAACAATGTCTTCACTGTATTTCTGATAAATTTTATGTTATTTTAAATGGACCAAAAAATCTGCTTTTCTTTCAAAAACAAGGGCATTTTTAAGTGACCCCAAACTTTTGAATGGTAGTGTATACACGAAAGGAGGTTCATGAACATTTCAATCTATTAACTATAAATGGCAATGATAAAGCTCTAGAAGTAATAAAAGTATAGAATTATTTTAACGTTGCCCCTGACACCAGGGTTGCAAAAATGTCAAACTATTTCTAAATTCCCAGGTTTTCCATCAATTTCGGTTGGAAGATTCCCGCAATCAGAAGGAAATGAGCCAGAAATCTGGTGTCCTCCAACCAAGATTTCTGGAAAGCTTGGCAACTTTGGGAAAGTTACCTGAATTTTGCGTCCCTTCATGTGATACAGACCAACTTATCTGCCTTATGTTTAGAATGTCTCTGCCTGGCACTCAGCATTAAAGTTGCAATAAGCAGAAATCGCTCAGACATTTCCTGGTTGCTAAAATTGTAATAGCTCTAATTTGTAATAGCTCTAGCTCTAATTAACCTAATTTCAGTGTATGTGACAAAACAAGCAATAGTGAGGAGAATCATTGTAACATCTGAACCGCTGTAAAATACATTTTCAATAACTCAAAACTGTTTGAAGCTGGTGTACAAAACTGAAAGTAAAAGATGCAAGAACGAAAGTTAGGAATGGAAGCACAGAAATAACGCACATAGAACATATCTACCACTTCTTAGACTTCCTTTCAGTGAGAATGACAGATCTATAACTCACATTTCTAGTGAATGTGGTCAGGTTGCCCAAAAAGTTACATATTGCAGCTTTAAAGAGATAGATTGGTGGTAAGACCCTGCGATAGACTAGAGTCCTGTCCAAGGGGTGTACTTGTCCATCAACCTGCCTCACAGAACAGAAGAGAGACTCCTGCTCCTATGAGCAGTTTTGGCATGCACAAGCCAAGGCTCGTGCAAGACTACTTATACAATGTGATACAATACAACACACCCATGCTAAGTACGATAATGTGTCTGCCTAATTATGTCATAGGTCCTTATTAAATGGAGAGATGGGTGGAATTGTATAGTGATGGAATGTGTGAGTGTGTGTGTGAATGTTCTCTCTGCTGTTGTTGGGCTTCTAGGCCATATGTAATGATAGGGTGGCTACATTGACTAGGAGCTGGGTGTGAACTTTATAGTTGAAATCATATCATTAAGTTAACACCACCGGTCATAAACCTATATTTGCATCTACCTCCCAACCGCTGTGAATTAGACAGGATGTTCTCTCTCCTGTTCAAAACTCACATTGTGATCAATTGAAGCACGTAGCTGTTTACTCAGAATGGCGATTACGCATGATGTATTCATCACACTGTTGAGTGCAAACTATACAATGACTAAAGTGCATGTGATAATATGGTATTTCCCTGTATCAGGGTGTTGAATGAATTTGTACAAGAGAAGGTTACATATCCTAATATGGTCCACGATGTTTCCTTTTGTGATGGTATGCAATGTCACGCACAGCCACAACAAACAGCTTAAAGGGGCAGTTCAGTTAAAAACACATTTCTTTATGATGCTTCCACACTATGAGGTAAAAATAACACTCTGAAATTGTGAAAATGATGTTAATACCGTTTTTGTGTAAGACCTGTTTGAAATAAATGCCTGAAATTTCAGCCTGTTAAGGTGGGATGGAACATTTGGCCCACATCATGATTGTAAAAAAACAATGACAGCTCATCTGGTTAAGGGGGTGGGTTCTAGACCATCCTATCAGCCAATCAGGGATGTGTGTGTAAATATATGTTTATGTTGTTTCCTAATGCCCACAAGATCAGACTGAGCATTTCAAGTGTCAACGGAGGCTCAGGGAAGTAAATGATTCAAAATATATTTTGGAGTTATGTTCATTAAATAAGAACAGTGATTTATTAGAAACGTCATTAAATGTTGGCTCAAGGTAAAAGGTGTAAAAGCTGAATTTCCCAACCTGCTTTGAGAAATGCATACACCTTCAGGTGTTTAAAGAATGCTCCTGGGGAAAGTTCAAATACCATTGCCTCGCTCTGTCCCTGGTAAAAACATGCGTCCTTTGTCCTGAACTTATCCACCTTCTGATTAAAGACAAAAGTGTCTGTATGCACATTATTTGACAGATATTCTTTCAAAATAATAATTAATTATCTATTTTAACAAACACATTGACGCCATAAGTCAATTTTGCCACCTGTCAATGATTTTAGAGGCCGATATAATGATGATTTCACTGTGCAGATCCGTCTACACTTGTAAGATATCCAGACACAATGGGTCCCTGACTACCTCTGGAGGTGGTCGGAAGATCTGGTCACAATCTTAATCGTCTACAACTGTGGGCACAGTCAGAATGTGGACAAGATCAGGACAAAGGTTAGAACCAGGTATAAACAGGGCTTTTGAGAAGTATGGCTCAATGATTCATTAGATATTTAGAGAGAGGTTTCTTTCCAATATGGCCCTTTCAACATGCACCAGTGGGAATTGAATTCACAGTGTTGTTGTTGGTAGCTTCCCACTCATACCCACTGAACCAGACGGGACCTTTTTTAAGGTTGGCAAGACAATTGGACAGACGAAAGCAAAAGCTCCACCTCAGTTTACTCAGATACACTGATTGGAAAAGTCTTGACGGTGTAAACAAAATGGTGTGTAAACAAAATGGTGGAAGCCCATTGTTAGGCTGGCTTTCACCAGAGGGATATGCTATAAAGCAGCATCAATGAGTAAGCCAACTAGCTAATTTGCCTAAATCTTCTTTAAAATTATTTTAATTTTAAAATAAAACTTGAAATTGACATGGTCTAATTGACTCGACAACCAACAACCAAGTTAAATGAACCAGAAAATAAATAGTTATTTCTGGTTGTTTATCAAGGTTAGCTGGCTAACTCATTGATCCAGCTTTGTAGTGTACCCCTCTGGTCGGTTCTTTCAGATCAGTGAAATGAATGAGGAGAGAGAGGACAGGCCTTTTAGTCCATGCAGAAAGAGCTAAAGCCACACAGTGATACTGGTCGCGTTCCCCTGCTCAGACGTTGCATGCATCCTTCGATGGCCGAGTGCCATGTAATCAACTGTGCAGTCGGACACCATATTGCTATAACACATGATGTGTTTAGCTGATACATAAAATTCCTTTCCAGGCGTTGAAAGATCTGGCATGCGTCGACAACGCCTGGGCAGAGGAACACGCCCATTGTAGGAAGTAGGATACACAGCCCTCTAGTGATCTTCACTAGGCTGTACACCTGCACCTGCATGGATCCACAGCGAAGACTTATCATCACATGAAGAACCAAGCCTCTTTACCTGAGTTTTAAGTTCTTGTTTACCCATAGACTCTTTGTTATTCTTACAGTGACTCGTGTTGACTTTTTATACTCTGGAAATGCTTTTATTAGATCTGGTTCATCTGCAAATATTGAGCAACAAGATGACTACTGTCTATGAAGAAACACATGGGAAGGGTAAACCCATAGAGCTAGATAGAGGACTCATCTTTATGTCTGTGCCATTATAGAATCGGTGACAGCATGGGCAGGGCCATTGAGGCTACAACCCATAAGAATCGCCACCCAGTTGACTACACAGACTACTTAAAATGGCAACAAAAAAAAGCATGGTGAAAGCCCCCACGCTAAACTGGCCTTTTGGCCACTAGAGGCATCTATCATTCTCTATGGGTCAACCCCTTGAGGATCAGACATCTAGTTTCATCTAGGGAATCCTGGTGAAAACCAGTGACACAATGACTTCCATCTTGTAGGGTAGCCCCCACAACATGCCAGAGAATACAGTAATCGATACATTTGATAACAGGCAGTAAGAAAGACCAGAAACCTTTCAACCACCCGTCATACATTTAGCCATAGTGTTTCTTTCAATATTGTGTCACGCAACACAATGTCCGCATAAACAAAATGCATAATGCTTATGTCAACTTTAGCAGTACGTTAGTCTTGTGTAAGCACTATGATGATTACTTTACAGTAGTGTCACTGGCAGTTCAACACGTGATTTATTAAAACATTTTGTCTGCACATTTAGTGATATGATCTTTTAATGGCTGGGCTTTGTAATGCAGTGTGTGTGTGTGTGTGTGTGTGTGTGTGTGTGTGTGTGTGTGTGTGTGTGTGTGTGTGTGTGTGTGTGTGTGTGTGTGTGTGTGTTTGTTGTATTACTGTTAAATAGGTGCATCAGTTTGACCTTGTGTAAAGTACTGTGACTAGCCAGTACTGAGACAGATGGGTAGAACACACTAGGAAAATCAGTGGTGTAAAGTACCTAAGTAAAAAATACTTGAAGTACTACTTAAGTCGTTTTGGGGGGTATGTACTTTACTTTTCATATTTTTTGACAACTTTTACATTTACTTCAGTACATTCCTCAAGAAGAAAATGTACTTTTTACTCCATTACTTTTCCCTGACACCCAAAAGTACTTGTTACATTATGAATGCTTAGCATGACAGGAAATTTGTCCAATTCACACATTTATCAAGAGAACATCCCTGGTCATCCCTACTGCCTCTGATCTGGCGAAGTCACTAAACACACATGCTTCGTTTGTAAATGATGTCTGGGTGTTGGAGTGTGCCCCTGGCTAAAATGGTGCTGTCTGGTTTGCTTAATACAAGAAATGTGGAATAATTTACACGTTTACATTTGTGCTTAAGTATGAGAAATTACATTTATGTTTGATACTTAAGTATATTTAAAACCAAATACTTTGACTTTTACTCAAGTAGTATTTTACTGGGTGACTTTCACTTTTACTTGAGTAATTTTCTATGAAGGTATATTTACTTTCATTCAAGTATGAAAATTGGGTACTTTTTCCACCACAGAGGAAAAGTGGGATCCCACTGGGCACAGATGTCAATTCAACGTCTATTCACATTGGTTCAACATAATTGAATTTAAATGACGTGAAAACAACGTTGGTTCAACCAGTGTGTGCCCAGTTGGATCCCGCTCTTCTGGACACATAGAACGAGCACACAACAACATGGGGACTTTCTCTCCCATAAGGATCTCGTGAACTCCTGTGACTCGTTGCTTATGTTGTCTGAGGAGAAAATGGCACAGTGGAAATGACTTGAGTCACCGCTGACCAAAATTGATTTCCCTATTCTATTTTTGACTATTTCAACCAACTACTGTTACTGTAAGGTCAAAGCAGCATGTTCTGGCAGCATGTGTTCAAAAGTAAAAAGTGATTTACACATAAGTTATCGATATCAGCAGGACTACACCAAACTCATGAAGCAAACTGTTGCCTTGTGCTCTGTAAGATTGGCTACTAATTGGTGGTGGACGGATGGTGCCTGTGTGAGAAGGTTACACAGACAATACCTACCAGACAAGAAGGTCACTGACTGGCTGCCATTTAATCTGATTGGCAAACGTCAACAGAACCAGTCAGTCAACAAACTCCCTTCACGGTCTGAATAGAACACCCTTTTAAACCATATAAGCCAACACAATATGTTGTCAGTATTCCTATGGAGCGTGTAAAGCAGAAAATTATCAAATTCTTGTTGCATAGTAATTAAGTTGACTCCGAGGATGGTGTGGTATTTGTGCCTCTGCTTTAGAGAACTGAAAAGCAACCAAAAGGTCAAAGGTCATAGAGAAACAATATGAGTATATATGTCTGTAAGTCAAGCCGTCAACTTTCCCAGCATTGTTTCTTTCGCAAGAATGATATGACAACATGGAGCACATGGAGCAATGATGATTGACAGCCAGGGATAAAATTAGTCACTCAAAAATAACGGCCCAATTTAAAAGAACACGCATCCATTGAAAATACCCTTAGGCTCTAATTACTGGCGACCACTTAGAAAAAGATTGAGAGACATTCTCATTTGTTCATGGAAGTTTACTCCTTTACCCTCTATTTATCATTTAAGCTGCATTACATGACGCCTTGCTTCAGAAATGTCTAGATGTTTACGGAAACGTGTGTGACCTTGTCCTATCCTCTGCCATGGTCGATTGGTTATCGACCACAGGGTGTAGTTATTGTTTTGGAGGGGTTCGGAACCGATTTAAGATAAGAACTACAAAAGGTCAGTTAATATGTTCTTTACAAACTATGGTGGGAACGAGAGAGAGAGTACAACTCCCTGCCAACTCCCAGTGTTGCTCGGGGTTGAGATATCTTCAATGTAAACAGAGGCAGAAGGGCTTACATTGGTTCAGCATTCTATAAAAACTCTACAAACCCTTAGCTCGGCGAGATAGTCTTGTGTTATTTATTCTCTAAACAGCCTTTATCCCAGGCATGTTTTTAAACCATGATGAATGGCCTGTTGCCACAAGGTCTGACAATCCGGCTGGCCTTTGCAGCAGATGCTGTTTCTGTTTTACACGGTCATGATAGAACAGATATATTTTATTAATTTTTTCCTGGACAAATACAGTTGAAGTCGGAAGTTTACATACACTTAGGTTGGAGTCATTAAAACTCGTTTTTCAACCACTCCAAAAATGACTTGTTAACAAACTATAGCTCCTTGGGAGCAATTTACAAACACCTGAAGGTACCACATTCATCTGTACAAACAATAGTACGCAAGTATAAACACCATGGGACCACGCAGCCGTCCTACCACTCAGGAAGGAGACGCGTTCTGTCTCCTAGAGATTAACGTACTTTGGTGCGAAAAGAGCAAATCAATCCCAGAACAACAGCAAAGGACCTTGTGAATGCTGGAGGAAACCGGTACAAAAGTATCTCGTTACACAGTAAAACGAGTCCTATATCGACCGCAAGGAAGAAGCCACTGCTCCAAAACCGCCATAAAGAAAGCCAGACTATGTTTTGCAACTGCACATGGGTACAAAGATCATACTTTTTGGAGAAATGTCCTCTGGTCTGATGAAACAAAAATAGAACTGTTTGGCCATAATGATCATTGTTATGTTTGGAGGAAAAAGGGGAAAGCTTGCAAGCCGAATAACACCATCCCAACCGTGAAGCACAGGGGTGGCAGCATCATGTTGTGGTGCTTTGCTGCAGGAGGGACTGGTGCTCTTCACAAAATAGATGGCATCATGAGGAAAGAAAATTATGTGGATATATTGAAGCAACATCACAAGACATCAGCCAGGAAGTTAAAGCTTGAGACGCCAAGCATACTTCCAAAGTTGTGGCAAAATGGCTTAAGGACAACAAAGTCAAGGTATTGGAGTGGCCATCACAAAGCCCTGACCTCAATCCATAGAAAATTTGTGGGCAAAACTGAAAAAGCATGTGAGAGCACGCTACAAACCTGACTCAGTTACACCAGCTCTGTCAGGAGGAATGGGCCAAAATCCACCCAACTTACTGTAGCTTGTGGAAGGCTACCCGAAACGTTTGACCCAAGTTTAACAATTTAAAGGCAATGCTACCAAATACTAATTGAGTGTATGTAAATGTCTGACCCACTGGGAATGTGATGAAAGAAAAAAGCTGAAATGAATCATTCTCTCTACTATTATTCTGACATTTCACATTCTTAAAATGAAGTGGTGAACCTAACTGACCTAAGACAGGGCATTTTTACTAGGATTAAATTAAAAACTGAGTTTAAATGTATTTGGCTAAGGTGTATATAAACTTTCGACTTCATTATGTTTTCACCACTGATTTGTGGTGTGTAGTGGACCAATGTGCCTCTTTCGGTTCTATAGCCTTCTTTACCCAGACTCTGATGCAGGTCCTGCCAACAGTCCACTGTCAGTTTGTAGCGTCTGCTCGGGCAGTGACCTCAGCAGCACATTCACAGTGTGAGAGTCGCAGTGTTTATTTTTCAACCCCATGTCCGAGTGACCTCCACAGCTCACCTAGTGTGCTCGCTCACAATGATAAGATGTTATTGTAGGACTTCCCATAGCCCTGTGGAAACTGTTTTGATTGGCAACCCAAAGGGCTTTTGGCCCGGGTCCAACTATAACAACTTGGCTTCTATTGGCCGAGAGAGTGAGAAATAAGAGTACATTTGCAATCAATCATTAGATCTAGCCGAGGAAATTATTTTCGGAACAAAACAATGAGGAGAAATAGTGGAGTTAAATTGGAGTGTTAGAAAAACAATCCTCGGGGGCGTGAAGTAGGTAAATTGTTCGCAGGATGACCGGCTTGGAACCGAGACAAATGTTAGGTAAGATAATAACGGAATCTTAATGTGAATCAAATCAACAATGACTGGATGTTCTTACACAGGGGCCCTAAGCAGGATATGGTTCAGCCATGAAGGTTTAGTCTAGCCAGCTAACTTATCTTATCGACTTTCTGACATAACAGAAGAAAAACTGCTGATGCACTAGCTACCAAATTTCTAAATTGTGCATGGTGTATTCTTCTATGCTATTTTTCAACAGTAAGTTGAGAACTGAGGTCCCCCCCCCCCTACCTGCAGCGCATAGTCTGCGTATAGGCAGATAACAAAACATCAAAAGTCACTTTCCTCATGAGCCCAGGAAAGAGCTGACAAACAATAACTACCACTTACTGTGGACAGTCATGGGGGGAATCCGCTATAAGCTAAGTGTCACATTTGATCGCGTGTGTCTAAAGACACTTCACTGCCAGTTTGGGCCCATACATTTCAGTCATCTATACCCGCAGGGGGGGGGGGGGGGGGGGGGGGGACTTGAATGTGGACTGGTGTGAGAGGAGGGAGGAGTGGCGGGGCGCACACAGAGGCATATAGCACCCTCACACACTCAGGACTTTGAAGGAATGTGCCGAGTGCCAGCTCCCTCTTAGATTATCTCTCCTTCTTCCCTCTCTTTCTTTCTCTCGTTCTGTCTGTTTTCTCAACACTGTTGAGACTGATGAAGGCTGGAGTGGAGATGCAGATTAAGGTAGATGTGGGGAGCGATAGAGCCATGTGTTCCAGGCAAGGCTAATCAACAAAAGATAATGACACATTCACTATGAACTTCTTTTCCTCTCTCTGTCTTAATATCAGCCTCTGGGGCTCTTAGTCTTGAGACACATTGTGATTACATCATGAATCATAGTGGTGGCTAGCGTATTCGTTTTAGAGCAGAGTGAATTGGGACTCTGATGGTTTCTGGCTTTCAGTTAAAAACTGTAGCTCAAATGGTAGAACATGGTGCTTACAAAACCAGGATAGTGGGTTTGATTCCCGGGACCACCCATATATAAAATGCATGACTAAGTTGGTTTGGATATGCTGAATGGCATAGATACTGAACAAAAATATAAACGCAACATGTAAAGTGTTTCATGAGCTGAAATAAAAGATCCAAGAAATGTTTCATACGTACACAAAGCTAACTTCCCTCAAATGTGTTTCCATCCCTGTTAGTGAGCATTTCTCCTTTGCCAAGTTAATCCATCCACCTGACAGATGTGGCATATCAAGAAACTGATTAAACAACATGATCATTACACAGGTGCACCTTGTGCTGGGGACAATAAAAGCCACTCTAAAATGTGCAGTTTTGTCACAAAACACAATGCCACAGATGTCTCAAGCTTTGAGGGCAAAAGGCATGCTTACTGCAGGAATGTCCACCAGAGCTGTTGCCAGAGCTGATGAAACTGTGGGTTTGCACAACTGAAGAAGCTATGGACAACCAACACATTCAAATTTTACTGATGGCAATTTGAATGCACAGAGATACTGTGACGAGATCCTGAGGCCCATTTTCGTGGCATTCATCCACTGCCACCACCTCATGTTTCAGCCTGATAATGCAACGCCCCACATCTCAAGGATCTGTACACAATTCCTGGAAGCTGAAAATGTCCCAGTTCTTCCATGGCCTGCCGACTCACCAGACATGTCACCCATTGAGCATGTTTGGGGTGCTCTGGATCGACTTGCACGACAGCGTGTTCGTGTTCCCGCCAATAACCAGCAATTTCGCAAAGCCATTGCAGCGCGACACAACATTCCACAGGATACAATCAACAGCCTGATCAACTCTATGTGAAGGAGATGTGTCGCGCTGCATGAGGCAAATGGTTATCACACCAGATACAGACTGGTTTTCTGATCCACGCCCTACTTTTTTGGTCTGTAACCAACAGATGCATATCTGTATTCAGTCATGTGAAACCCATAAATTAGGGCCTAAGGAATTTATTTCAATTGACTGATTTCCTTGTGTGAAATGCAACTCAGTAAAATAATTTAAATTGTTGCATGTTGTGTTTATATTTTTGTATATATGGAGGGAAGGGATTTTCTATTGAAACAGCTACTTGTGCAGATGGTGTTTGACTTACGGTACAGTAGGTATGTTGTAGCAATAAGTCAACACAGACGTAATACTAGAGCCTTTTATCAGAAATACACTTTGGAGTGAACAGGTGGCATAGTTTGTTTATTCCTTGTTGGACACTTGTAGGCCTTTCTGCTGTAAAAGACACATTCCTTTAGGGTTGAAGAAGCATATCGGTTCACAGTCTAGTCCATAAAACAAGAAAACATTCAAATTATGACAGAAAGAATGTATAAAATATATGTATATAATAATTAAATCCAATGCCTTGGAGGATTGACTGTTTTACTGCATTTCATATTGAACTAAACTGATGACTGAGAAGACAATTGCAAAGAAAAAGATTGATGATATCAATGGGCTTCATTCAACATTCATTAGCCTTGGAGGGCTTCCCTTTATTCAATACATATCAACATTAGGGAGGGAGGGTGTATGTTTCTAGTGAATACACTTCCTCCCCTTCCAAAAGCCCTACAGCTCCGGGTAATTACTTGAAGCTGAAATGGAGCGGCTCTCTTCAACTCCACACAATGCAAGAGATGTGTTTGTTCAGGCAGGAGATCACAACAGTGCTTCATTGTACTCTTTAGTCGTGTGTTGTATTCAATTCATAGAACATTATTTTTCTTGGGGGAGGAATTTCTCTTGATAGACTACATACAGCAAGACATAACCACATAATCCCAACAACAGTCAACACACACACAGAAAACACAGAATGCACAGTGCAGAACATCAAATCAAAACCCTCACACACAGCCAGTAAAAACAAGCAGGGCTTAGGGAACAATCTTGAGGAAACATAGCAGTGGAGAAGAAGTGATTAAGGACTTCTCCCCCGGCTTAGCCACATCTGGGTAGGGCAGGTGTCACAGTCAGGCCGCAGCAGTCCTGTAGTAACCCAGACTGGGTGTTTCAGTATGGGTGAGGGTTAGGGGTGGTCCAGGGTCTCCTGTTGGATTTGGGGGAGGAAAGGAGGGACGTGGGGGAGTTTTTAAAAGGAGTTACATGCTGTTTGTTGAGTCGAAAAGGAGGAATGTGTGGATCTGCTACTTTTGGTTCTCGCTCTGTAGGTCTATGATCAGACTTTACGACAGAGACTGTGTGGTCTCGCTCTGCCAGCTGGCACCCCCTGCTGAGCTCCCATCATCACAGAAAGCTGCTCCACACACACAAACAAGCAGAGGGAAACATGCACACATTCACAAACAACTACAGACAGACACACACACCACCTCCACTGTCAGGGCTCACCTCTGATCTACCCATGTTTTTGCTGAGCTGCGTCACACACTTACTCCTGACTCACACTGAAAGTCAATAACAATGTTCAGGAACAGTGCCTTGGATTTGCAATAGCAGACTCTGTTCCAGAATACTAATGTGTACATCCTTCCAGACAGGTCCAGACACATGACCTGGATGTTTCACCTCTCCAACAGCTTCAGCCAGCTAGAGGCCTGGGAGCTGAGCTAAACAACAGGTAAGAGGCAAGGAGAGACAGAGGGAGAAAGGTCTGAGAGGTTAGGCTAGCTCTGTTCTAACTTGCTGTCTCTAGAACAAGGGGTCAATGAATGGACCCTCTAGGAATGACCATTCAGATTTAGAGTGGCAATTTGCTCTGGAAACATTCCATCTCACAGAGCACTTTTCAAATATTCAAAGTAGCAGTGAAGGATATGACAGATGTATTGTTCTCTTATACATAGAATGACCACTAGAGGGAAACGATGAAGCATGAATTAATCACGTCAGCTGGAATATACTGTCTGTTAGTGAACTCTAGTGGTCAAATCCATACATCACACTGTGGTCAGGGAAATAAAGGATCAGCAAAAGCACTGCATTTTTCTACGTGCTTATTGGTGAAATATAAAGATTTTGTATGTGAAATATACAAGCATGAAAATCAAGAGGCATTTGAACACATCGAACACATTTGTTTTCTGACTCCGTTAATACATTTGGTAATGCAACATTTATTGGATGCCTTCACCGAAGAAGATGCATTGGGGGCAGTGGTGGAATAAGTACCCAACTGTAAAGATTCCTTAGTAGAACATGACTTGAGTAAAAGTCATCCAGTAAAATACTACTTGAGTAAAAGTCTAAAAGTATTTGGTTTTAAATATACTTAAATTTAAATCATTTCAAATGACTTATATTAAGCAAACCAGACAGCACCATTACATGTATTTTTTTACTAATAGCCAGGGGCACACTCCAACATCATTTACAAATGAAGCATGTGTGTTTATGGAGACTGGTCAGATGTTCTCTTGATAAGTGTGTGAATTGGACCATCTTCCTGTCCTGCTAAGCATTACAAATGTAACTAGCACTTTTGGGTGTCAGAGAAAATGTATAGAGTAAAAAGTACATTATTTTCTTTAGGAATGTAGTGAACTAAAAGCAAAAGTTGTCAGAAATATAAATAGTACAGATACCCCAAAAAAACGATTTTTACTTAAGTACTTTACACCACTGATTGGGGGTTTTCCACTTAGAGAGCAGCAGGAGCTGCTAAAGACTGTCCAAGCTCCATGGACCTTTGTTTGAATGAAGGTCTTTGGTTCAGTTTGATTAAGTAAGATATGCTCTGAATTAGAATTTGATCATGTTGTGGGCCCCTCAGAACCATGGTTCTAAGCCTCAGAAGGTGACCATCCCTCCGGCGACCGATTTGGTGGTTGATCAGCCCCAGGGAGGTCCTGGCTTTTGATCCCAGTCCCCAGCTAAGTTTGTCATTAAAAGTCTATATTTGGGCTTTAACCTGCCTCTTGAATGTTTGTACTGTGGCCAATCCTCGATTACACCACAGCTTAAGTGGCGCTTATAGGAATCAAAGCCAAATCTCTGGTGTTGCAAGCACCATGCTCCAGCACACTGGGTTGTCCTTTGGATCCACAACTCTCCTTGGTCATTGTTTTGTTTTTTATTACGCATTTCTATGATATTTTAGTCCAGGATTCAATTAAAGAACACTTTGTCAGCAAAGGCCACATTCACAGTACAATGCTGCATATGGAAATAAGCATATCAAGAAGCTGATTAAATAGCATGATCATTACACAGGTGCACCTTGTGCTGGGGGACAAAAGGCAACTCTAAAACGTGCAGTTCTCAAGTTGAGGGATCGTGCAATTGACATGCTGATTGTAGGAATTCCCAAAAGAGCGGTTGCCAGATAATTTAATGTTAATTTCTCTACCATAAGCCACCTCCAACATAGTTTTAGAGAGTTTGGCAGTATGCCCAACCAGCCTCACAACCACAGAGCACGTGTAACCACGCCAGCCCAGGACCTCCACATCCGGCTACTTCACCTGCGGGATTGCCTGAGACCAGCCACCCTGACAGCTGATGAAACTGGAGGGTATTTCTGTCTGTAATAAAGCCCTTTTGTGAGAAAAAAACTCAATTCTGATTGGCTGGGCCTGGCTCCCCAATGGGTGGGGCCTATTCCTACCCAGGCTCACCCCTGACTGCGCTCCTGCCTACTAATTTGAAATCCATAGCTTAGGGCCTAATTTATTTATTTCAATTAACTGATTTCCTTGTATGAACTGTAAAACTCAGTAACAATCACTGAAATTGTTGTAGGTTGCATTTATATTTTTGTTCAGTATAGTTGACAAATTGAAGAGGGTGTGCTAGCTCTGGTACATAAAGTACATAAAAGGTCTGGAGATCTCAAGAGGTTTGAGAAATCACTGCTTTATAACATGCCTTGAATTGAATATCGGCCTGAATTGAGGAAAACTTTGAGCAGAATTAGACTTTCTCAAATTATTCATTCCTTGTGTCCTTTCTCCTAGCCTTCTTTTCAAAACGCAATTGCTCTTCATACATTGCAGTTCGTACAGGGCCTAGGAGAGCTCTACTATGAGAAGGAAGGATGATTGAACAGGAGCTGGAGTATAGTCCAGTATAGCTGGAGAAGATGGCTCAGAGAGGTCTGTTAGTGACCTCTACTGGTCAGGTCCATAGTTTAGTGGCCAGGGAAATTCAAGCAAGTGGGTCAGTTTAGGCACAACTACAGAGTATACATCAACACACCGTGAGGCTTTATTCAATTCGCATTGCTGAAGAACTACAGATTGCCTGACAGAAATGTAAAAGGTTATTTCCAATTAAGCTGACATCCAGCGTTTACCGTGAATGTAGTGTCCGCTTACACGGGAACATTGCTTATAATTTCACATGCTGAACTTGCACTATACGGATTGAATAGAGCCCTCAGTTGACGGGTATTCCGACATGCCACCCTGATTGAAAGTAAGGTTGCACAAGACCGGGCATTGTAAGTAAAATTGTTTGTGCAAATAAAATACAGAATTACAGTACCAGTCTAACCACTAGGCTACCTGCCACACCATCACACCTCCTCCATGCTTCACGGTGGGAACCACACATTCGGGTATCATCAGTTCACCAACTCTGCATCTCACAAAGACATGGAGGTTGGAACCAAATATTTCACATTTTGACTCATCAGAACAAGTGACAGATTTCCACTGGTTTAAATGTCCATTGGTTGTGTTTCTTGGCCCAAGCAAGTCTCGTCTTGTTATTGGTGTGCTTTAGTAGTGGTTTCTTTTCAGCAATTCGACCGTGATGGCTTGATTCACGCAGTCTCCTCTGAACAGTTGTTGAGATGTGTCTGTTACTTGAACACTGAAGTATTTGGTGGATGGCTGCAAACTTTCTACTATTAAACTCGGACAAAACAGAGATGCTTGTTCTAGGTCCCAAGAAACAAAGAGATCTTCTGTTGAATCTGACAATTAATCTTAATGGTTGTACAGTCGTCTCAAATAAAACTGTGAAGGACCTCGGCGTTACTCTGGACCCTGATCTCTCTTTTGAAGAACATATCAAGACCATTTCGAGGACAGCTTTTTTCCATCTACGTAACATTGCAAAAATCAGAAACTTTCTGTCCAAAAATGATGCAGAAAAATTAATCCATGCTTTTGTCACTTCTAGGTTAGACTACTGCAATGCTCTATTTTCCGGCTACCCGGATAAAGCACTAAATAAACTTCAGTTAGTGCTAAATACGGCTGCTAGAATCCTGACTAGAACCAAAAAATTTGATCATATTACTCCAGTGCTAGCCTCTCTACACTGGCTTCCTGTCAAAGCAAGGGCTGATTTCAAGGTTTTACTGCTAACCTACAAAGCATTACATGGGCTTGCTCCTACCTATCTCTCTGATTTGGTCCTGCCGTACATACCTATACGTACGCTACGGTCACAAGACGCAGGCCTCCTAATTGTCCCTAGAATTTCTAAGCAAACAGCTGGAGGCAGGGCTTTCTCCTATAGAGCTCCATTTTTATGGAACGGTCTGCCTACCCATGTCAGAGACGCAAACTCGGTCTCAACCTTTAAGTCTTTACTGAAGACTCATCTCTTCAGTGGGTCATATGATTGAGTGTAGTCTGGCCCAGGAGTGGGAAGGTGAACGGAAAGGCTCTGGAGCAACGAACCGCCCTTGCTGTCTCTGCCTGGCCGGTTCCCCTCTTTCCACTGGGATTCTCTGCCTCTAACCCTATTACAGGGGCTGAGTCACTGGCTTGCTGGGGCTCTCTCATGCCGTCCCTGGAGGGGGTGCGTCACCTGAGTGGGTTGATTCACTGTTGTGGTCATCCTGTCTGGGTTGGCGCCCCCCCCCCCCCCCTTGGGTTGTGCCGTGGCGGAGATCTTTGTGGGCTATACTCAGCCTTGTCTCAGGATGGTAGGTTGGTGGTTGAAGATATCCCTCTAGTGGTGTGGGGGCTGTGCTTTGGCAAAGTGGGTGGGGTTATATCCTTCCTGTTTGGCCCTGTCCGGGGGTGTCCTCGGATGGGGCCACAGTGTCTCCTGACCCCTCCTGTCTCAGCCTCCAGTATTTATGCTGCAGTAGTTTATGTGTCGGGGGGCTGGGGTCAGTTTGTTATATCTGGAGTACTTCTCCTGTCCTATTCGGTGTCCTGTGTGAATCTAAGTGTGCGTTCTCTAATTCTCTCCTTCTCTCTTTCTTTCTCTCTCTCGGAGGACCTGAGCCCTAGGACCATGCCCCAGGACTACCTGACATGATGACTCCTTGCTGTCCCCAGTCCACCTGGCCATGCTGCTGTTCCAGTTTCAACTGACCTGAGCCCTAGGACCATGCCCCAGGACTACCTGACATGATGACTCCTTGCTGTCCCCAGTCTACCTGGCCATGCTGCTGCTCCAGTTTCAACTTCCACCTGACTGTGCTGCTGCTCTAGTTTCAACTGTTCTGCCTTATTATTATTCGACCATGCTGGTCATTTATGAACATTGAACATCTTGACCATGTTCTGTTATAATCTCCACCCGGCACAGCCAGAAGAGGACTGGCCACCCCACATAGCCTGGTTCCTCTCTAGGTTTCTTCCTAGGTATTGGCCTTTCTAGGGAGTTTTTCCTAGCCACCGTGCTTCTCCACCTGCATTGCTTGCTGTTTGGGGTTTTAGGCTGGGTTTCTGTACAGCACTTTGAGATATCAGCTGATGTACGAAGGGCTATATAAATAAATTTGATTTGATTTGATTTGATTTGAAGTATTTATTTGGGCTGCCATTTCTGAGGCTGGTAACTAATGAACTTCTCTGCAGCAGAGGTAACTCTGGGTCTTCCTTTCCTGTGGTGGTCCTCATGAGAGCCAGTTTCATCATAGCGCTTGATGGTTTTTACGACTGCACTTTTCTTAAAGTAATGGACTCATTTCTCCTTGCTTATTTGAGCTGTTATTGCCATAATATGGACTTGGTCTTTTACCAAATAGGGCTATCTTCTGTATACCACCCCTACCTTGTCACAACACAACTGATTGGCTCAAACGCAGTAATAAGGAAAGAAATTTCACAAGAACTTTTAACAAGGCACACCTGTAAATTGAAATGGATTCCAGGTGACGAGCTCATGAAGCTGGTTGGGATAAAGCCAGGGTGGCTACTTTGAAGAATCTAAAATATTTTGATTTGTTTAACACTTTTTTGGTTACTACATGATTCCATATGTGTTATTTCATAGTCTTGATGTCTTCACTATTATTCTACAATGTAGAAAATAGTAAAAACTAAGAAAAACCCTTTAATGAGTATGTGTGTCCAAACTTTTGACTGGTACTCTATATAATGGATTGTGAACACAAGTCGATATTTTTCCATGATTCTTTTATTCATCACTCACATACTAATCCAGAGATCAATGACAAAAATACATATTAAGTCTGAATTTACATTGAGGGTTCTATACTTCTTAAAAGACTGGAAGTGTCTTTCATCCTAAAACAAAGAACAAAATGTAATGAAGTTAAACATAAATGGAGTATTATTTTATATACAGTAGATGGTGTATTGGCCTTGGTTAACAGAGATCTACAGTTACTTACATGTTGGCTATCCTTTCCAATCTCTCTTTCATATTCTCCTATAGAAAATGAGTCAAGAATGAATGAAAAACAAAGGGATTGATTTAATCCGTATTGTGGAAGATCCACCTAAAAATTCTAAGGTAATTTCGGCACATGCAGAGTTTACCGTGAACGAAGTCTCCTCGAACATTGCATTTAAAATTTCAATCAACCTATAACGTGGATATTTCACGATGCTACTGATTGAATCCAGCCCAAATATAAAAAGACTTTATATAGCAGCTCACCAGCTGGTAGCCTAGCAGTTAAGAGAATTGGGTCAGTAACCGAAAGGTTGCTGGTTCCAATCCCTGAGCCGAAAAGGTGGAAAAAATCTGCATTTCTGCCCTTGTGCTTCCTAAGTGGACAGTTTGATTTCACAGAAGTGTGATTGACTTGGAGTTACATTGTGTTGTTTAAGTGTTCCCTTTAGTTTTTTAGAGCAGTATGTAATATATATATATATACACACTTGTAATATCTGCCATTACCTCTAGGGGTGCCGTTGTCACACAGGGGGTGATGGGATAGCTTGCGGAAGGGGTGGAGGACTGAGGACGCTCACAGCCAGAGTTGTGTAGGAGGCTCTCTGGAGGACTGGGTCTTGACTCTAAGGGTATGTGAGCATCAGTTGAACTTTTATCACACTGGGAATTTGATCTTTCTATTACTGTATTTCAGTTGTTGTATACGATGGCCTCATCAATATCCAAGATACTTTTATTGTCAAAATCAGTTCCAACCCGTGACTTCTGTTGCATTATCCGCCACGTGATGACTCCAACCTCCATTGATAAGTGACGACGACTCCTAGAGGGGAAAAAAACAAACTTGAAAGCTGTACATTTTTGCATCTTTAATTCTGGAATGGACTGACATCATTAGTTCAACATCTGCTTCTACTTGTCATTGGATAGAGGTAGGGAAAGTTATTTAGAATAGTCTCCAGATCGGACAGATGTGGTGTAGAGATCCCTTCCTACCTGGGCCATGGCTGACACACATGCAGACACACAGTATCCAAGAATCCCTTTGCAGTGGATAGGGACACACACACAAAGAACCTACCTGGGCCGTGGCTGTGGAGAGGGTCAGTCTGGTCTCCAGCAGTAGCACTCTGCTCTCCAGGTTCTCCCACTGGTGCTTGTCTATAATGATCCTCCCGGCCGAGGCCTTCTCTAGAAGCTCCAGCCTCTGCTCCAGGGACGAGAGCCCCCCCAGCCGGGTCTGGACCTGCAACAGCTGGGCCTCCAGCACTGCCAGCCTCCCCTCCACCACCAGGTCCTGGAAGGGTGGTCACAATCCAGTCTGTGTGTGTGTGTGTCACTTTAGTGATGTGTGTTACAGAGAGAAAGGCTGTGTGTGTGTGTGTGTGTCTGTGCTTATATTGTGGAGAAGTATGCTGGTACTCACTGTTTGAGGGACTGTAGGTGCTTGGTTCTGGACCTCCTCCAGTCCCAGCCCCTCCTCCTCTTCCTCAGACTCTTCAATATCGGAGGTTCTACTAGAGGAGCGCCAGGAGTCACCACCAATGTGTCTCTCCACTAGTGGCCTGCTTAGGGACAACTGTGGGAAAGAACCATCTCACCTAGTCATGTTAAGGCCGGGCCATGTACTCATGCGGCGTCACAATGGACTATTTTATCATTTTAAAATGTTTTCTTTAACCTTTACTTAACTAGGCTAGCTGAGGCCTCTTTGATAAAGTGTAGAGAGCTGAACAGGTCTGTTGGTCTACACTGTCATGTCCTTGGCAAAGACTTACTTTGGTGGCCATGGGGTTCATTGTTTCAGCCTGAAATGGGAGAGCCTCACTTTTGGAGTCTGAACTCGAGGCCTGAAAACGCGGTCTCGGCTTTGGCTGCAACACACAGATGCAATACATTAACTTTTTATTTTACCAGGTAGGCTACTGAGAACACATTCTCTACTACAATACAGACATGGTCTGATCAAGAGGGTGCAATAGTTAATTGAACCGTGAATACCGTGTCATCATTATCATGTCGTTTGATGATACGGTTTTCTCGAGGCTCGTCAAAGCTGAGGGAGACAGACTGACCTTGTTGCCTTTGCTGAGCTCTTTGTGTTTCTGCAGGGCGAAGGCGATGACATCACAGAGGATGCAGGTCTTTCTTTCTGCATAGCCAAACTGGAGGAACTGCTGCTTGGTCAGGATGGGTTTGTAGTGGAAGAGATCCCGCAGTACCTAGATGTGGGTGAACAATAGACAGTATGACACACACACACGGCTGAATTTACCCTGCTGAAAAAATAGTTTCAAATCAAAAATACACCATGTTTTTTCATTCAAACAGTAAAAAATGCAAAGATCAAAACAATACTCATTGAAGTGTCATTGAAGATCACATTGCAAAGTATCTGGTACAGGGGTTTTAAACTCATTTTGCGCCGGGGGCCACATTCGTTCTTCAAGAAGGTCCAGAGGGTCACACTGAAAATGTGTTCATTTCTTCACCATCAAAACGTGCAAAGAAATTGTCCTGTAATCCAATGCTTTTGCAATTTTCGATGCTACCCGACTGTCTCGGTTTCATTTGAATGATTATTAGTAAGCTGGACACAGTCAAGAAACAGTATAAATGTAGATCCATGATATTTTCTACACAGTTTCCATTTGGTTGTAATCACTTTAAAAGTATATGGAGTTTGTTTTCCCTTCCAAAATATGACATGTATCCCTTGCCTCGATACACTTAATTCACGTGAAAAGGGAATAATAGGAGCTGGAAAACATGACAAATCCAAACATTCTACTGATAATTGTAAAACTCACTATAGTTGACATGAGTTCAGAGAAAGATGGCAGTAGGTATGACAGGAGGTCACCCACTATAACGCAGAGCAAATGGCTTGTCTCCTCTCTGCATTTCTTCTGTATGAAATGCTGCTGGTGTCAGCCCAATCTGTCTCCCATATTGTTGTGTGTGTGTGTGTGTGGAGCGGGTGTCAGAGTGTGTGTGTGCCAGCCAGGCGAAGCAGTGACTGGGCGCCAGCCATCGCACAGAGGGTCTCGCTCTTCCTTGTCCTTTTCGGTCTCCCTCTCCTCTCTTGCGAAAATGAACCGATGCTGTGAGAGGCAGATAGCTTGCCTGCGGCCTCAGCGCTCAGAGAACAGAAGAGGGGATTCTGATCCGAGATGAGAACTTGGACCAACATGGAGTTCCTGTGTTCACCGCAGGAATCAGGATTTCATGTAAGACTTTATAAGACATAATTGCTCAAGGACGCTGTGCTGCCGACCACCAGTTGCCAGCTGGAAGGAAACACCAGAGTGTGTGTTAAATAAAGATGCTGCAGATCAGGGCCCGCTCAGTGAAAACCCTTCTGGTTCTGATAGCAGGGTTAACAGAGGCTATAGTACAGCCTCAACAAAAAGACTGAAAAACCCCTGATCCATGTACACAAGTCATTCCTTCCAAGTCCTCGGTTGGTTGTGATGAGAGAGGAGCCGTAATATTAGAACGTGAGATGAAGGAAATGGCTTAGCCTTGACCTGACCAAGCACAATATCATGATTAAAGGAATTCCGACAGTGGAGGCCAATACCATTTCCCATAGATAAGAATTAATGGAATTCCTAGACTACTTTAAGACTCCATTCATGTCATTTGAGCACCACAGGAATGAAAAGGAATCCCACATGCAGCCTACCCTTCACTGCTACAGAGGAAATCCTACACTGTTTCAAAAGGACTTCATTGGTAGTGAGTGATACAATGCCAATGTCTTCCATGTGTGTGTATTAGGGGGAAATATTGCGGTTCAGCTCAAGCGTGGAGGGGTTAAACCACAGCAGAGTGCCTGGGTAGACAGCCGTTGGCCTCAGGAGACCCGAGGAACAAACTGAAGTCACAGTGTGCGAGTGCCTGTGAGGAAACAACTGGAAACACTTTGCCATTTTGAACCATTACGACGATAACTGTGATGTATGAGAGAGGGGATCTAGAGGAGAGTCCCTGCTATTGGGAGAAACTGTTCCGTGTTAGGGAGACGACACTGCATGGGGCCACATGGGGAGAGCGGTGGTGGGGAAAAGTGGAAAAGTAGGACCCAGGAAAGATCCCAGCACGCAGTGAATGAACAGAGCGTTAAATCATGGGGAGGGCATGAAGGAACGAGCCTGGGAGATAATACAGTCAACTGGGGAGTGATGCCAATGTGTTTTTCAAACGGGTAGGTCAAGATGTGGGATTGCTGCAGGGGGGGGCGGGGATACAGTCGAAAACATGATTTCATCACAAAAGATGTTTGTTTAAAACACAGTGTTCTAGTATTACGCTCAGCGTCTTCTTCCTACCATACTAATGGAGACCTATGGAGTAAAATCCCTCCACTGTGCATGATGATCCTTAAATACTAAGGCTATGTCACAGAAACATGTTAACCTACAGTACCAGTCAAAAGTTTGGACACCTACTCATTCAAGGGTTTTTCTTAGTTTTTACTATTTTCTACAATGTAGAATAATAGTCAAGACATCAAAACTATGAAATAACACATATGGAATCATGTAGTAACCAATGTAGATTTTATATTTGACATTTTTCAAAGTACTACCCTTAATGACAGCTTTGCACACTCTTGGAATGCGTTTGAGCCAATCAGTAGTGTTGTGACAAGATAGGGTTGGTATACAGAAGATAACCCTATTTGATAAAAGGCCAAGTCCATATTATGGCAATAACAGCTCAAATAGGCAAAGAGAAATGACAGTCCATCATTACTTTAAGACATGAAGGTCAGTCAATCTGGAAAAATTGAAGAACTTTGAACGTTTCTTCAAGTGGAGTCTCAAAAACAATCAAGCACTATGATGAAATTGGCTCTCATGAGGACCACCACAGGAAATGAAGACCCAGAATTACCTCTCCTGCAGAGGATAAGTTCATTAGAGTTTACCAGCCATGGGCCTCCCGAGTGGCGCAGTGGTCTAAGGCAGTGCATCGCTGTGCCACTAGAGATTCTGGGTTCGAGAGCAGGCTACTTTGAAGAATCTAAAATATAATTTGATTTGTTTAACACTCTTTTGGTTACTACATTATTCCATGTGTGTTATTACATAGTTTTGATGTCTTCACTATTATTCTATATTGTGCAAAAATAGTCAAAATAAAGAACACCCTTGAATGAGTAGGTGTCCAAACTTTTGACAGGTACTGTACAGCATTACCCTTAATATATAAAACAAAATGTAAAGAACACCATAGAATCAGTGTGTGGATTTACCTTGTAGATGCATTCGATAAAACGTAGGTCGTTCTTCCCAGTGAGTTCCACTCCGAAGCGCACCAGGTGTTCAGCAAGGTGTGGTGAATAGGAGATGAATGCATAACTCACTATGGGGAGAAAGGCAGAAGGATCCCCTTTGGCCAAGCTGTAGAGATAAAGCATAGATTGTGTTTTACAATGTGTACTACTGTTTTCATATGTATTAGTATCATTTAGGCCTAAAAATATGACAATAATGCTCTGTTCAGACAGGTAGACCAATTTTTCAACAAAAAAATATGCTTTTGACCAATCAGATCAGCTCTGCTAAAGATCTGATGTGATTGGTCAAGACCAATTAGTGGGAAAAAATATGAGAATTGAGCTGCCTGTCTAAACGCAGCCCAACACACATTTTGACATCAATGGAACCCAAACGAGTTCAATTAAAAAAAGAAAAGAAAAAAAGGCCAACCTTTGTCTCCTGATTTAAATTGTCTCACATGCACAAAAAATTGTATTTGAGCCACATAATTTGTTTAATTCCCCACAAGCAGATTGTGTTTGATGCTCTTCACTTCAAAAGGAATCACTTCTTCCCTGCTCATCAGATGTGCAGATTGGGGGTCCTCGTCAGAGGGGGACCCACGGCTGGTTAATGTAAAGCATGTTTACAAACAGAGTTATCGTCGAGCAGGGCTCCGTACAACCCCCTCTGCCGCCTGCTGGAGACTTCAAAACAAACCCAGACCATGAACTGTACCCGTGACTACAGCCCCAATCTGGATGTTTATAGGACTACATATGTTTAGTCTGTCTTCCAGCCAAATCATTTAGTCTTCGTCACAAATAGCACCCTAAATAGTGCACTTATTTTTTTCTAAACAGAGCCAATAGCACGCAATAGGGTCCCATATGGGACATATTCAGTCTCGTGACCTTATCCTACACTACAGAGCAGGTTTGCCTATAGCACGCAAGAACATCATACAGACTGTTGATAATATTCATTCTAGCCTAAATTGTCATTCTTAATTAATCACAAGTTCCATATGTCATCACACTTGCAATGTGTTGGCACTTTCAAGCCAAATAGAGTGTAATGGACAAAGGCCATAGAAATCAGTGACCCCACAACCTGGATAAAGACCTGGTCAGATATGCTCATCATAACAACGAGATCATCGGAAATTAGGCTCATGGTGGAACAAAATTTTAAATCATGAGAAATGCTACCATATGCACACCTGCCTCTCCTTCAAGGTCTCGTCTGCCCAAAACATTCTTAGATACTGCATGGATGGTTAATATGTAGAATATTTGTAGAATAATAGTGAAGAAATCAAAACTATGACATAACACATATGGAATCATGTAGTAACCAAAAAAAGTTAAACAAATCAAAATATTTATTAAATTTGAGATTCTTCAAAGTAGCCACCCTTTGCCTTGAGGACAGCTTTGCACACTCATGGCATTCTCGCAACCAGCTTCACCTGGAATGCTTTTCCAACAGTCTTGAAGGAGTTCCCACATATGCTGAGCACTTGTTGGCTGCTTTTCCTTCACTCTGCAGTCCAACTCATCCCAAACCATCTCAATTGGGTTGAGGTCAGGTGATTGTGGAGGCCAGGTCATCTGATGCAGCGCTCCATCACTCTCCTTCTTGGTCAAATAGCCCTTACACAGCATGGAGGTGTTTTGGGTTATTGTCCTGTTGAAAAACAAATGATAGTCCCACTAAGCCCAAACCAGATGGGATGTTGCGTCATACTGATGGCAGAGTCTATGGACCCTGCCTGGTGTCAACAGCACAGGCTGGTTGCAGTGGTGTACCGCCATCCAATCTGCAGCAACAGCATGACGCCATCGCGTCAGCCTGTACCAACATCAATGTGTAACGTTTCCGACTTGTAGAATCCATGCCCCGAAGAATTCAGTGTATTCTGGAGGCAAGAGGGGGTCCGACCCAGTACCTAGACGGGTGTAGCTAATAAACTGCCCGGGGAGTGAGTATGTACAGTGCCTTCGGAAAGTATTCAGACCCCTTGACTTTTTCCACGTTGTTACGTTACAGCCTTATTCCAAAATTGATTAAATAAAAAAAATCTCTGAAATCTACATACAATACCCCATAATGACAAAGCCAAATGTAGAAATGTTTGCGAATTTATTCAAAATAAATAACAGAAATACCTTATTTACATACTGTAAGTATTCAGACCCTTTGCTATGAGACTTGAAATTGAGCTCAGGTGCATCCTGTTTCCATCGATCACCCTTGATGTTTCTACAACTTGATTGGAGTCCACCTGTGGTACATTCAATTGATTGGACATGATTTGGAAAGGCATACACCTGCCTATATAGGGTCCCACAGTTGACAGTCCATGTCAGAGCAAAAACGAAGCAATGAGGTCGAAGAGATTTTCCTTAGAACGCCGAGAGAGGATTGTGTCGAGGCACAGATCTGGGGAAGGGTACCAAAAAAATGTCTGCAGCATTTAAGGTCCACAAGAACACAATGGCCTCCATCATTCTTAAATGGAAAAAGTTTGGAATCACCAAGACTCTTCCTAGAGCTGGCCGCCAAGCCAAACTGAGCAATCTGTGGAGAAGGGCCTTGGTCAGGGAGGTGACAAAGAACCCAATGGTCACTGACGGAGATGGGAGAACCTTCCAGAAGGAGCACTCCACCAATCAAACATATTTCAGGTCCTTTTAACGGGGTATGTTAGTAGGTGCGTGGCGCACCAGTTTTTGTTAAGGACTACAACACTGCTGGGTTTTTCACACTCAACAGTTTCCTGTGTGTATCAAGACAGGTCCTCCACCCAAAGGACATCAGGCCAATTTGAAAACAACTGTGGGAAGCATTGGAGTCAACATGGGCCAGCATCCCTGTGAAACGCTTGACACCTTGTAGAGTCATGCCCCGATGAATTGAGGCTCTGAGGGCAACTCAGTATTAAGAAGGTTTTCTTAATGTTTGGTATAGTATTGGGACAGTGACACATTTGTTGTTTTGGCTCTGTACTCCTGACTGTTAGCTTTAATTTGAGGGTAATTTCATATAGACCCACATTTCAGGGGACCAAAAGTATTTTAGACAAATTAACTTGTGTGTATTAAAGTAGTCAAAAGTTTAGTATTTGATCCCATATTCCTAGCGCGCAATGATTACATCAAGCTTGTGACTCTACAAACTTGTTGGATGCATTTGCTGTTTGTTTTGGTTGTGTTTCAGATTATTTTGTGCCCAATAGAAATTAATGGTAAATAATGTAGGGTCATTTGCGTTAATTTTACCGTAAGTAAGAATATACTATGCTTCTAAAAACATACATTCATGTGGATGCTACAATGATTACAGATAGTCCTGAATTAATTGTAAATAATGATGAGTGAGAAAGTTAGACTCACAAATATCCTCCCCCAAGACATACTAACCTCTCCCATTAGAATAACAGGGGATATTAGCATTTTGGGGGTGTATGATATTTGTGCATCTAACTTTCTCACTCATCATTATTCACAATTCATTCAGATCTATCTAATAATGATTGCAAAAATGGAGGGACTATGTACAGAAAGTGTTGTCGTTTCTAAATGGTTCATACCCTCAAATTAAAGCTGACAGTCTGCACTTTAAACTCAATCATTGTATCATTTCAAATCCAAAGTGTCTTGGAATACCTGGTGGTCAAATCAGGTGCTGGAGTACAAAGCTAAACAACAACAAAAATGGTCACTGCCCCAATACGTTTGGAGCTCACTATATATCAGAATGGGGGAATATATGGGGGATGTATATCTCCAATGTAAGCAATTAAAAGTGACACCAATGTTCATACAGCTCCTGCACTGCAACTAAGACTGAATAGTGGAGCCATCATGTGGCCATCAACTGAACAAACAACACAGGTGCCGACAGATTGTATAAACTGGCTCCTTCCCTCAAAAAGTTTGGGAACGTGGCACAATTGTTTAGTTAGCACTGGCCCAATTTTTTATCCATGACCTAGCTAACATACCCATTGTAGTCGACCTCTCTTGGGTACTTCAATGCCCGTAGTTGAGCATCCAGCTTCCGAAGACATCCTTTCAAATCACCGGTTGACATCATTGCGGACCTTGAAGATGCAAATGACAGACAGGTAACGTTACCACAACAATTCTTCCATTAACTCTTTTACAACGAATGGATAAAACACAATCTAGCTAACTAACATAAACAATAGCTATGTAACGTTACCATTACATGTTGGCTAGCTACCAACACAGCTTGCCAGCAAGTTACTTGCTATGTTATAGGCGAACGTTAGTTTTTGTTGAGGTGACTCGTTGTTGCAGTTACTGAAACATACCACGCACAAAATATAATAAATTACCTTAAATTTGAGTAGAAGTGCTAGCCAAATTGGTTAGCTAGCTGGACGTGTATTTAGTTTGTTTTGCCCGGGTAAATAACATAATTGCCGCGATTGGTTGCCATGATAAGTGAATCAGAAAAACTAGAAGGAAGATTCATAAGAGCACATTCGTAGCTAGATGGCGGTAAAAGTTGTTTGTAGACTTCTGGTTTTAATGTCGATGGAAAACTGACGACGACTTATGAAACAAGCTGAACTAACTAAATCCATGTAAAAACGTCGTCTTTACTGTCTGTATTTGAAAGCAAAACATAATTATTCTGGTTAGCTACATTTAATGTGTTAGAAGAAAAAAAGTCAAATGGATTTCATTAGATTCGTTAGACTGCTCTGTGTAGACCGACCTTTTTACTAGAATAATACTTTTTTAAACAAAAAAAATGAAATATTGTATATATTGTAATGAAACAGCAGGGAGCAGGTCTCGAACCCTCGACCTTCGAGCCCCAGGTCCGGCGCGCTATCGACTGTGCCGCAAAAGCATGCTCTTGGGTCGTTACACTATCATAGTTAAGTACCAATCACAATCGTTAGATACATTTACTCAGTTACAGCTACGTCATTTCCACCAATAACACGCGAAACGTCAAACCAGACAACAGTGCGTGTAAAAAGAGGAGGGCGAAATGAGGAGTTGAAGAAGCCTTATATTGAGTGATAGGGGCAGATTAGGCCTGTTGTCACTTTGAGAGCAGTTTTTCTCTACAACAGCGACGAGAGTGGGTGTTTTTGGCCAGCATTTAACGGAGATGGGAGCATCTGGTTACCAGTAGAAGACCCAAAACTATTCCCACCGAAGTTGTTTACGTTCTGGACTGTGTATACGTCGCGGCGGCGGTACAATCTTCCATACAATTCAGGTAGGTGGCGCTGGTTAGGATGGTCTGTCATTGACAAGACGAGCCTCCCCAATGGCTGGTTGGCTTGTATAATTATATTGAAGAAAGGCGAGGGCTTTAGGTCAATCTAGCTTGATAGTGACATTATCTATCAGTTGCCGAACATAACTTCAAGTTTCCAACAAGACGCTGAACGTGTTTCCAGCCCACTACTGTCTGACAGTTTATCCAATTACTGAATTAGGCAAACGTCAACAGACGATGGGGCACATAACTCTAGTGCTTGACAGATTATGGTCCCTCTGTTTACCAAGAGACTTCTTATTACATGACTACAGGTATGCATGAATGTCCTTCTCACTAGCGAAACGTTTGTATTAGTTTGTTAAAGATTGTACATTCAGTAGGCAGCTGATCAGAATGATTTCTCGGAATCTGTATTGTGCGTCACTTTATTGACTGTACACAGACCATTTGGTACAACATTCTCCGTACACGCATGTACAGGTAGACTACCACCGGTTTTTCCATCACGAAGGAGTCAAAACCCACTGTAGATAGTTGCTCATTTTAAACTCAAATGATATGTTTTCGATCACCAGATTCAGTTAAAACACCCCCAAACCCACCTAATTTGAATGCCCCACCCCATGAACCAACTACCAATGTAGACCAACCATATGCCTGTCCTGTGCATTCGCAATACATCAATTCAGCCAATGTGATCACACCATGCACTGTGCTTTCTCTCCTTTTAAATGAGTGCAAGTTTTTTTACTACTGAATTATTTGCTTAAAATAATTGACTAGCAAGCTAGGCTGTCATAAGTATGACTGTAAGACATCAATCCACATTTGAACAAATACACCCTTAGGTCAGTTGAACTAATCCAAACAGTTTAGGCTATGTATCTAGACCTAGTCTTAGCCTACATGTCTAGAAACATCTATGACCTACAGTAACCCTCTCACCATATAACCAGTAGACTCATGTCAACTTTAAAGATGCAACATGCAGAAATAGCTCTGCCTTTTCCTGGTTGCTAGAATTCTAATAGTGTGCCTAATTTCAGTTTGTGACAAAATAATCCGTCTGTGTAGAGAATCATTGTACCGTCTAAACCGCTGTGAAATATGTTTTCCATATCCAAAAATAGTGTGTTTTCAGCTGTTTGAAGCTTGTGTACAAATGTAAAAGATGCAAAAAAATAAACGTAACGGGAATAATGGACATAGCTTACAAAGAACATACCTACCACTTTTTAGACTTGCTTTCAATGAGACTGACATCTAGAACACACATTTCTTTGGATTTGGTCAGCTTGCCCAAAAAGTTACATATTGTAGCATTAAGACATTCCCCAGTGTGTTTTTTGAGCAGCCTACAGTCGTAATGCTCCAGCAGCAAGCAGGGAATGCTGAATAACAAGTGCAATGGCATTGCAGCAATGGAGCGACAAGCAGCCTAGGAGCATGCCCACATCACATGGGAAACAGAGAATTGAGAACATGTGAGGAATTCCGAGCAGTGGTTAGGCTAAATAGGCTGGAATTGAGATTCAACTGTAGTGACAGGGATGGAAGATTCTAGCCTGATCCCAGATGTGTTTGGGCTGTCTTAACAACCACCACAGGAGTTGGCAAGATGGCACAAACAAATCTGGGACCAGGCTATGATTCAGCTCTGAACCATTCTAAGATGCTATTACAAGAGAGAAGAGTGTCTGTAGTTTAAACTGACATGTTATTTGTCACGTGCCGACGAGGTGTAGTGAAATGCTTACTCACAAGCTCTTTCCGAACAATGCAAGTTAAATGAGAAAAAAAGGGGAAACAAACGTGACAAAAACACAAGAATTAGAAATTAAACTACAAACCCATTCACTGACACTGACTGACAGGGGAATCGGAGAGAGTTGAATGCATATCACCTAGCGGGTTAACTGAGGCTACTTCTGGTTTATAATATTATACCACGTCAATCTGTGTTGTGGATGGGGTTTTTTTTCCTGGAGAAAAAACAGGGCCATAGCTGGCATGATGGAGGGTAAGTGATAGCAGGTTAAATGGTTTAGGCCTTGCCTCAGTTGCACTGTCCACTGTCTGATGGGGTAAAGGTTTAGATGGCTATAAATGGAAGGGGTAAGATAGTTGTTCCTGTTCAAAGGACTGTAAGGGTAAAGATGGAGAGAGCAGGCTTGATGCATATAGTAACTACACTGAACCAAAATATAAACGCAACATGTAAATTGTTGGTTCCATGTTCCATGAGCTGAAATACAAGATCCCAGACATTTTCCATACGCACAAAAAGCTTATTTATTTTACATTTTGTGCACAAATGTGTTTACATCCCGGTTTGTGAGCATTTATCCTTTGCCAAGATAATTCATCCACCTGACAGATGTGGCATGTCAAGAAGATTTTTATTTTATTTTTTTTATTTCACCTTTATTTAACCAGGTAGGCTAGTTGAGAACAAGTTCTCATTTGCAACTGCGACCTGGCCAAGATAAAGCATAGCAGTGTGAGCATACAACAAAGAGTTACACATGGAGTAAACAATTAACAAGTCAATAACACAGTAGAAAACAAAGGGGGGGTCTATATACAATGTGTGCAAAAGGCATGAGGAGGTAGGCAAATAATTACAATTTAGCAGATTAACACTGGAGTGATAAATGATCAGATGGTCATGTACAGGTAGAGATATTGGTGTGCAGAAGAGCAGAAAAGTAAATAAATAAAAACAGTATGGGGATGAGGTAGGTGAAAAGGGTGGGCTATTTACCAATAGACTATGTACAGCTGCAGCGATCGGTTAGCTGCTCAGATAGCTGATGTTTGAAGTTGGTGAGGGAGATAAAAGTCTCCAACTTCAGCGATTTTTGCAATTCGTTCCAGTCACAGGCAGCAGAGTACTGGAACGAAAGGCGGCCAAATGAGGTGTTGGCTTTAGGGATGATCAGTGAGATACACCTGCTGGAGCGCGTGCTACGGATGGGTGTTGCCATCGTGACCAGTGAGCTGAGATAAGGCGGAGCTTTACCTAGCATAGACTTGTAGATGACCTGGAGCCAGTGGGTCTGGCGACGAATATGTAGCGAGGGCCAGCCGACTAGAGCATACAAGTCGCAGTGGTGGGTGGTATAAGGTGCTTTAGTGACAAAACGGATGGCACTGTGATAGACTGCATCCAGTTTGCTGAGTAGAGTGTTGGAAGCCATTTTGTAGATGACATCGCCGAAGTCGAGGATCGGTAGGATAGTCAGTTTTACTAGGGTAAGCTTGGCGGCGTGAGTGAAGGAGGCTTTGTTGCAGAATAGAAAGCCGACTCTTGATTTGATTTTCGATTGGAGATGTTTGATATGAGTCTGGAAGGAGAGTTTGCAGTCTAGCCAGACACCTAGGTACTTATAGACGTCCACATATTCTAGGTCGGAACCATCCAGGGTGGTGATGCTAGTCGGGCATGCAGGTGCAGGCAGCGACCGGTTGAAAAGCATGCATTTGGTTTTACTAGCGTTTAAGAGCAGTTGGAGGCCACGGAAGGAGTGTTGTATGGCATTGAAGCTTGTTTGGAGGTTAGATAGCACAGTGTCCAAAGACGGGCCGAAAGTATATAGAATGGTGTCGTCTGCGTAGAGGTGGATCAGGGAATCGCCCGCAGCAAGAGCAACATCAATGATATACACAGAGAAAAGAGTCGGCCCGAGAATTGAACCCTGTGGCACCCCCATAGAGACTGCCAGAGGACCGGACAGCATGATCATTACACAGGTGCACCTTGTGCTTGTGACAATAAAAGGCATTTATAAAATGTGCAGTTTTGTCACATCACAGATGTCTCAAGTTTTGAGGGAGCTTGCAATTGGCATGCTGACTGCAGGAGTATCCACCAGAGTTGTTGTCAGAGAATTTCATGTTATTTTCTGTACCTCCAACGTTGTTTTGGAGAATTTGACAATACGTCCATCCGGCCTCACAACCGCAGACCACGTGTAACCACGCCAGCCCAGGACCTTCACATCCAGGCTTCTTCACCTGTGGGATAGAAACTTAGGAGTATTTCTGTCTGTTATAAAGCCCTTTTGTGGGGAAAAACATATTCTGATTGGCCTGGTCTGGCTCCCCAGTGGGTGGGCCTGTGCCCACCCATGGCTGCACTGCTGCCCAATCACGTGAAATCCATAGATTAGGGCCTAATTTATTTATTAAATTTGACTAATTTCATTATGAACTCTAACTCAGTAAAATCGTTAATTGTTGCATTTATATTTTTGTTCAGTATATTTCGAAATAGCTTGTTGTGTAAAGTCACATTAGAATCTGCCTCGACCCCTTACAGAGACTGTTCCAGAGTGCACTTTCAGGAAGCAATTGCTTTGATTTGATCGGGCTAATGTATGTGAGATGACACATGAAAGCAGAGGCAATCATTGAAATGTTTCTGCGGACAAACAGCTAGGGTCTGAATGCAGGTTAAATTGACCCGTCACGGATGTTTCTCTATTTTGTGACAACCGCTGAGCCCTTCAGTGACTCAGCATAGCAGGGTAACTCCAAGATAGATATGCCTACCATCAGCTGTTGCCATGCCAGTGACAAAAGTAACCAGGAAGTAATCCAGTTTCCCAAACATTTAAACAAGGTAGCACGATGGCCTCCGTTTTAATATTGGATTGTTAAAATAGGACTTTGGCTCAATCAAATGTAATTTACATTAGCAGATGTCACAGAGGGCTATACAGAAACCTAGCCTAAAACCCCAAACAGCAAGCAATACAGATGTGCACAGGAAAAACTCCCTAGAAAGGCTGGAACCTAGGAAGAAACCTAGAGGGGATTCAGGCTCTGAGTGGTGGCCAGTCCTCTTCTGGCTCTGCCGGGTGGAGATTATAAGAGTACATGGCTATTTAAGGCCAGATTGGATAGCCAGGAATTTCCCAATTTAATGCCTAGTAAGTAGATCACTGAGCTACTTCTGTTTGATATTCCTCCTGAGGGAACCTATTCCCTATGTGACGCATGCAGACTGTGCTGCCTGTGTTGTCTTGCCTATACACCAGATCCTGCAGATGGGTCAGGGGCTGTGGAGGGTGGCCAGGAACCAGCAGCTGCAGCAGGAGTATGGAGAGCACTGGGACGCTGGACCTGGCCTTGACGGAGATCCCCAGGATTTGGGGATGGAGATGGGGGCTAACCCAGGCCAGGCTCCCCCCTCCCCCGTGGTGGGCGAACTGCCACCTCACCCCCACCCGCGGCGCCACACCCAGCACTGCCAAGGGGCAGACATCTACCAGCTGCTGCGTGCCCGCCGGGGGAAGGAACAGCAGGGTTTCATAGACCTGGAGATGCTTCCTCCAGAGCTCAGCATCACCATCCTGTCCTACCTGAACGCTACAGACCTCTGTCTGGCATCCTGTGTGTGGCAGGACCTGGGCCACGACGAGTACCTCTGGCAGGGGTGAGTAGTAGACTGACCGGGTCTGTGGAAGGGAGGCAGGGGTGAGTAGTAGACTGACAGGGTCTGAGGATGGGAGGCAGGGGTGAGTAGTAGACTGACAGGGTCTGAGGATGGGAGGCAGGGGTGAGTAGTAGACTGACAGGGTCTGAGGACGGGAGGCAGGGGTGAGTAGTAGACTGACAGGGTCTGAGGACGGGAGGCAGGGGTGAGTAGTAGACTGACAGGGTCTGAGGACGGGAGGCAGGGGTGAGTAGTAGACTGACAGGGTCTGAGGACGGGAGGCAGGGGTGAGTAGTAGACTGACAGGGTCTGAGGATGGGAGGCAGGGGTGAGTAGTAGACTGACAGGGTCTGAGGATGGGAGGCAGGGGTGAGTAGTAGACTGACAGGGTCTGAGGACGGGAGGCAGGGGTGAGTAGTAGACTGACAGGGTCTGTGGAAGGGAGACAGGGGTGAGTAGTAGACTGACCGGGTCTGAGGACGGGAGGCAGGGGTGAGTAGTAGACTGACAGGGTCTGTGGAAGGGAGGCAGGGGTGAGTATAGTTAGAGGGCATTCAGAATTAATTATTCAAAAATAATGTCACTAATTGGTATTTTGACCAAATAAGATCAGCTTTAAAAAATGTGAAAAGTTCTGATGTTTTTGGTCAAAAGACAAATTATTGGACAAAATATCAGAATTGGGCTCCCTGTGTGAACGCGGCCAATGAGAAGTGTGCTACAGGACCTGATATACCATTACAGATTCATCTATGTTTTTAATTGTCCACAAATCATTCAAATGGTGCTTGCCACTAGTAGGTATACCATTTACCAGGTTCTGTGGGACAATGTGCTTTTTTAATGGTTCAAAAAGTTGATTGGGTGATCATGTTTCTAATTGCAAGTCCTCCCTTTTTCTCTGTCGCTCCCTTGTTCCCTGACTTGCTCGCTCTCTGTCTCTCTCTGGCTGTGCCCTAGTTTGTGTAAGTCCACATGGGGTCACTGTTCCATCTACAATAGAAGGCTTCCCTATGGCTTCTCATATAGAAGACTCTACATGATGCTAGATGAAGGCAGTCTGACGTTCAACGCTAACCATCAGGAGGTAAGTCATCTCTTTTGCATCTTTATCCCCAATGCCTCGTTCTCCTTTTTAAAGCACCACTTCCCCACTGAAACACTCCGGTTTCCCGGACGTAGATAAAGTCGGCTTAATCTGTTTCCGGGAAATAGTTCCTTATATATAAGATTTGACTAGATGTATACTGGCCAATTAGCTTTTTTTCACTGTGTTATTGATTCTGCATAGATCAGCCTTCCTCAGTATATGAAAAACACACAAAAAAATATGATTTTAGAAATAGTAAGTACACATCACACCCACCACACTTCAGCCCACCTTGAAGACAAATGACTACCAGCTAAATTACTTGTTTACTGCTGATGCAGGCATTCTGAAAGACATCACAGCCTTGGAGGTCACTGCAGGTCAAAGCCTGGTTCCCTAGAATCTGTGGAACATTCTAATGGTGTTATTTGGTCTGTCTGTATCGCTAAGTGGATTAGGCTGACTATGGCCAGCCACTTAAAGGGCATGTGATAGCCCCACTGTGTGATTGACTGAGATGGTGCTGTCTGAGTCTCTTCTCTCTACTCTCCCCCTCTAATCCCTCTTTCTCTGTGTATGTTTCATGTTGATCCACTCTCTCTCTCTCCAATAGGGTATCAGTTACTTCATGTCCAAAGGCATACTGGTGGACCACCCCAAGGAGCTGGCCAAGTTCATCTTCTGCACTCGCACGCTCAACTGGAAGATGCTGAGGGTATACCTAGATGAGAGGTGGGTTTTCTTCATCGAATTCTCACTGGGCTTTTCTCTAATTATCACTGGGCTTTTCTCTAATTATCACTGGGCTTTTTTCAAATTCTTATTGGATTGTCTCTCATTGCAGGAGAGATGTGTTGGACGAGCTGGTTACGCTGCACAACTTCAGTAACCAGTTCCTGCCCAACGCACTGAGGGACTTCTTCAGACACATCCACGCCCCAGAGGAGAGGGGCGAATATCTGGAGACGCTCATCACCAAGTTCTCCCACCGCTTCTGCGCCTGCAACCCTGTCCTGGTCCGGGACGTGGGTCTCAGCCCAGGTCAGTGCACTGCAGGGAGTTGCAGTTCTAATCTGCAGGGTGTTTAGGGAAGTCGGATGAGTGGAGGGATTGTAGTTCTGGTGCACGCTATGTTAATTCAGCCTATGTGAGCAGAGGGAGTTGTAGTTCTACAGGATGTTTAGTTTAGTGGAGGGAATTGTAGTAATACATTAATTCATGGGAATTGTAGTCCTGACAGGTGTTGAGTTGGAGGCAAGATGTGTGTGGGTGCTGCAATGGGTGCTGGTTTTTTTTTTCTTTTTTTTTTCGATGATCTAGCCGTCTGCCCACGCTACAGAGTGCTATATCGGTCTGCTAATACAGGACTAATAAAGGCCCAGCGCACTACTTTTGTAAGAGAAATGTATATAAAAATATATGGGCCTCCTGAGTGGCACAAAGCTAGAGATGGGTAACAAGGAGTGCTAGAGATGTCACTATAGACCCGGGTTTGATCCCGGGCTGTATCACAACCGGCCGTGATCGGGAGTCCCATAGAGCAGCACACAATTGTCCCAGTGTTGTCTGGGTTAGGGGAGGGTTTGGCCGGGGGTGGGGGGCTTTAATTGGCTCATCGCACTCTAGCGACTCCTTGTGGCTGGCCAGGCGCCTGCAGGTTGACCTCGGTCGTCAGTTGAACAGTGTTTCCTCCGACACATTGGTGCGGCTGGCTTCCAGGTTAAGGGGGCATGTGTTAAGAAGTGCGGTTAGTTGGGTCATTTTTCGGAGGGCACATGACTCGACCTTCGCCTCCCCAAGCCCATTGGTTAGTTGCAGCGACAAGACAAGATTGTAATTGGGGAGAAAAAGGGTGTAAAATACAAAAATATATACAGTCCAGTCGATAAATATTTGGACATTGACCATGTTATTATTATTTTAGCTGTCTACAACAGCATATTGGAGTTGAAATTAAAGAATGAATATGAGCTTTAATTTGAGGGTATTTACATCCAAAATGGGTGAATGGTGTAGGAATATGTGGTCCCTCCATTTTGTCTGCTCAGCTGTTCCATGGTCAGGGGTGTGTTATTCCATCATTAGTTAATTTACAGGTTAGCAGATAAAAGGTCTAGAGTTGATTTCAAGTGTGACATTTGCATTTGGAATCGGTTGCTCCTTAACCCTCAATATGAAGTCCAATAGAGCTGTCACTGCCAGTGCAGGAAGACCTCATTAGGCTGAAAAACCCAGCAGAGAGAAACATTAGGTGTAGCCAAATCAACTATTTAGTACATTCTTAAAAAGAAAGAACACATTGGTGAGCTCAGGAACACCAAAAGGCCCGGAAGACCACCGGAAACTACCAAGTCCATATTATGGCAAGAATTTTAAGACCTGAAGGTCACTCAATTCTGGAAAATGTCAAGAACTTTTAAAGTTTCTTCAAGTGCAGTTGCAAAAACCATCAAGCGCAACGATGAAACTGGCTTTCATGAGGACCCAAAATTACCTCTGCTGCAGAGAATAAGTTCATTAGAGTTATCAGCCTCAGAAATTGTAGCCTAAATAAATGCTTGAGAGTTCAAGTAACAGACACATCTCAACATCAACTGTGCAGAGGAGACTGCGTCAATCAAGCCTTCATGGTCAAATCGCTGCAAAGAAACCAATACTAAAGGACACCACTTAACCAGCATGGCTACCACAGCATTCTGCAGCGATACGCCATCCCATCTGGTTTGGGCTTAGTGGGATTATCATTTGTTTTTCAATAGGACAATGACCCAAAACACACCTCCATGCTTTGTAAGGGCTATTTGACCAAGCAGGAGAGTGGTGGAGTGCTGCATCAGATGACGTGGCCTCCACAATCACCTGACCTCAACCCAAGTGAGATGGTTTGGGATGAGTTGGACCGCAGAGTGAAGGAAAAACAGCCAACAAGTGCTCAGCATACGTGGAAACTCCTTCAAGACTCTTGGAAAAGCATTCCAGGTGACTACCTCGAAGCTGGTTGAGAATGCAAAGCTGTCATCAAGGCAAAGGCTTTGAAGAATCTAAAATATATTTGGATTTTTTTTGGTTACTACGTGATTCCATGTGTGTTATTTCATAGTTTTGATGTCTTCACTATCATTCTACAATGTAGAAAATAGTAAAAATAAAGAAAAACCCTTGAATGAGAAGGTGTCCAAACTTTTTACCGGTACTATATATTAATTCAGATTGATCAGGGGGTGCTTCAGCACCTGATAATTCCCGCGGCTATGGTAAGTGGATGTTGTAGTACTGGCAACAGATGGATTCAACCAGTCTAGACGTAGGTCCGCTTTAGAGGACCAAGCCCAAGAAGACACAAGTACTGTAAAAGGCCCTTTACTCCACTAGGAGATAAAAGGAATCGGTGATGTCACTGTAAACACCTGACATCATGCGTCTGTGTCTGTCTGTCTGTCTGTCTGTCTGGCCTGTTCTGTTGACAGCGCTTGCAACCACCTGCCAGTTTCTGCCACAGTCGAACAACTCCTAACTCTGGGTCCACGCTCAACAAATCCCACAGGCTTTAGGTCTTCTCTCATCTGTTGATCTCCCCACAATGTCTCTAATTTACTAAGGGCTCTGGTGTTGCACTTGACCCAAGTTGTCCTGTCCTTGTTGAATGAATCAAATGTGTGAGAAATCTTTGTACTAACACTGTCATTGGTCCCTAAAGCCACAATAATCCCACGGGCTTAAAGTGTTAGGAGAGTGGCTGGAGCGCTGCCCTCAATCACAGGACGGCGTTGTAATAACATCTGGCGTGGTTCTCGGCCGTTCTGCGTCGTCCTGGAGGAGAAGCCGGCTGATTTATTATAAACTTACTGGCGATAGAATTGGCAGAGCAGTAAAGGAGGAGCGGCGATTGTACGCTCTCACACTTTCTCTCGCTCTCTCCCACTCTAAAGAGACCCCCTAACCCCTCTTAGTCTGCCCAGAACCAGGGCTGATACCCACACTGTAAGATCTGAGAATATGAGTAGACACGTCTCTTTCCTTCCCTGTTATGCGTCTTGTCTTAAAGGACTATTATTCACACTTCAGAATATGCTTCTTCTTTTTTTCTGAAGACGCGTCATTATGAAACTATTTTTCTATCAGTCCTTCTCTTGTTCTGATGCTCTTTTCTGGTATTCCCTTCGCTCTGTCTCCCTGTCGTTTACTCTTAAACTCCCACCCACCCTCTCAGCCAAGTGATGACCACACAATGAACAGAGAAAGTATTGTTGGACTGAGAAAGACATCAACTAAAACATTGGGGCTGGCTAATATATTGAATACATGTATATTACTAAGCAAGATTTTTTTTTAATTGGTGTGTGTAACGTTTATGGTAGTAATTTATTTAACTTTGTCTCCTCGGTAAGAAAAGCACCACTTATTTTTAAAATTAGGAATCCAATGTGCCATTTGTTTATTTCTGTGTTTACGTGACTAATGCTACTACTTTTTGGAAAATGTGTTGTATAATGTTGGCGTGTGTGCCCCATCGCCATTATTGATCTTAAGCCTAAACTAGTTTTTTTAGGTAAACACCATTTATTTACATTCATTTATTTTGACTGGCCCAATGCTCTTAACCGCTAGGCTAGCTGCCACCCCCACAGCTCCATATACAACTTTATCTTCATTGGATGCTGGGACTTGTTTGACCTCTCTCACATTCTGTCCATCTCTCCTCTCCAGATGCGGTGTATGTGCTCTGCTACTCGCTCATCCTGCTGTCTATAGACTTGACCAGCCCGCACGTCAAGAACAAGATGTCCAAACGCGAGTTCATCCGCAACACCCGCCACGCTGCCCAGAACATCAGCGAGGACTTTGTCGGCCATCTTTACGACAACATCTATCTCATCGGCCACGTGGCGGCCTAACCGGGAAGTGACGAGGAGTGGAAGTCGGTGAATACACGAACCCGTGATTGCACTGATATAGGATACTACTTTGGACAATAGTTGTTGCTGGTCATTCTAAATATAGGTTCCTGTACTGCTAGCTATGATGCTTGTTTCCATACTGGGTGGGAGGCGATCTGTTCTCCGGTTGTAGAGCCAATGGAGACCAGGTAGAGTAGAGATTTGGCCCGCCCACATGAAGTGACGAGGCCTAAAACAGGCTAGACGTATATCCAGCACACAAGTAGCATACGAACATATAACCAACTACTTCCAGCTTAACCACGCAAAAGTGTAGCTCCAGTATGTTAACGAAGTCAAGAAGAAGTTAAACATATGCTATGAACAAGGACTGAATATTATTACAGCAACAATTAGCAGTTGTGGTTCACATTATGTTTTGTGAATTACTCTAACTGAGTTTTGAGTTTAATATTCTGGTTTTCTTTTTTTAAATGAATGTTTTTGTTGGAATGTTTTTTACCATTAGAGGAACTTTAAAATAATGACTAATGGGCTGGTAGAAACTCCACTGCATTTTTGTCCTTTGTGAGCTGGGTTAAATTGGATGGAATGAATATGAATTTCCAAGAGGCACAACAATAATTAATCCAACCACATTTACAACATGGAATCCTTTTATTTTTAGCAGAGAACTTCAAAGGACTATTTGCGTCCATTACAAAGTATTTTATGAGTTGTAAAGTAATCGCCATGGGTCATACTCTGAATTGATGTGTGTGGATGACTCGAATGTCCATGGGAATCTGAGTCCAATTTTTGAGTTTGTAATGTGAACTCATCTACATGCATCTCAGCTGGGTCGTATTAATTAGTGTGCAAAATTGAAAACGTTTTCCGCCTACGGAAGACAAATGTTTCTTATTGGACAAGTCCAATTAGTTTCTCAATGTTGCAATCCATTTTATTCTATTTGGTGCCTAATGAACACAACACTGGTAATACAGCTCTTGATTGCTGATGGGAAAATAGGTTTCAGAGTTGAGGACAATTGTTCAGTGAGTTTTTACCTCGGCCCAAGCTGGGATAGGTAATGTTGATAAATGAAGTTGTTAGTGTATCTGTTACTTTATCCTTTTGTGTTGACATGCATTCTACCCCTTCAAAACAGGCTGGATCCCAAATGGCATCCTATTGCCTATGTGTTGCACTACAGTTGAACAGGGCCCATAGGGCTCGGGTCATAAGCAGTGCACTATATAGGGAATAGAGTGGCATTTGGGACACATTCAGGCACTGACTCTCGCACCGATGCCTGTGTTTACACAGGCAGCCCAATTCTGATTACATTTTTTCCACTCATTGGTCTTTGGACCAATCAAATCCGATCTTTTCACATCTAGATCTGATTTGTCAAAAGACCAATTAGTGAAGGAAAAAAAAGATTAGAATTGGGCTGCCTGTGTAAACAGCCTAAGTGAAACCACAGATATGAACGCTAATCTTTCCCACCATCCTTTGTGGACTACATTTATCTTGTGATTTGTTTTGTGTGTGTGACTCTGGACTGATGCCTCTATCATGTTTAAATCTTCCTGTCAATCTCTATTCTATGACTGCAACCTCTCACTCTTTCTCTCCCTAACTCTCCCCAGTGACTCTAAGGGCTTGATTATATTTGCTACAAATGTCCAGAAATATGTCATCTAGATCAGACATACCTCTCTGACATGTAGAATAAGGAATCATGTCCGCTCTATTTGTGACATTTCTATATGCAGTGTTCAGTAGATTGCACGTGACCCAGGACTACAAGATTGTTTCTTTTAATGATTACTAACTAGTGAGCACTTTAACCAGGGGGTGTTTTCTCTCCACACTGCTGTCTTCTGAATCCCATGTGATTTGATATATATATATATAAAATCACACTTTAGTTCTCACATATCTGAAGGACTGTTTGTTTTCTATCTGTTGTCTTAGCCATGCAGTCTTTATTATTAGTTAGTGCCAATAAACAAAATGTTGAAAATGACAACCAAACTGGCATGTGAACCTGAGCAGAATAACTACTGTGGTAAATTATTGCATACAATTGATTAAAACCCAGATTTTATTTTATTTGCACATGTATAGAGATTTATATTTTTAAAAATATATTTTATTTTTATGTATTTTAACAAAACAAAAAAAATCTCGCATAAGTAGACCTGTTTTTGCACTGACATTTTGTATGAGCACTGGACTGCATGCAGAAAACTGAGTCTTTGCACAGTTAATGTTCTCCACTTCCATGATGAATTTAAATTTAAGTGATTTGAGATTATTATTGTAATATTTATGAAATGTTAATTACACTTAGTTTAACAGCAGAAAATGACAGTACAGACTTTTCCTTTTCTTCAATTCCATGTACATTTTAGTTTCCGGTGTGGATTTATGGATTGAGATTTTTATAGACAATTCCCTTTTTAACAGCCTAACAAAACCATTTACATCTGAGATAGGTTGCTGAATGACAACACTGGAAATTAAACCTGTCTAGATTGTATACAAATAAAACTGAGAAAATATTCCCCTTGTGTTGAGCTGTGACTATTTCTACAGTGATCATAATGTTTTGATATTCAAGATCATGACCATTACTGATTCACCCTTTGACTATGTACGCTATATTTACGAATGAAGTCCCCTATATACACCTCTCAAACACTGCTCTCAAAACTACCAAACGGCATTTCAAAGCCCCGATCCATAGTGTATATATTAACCATAGAGTTCATCTGAGCCTGTCAGTGTATAGATAGACTGGAGTAAATCGACTCCAGACACAACATGACCCTCGACCTCTAGCGGAGTGTGCTTTATGTGCTGTAAATGAAAAGGGAGAGCATCACAGGGGCCGTCAGCAGAGAGATACAGGGCCCTTGGAGCTGCATGGGAGAGGGGTCAATCTGAGAAGGTTTAGAGAGTGGTGATGCAATGTGTACCCTGACCCCTTTTTAGCTCTCCATAGCGCGGGGAGACAAGGGACCATGTCAAGGAGGGAGAATATATAACTCAACTGTATCTGTCTTCCTCAGACTCATTTCAGGGCCTATGGAAAAAAAAACATAGCAATGCCAAATACTAGGCTAAATTGGATGGAGAACTGGTTCATGATTGAATGGTAGGTAACCTACTTTAGATGATACGATCCATTGGCTTAATCATTAATTTAGTACCAGCTTTTTCTGTAAAACACATGTTCGTACTAATTAAGATATGATTAATAGCCTACCTATCATTGTTGCAACAACCATGGGGTTATTCTACATTGAGGACCTAAATCTACAACTGTGCCAAAAGGAGCTCCAAGCGCCTTCCATTACTCTTATTATATAAAAGCAATACTATTTAATAAAATCCTACATGCAAGTTACATTATTTCATAGGAATCGTCGTGTTTAATTGACTGACATAAATTACTTTCTGATAAGGCAGATTCTTAACTTGAGTAAAGCGAGAACGCACGAGTTGACCCTGTAAATCAGTCGATGAAGATTTGTGCCAAACAATCGATTTACGCGCATAGTGAGGAAGGATGGGACAAAATATATGAAAATAAGGATTAGTTAGTTCACCACACTGACCATAAAATTGTACATGCAACATTAATATGTAGGTGTCTTATTATTATTCTTAATGCACTTTGTAGTCATTTGCAACATTAAATGGAAATTGTGATTGTTTATTATTCTGCACTATTTTTTGCTTTTATTTATTACACAACTTATTAGCCTAGCTCATACATGTTCATTTATTGGGCCATACCGTTAATTTAATTTAGTCTAGGTGTATTTGAAACTGAAATGTATGATGAAATTAGATGTTTTTTCTACCTTCCAATGAACAGGCTGTATTTGATTCTGCTCTGTTCCCATAGCCTAATCAGGGTTTCCGATAGTTGATGCTGTTTATACAGGTAACATTTTTTTTTTCGGTGTGGCTGACACCAAGGTTGCCTTTCATTTGGAATGATTGATGAAGTCCTTACGGCTCTCCATATTCTGCAGTTTGTCAACACAACTACCTGCTGAGGGAGCGGGACGCCACGCTGTCGCTGCTGAGACGCGCGGTCTCTGGATGAAACCCGGGGAGATGTGGGTAGGCTTCGAACCCTTAGCCTAGCTTACATTATAAAACTATACGCTGTACTTTTACTAATAATAATAATTGTAATATAACATTTACCAACATTCATATTGTATATTATTGAGGAACAGTAGGCCTATTCTAAAATTAACCTTCAGAATAGGCCATATACAAAATGCAGTTTGACAGTTCAAGATAAACTCTACCTAAGTTTACGATTTTTTTTTTTAGCAAACGTATAATATCTTTCTGGATAGGTTACCGCGAATGTGGAGTTCCATTTACCAGACTTTTGGTCATGTAAATCAAAAACGGATGCTAATCTGAAAGAAGCCAGGCATATACTGCACAGGTATAATAAAAGTAATACAAAATATAATTGTCATTACTATAGTCTAATAGACCCCCCCAAAAAAATGAAAAGAAGAAGAATAGGGAAGAATACGAATATTTAGATTCTGGAAATAGGCCTATCTACTATTTCGTCTAGTTGACGCCAGCATGATGGGCCTACTTTCAATGGTCTCGTACATTTTGGCGAACTGACCATCAAACTCTAAACGTGATCATGCCGGACTAATTGTGTTCATCCGAAACACAGCAACCGGCATTTTTGTAATACTATTCATGACATCACAGTTTGAAAAGAGGCAAGAGGGGGGAAATGGCACCGCATGCATCTCCTTTCATTATTTTGGTATGGAACCACCAATAATGTTTTCTACCCAAAGTTTTAAATGTGCTTTGGCATCTTTATTATTGGCGTTACCCACACGCAAGGCTTCCTCGGGTCCAAATGTCAAGCAGATGCCAAAATTGGGGATGTTCTTAACAATCTGAAACCGCACCTCCCAATTCAAAGCCCAAACCCAATGCTCTTGGAAATTGGAAATTCGGTTCCCATAGCCTTTATTCTTTTTTTGGTGTAATTTTACAATTTATGGTTTAGGATTATTGGGTTTTTAATGATTTTCTGCTCTTTTTTATGTCCTAAAATAGATCTCAATCAATGTGACATTGAAATATTGTGATGTCAACAGACAGCAGTTATAGAAAGGCAGGAGTTTTGAGTGTTTGTTTTGTTTACCGATTTGATCCATGAGTATAGGCCTATATTGTCTGCAGTTTGTTTCAAAAGCATGCCAATAACTCCATCTGACTGCAAACGTGCACTGATTACGTTACGGAAGTTTTGGTTGGATCCACTCGGCCCCATAACAACCCTGCGCACAAGGGGATGTGTCAATAAGGTTTTAAAAGCGTATGAATACACCTGAAAATGATGATGAAGATCATTTCAAGAAAACACGTTAACTAGGGGTAGTCCTTTGAAAGAAATGAATTACCCATCGGTAGTCCCGCAATGATGGTGCTTGTAGCTGCCCTCTCTGTCTCCGGGTCTTCTTTGGTGCTCTTGAGAACTCTATTTCCTACCGGAAAAGCATCGAATTGCGATTATTTTAGGGAGTAACATGGCATGATAATAATATAATTATTTGCAACAGCATCGTTATAAGATGTATCTAATAAGTTCTCAATACTTAAACAAAGTATATTGGTTGTAGGGAATAAAGCAATTTACGTGATATATAACGAGATGTCCTTATGATCATTCTTTCAACATCATTTTCTATGATGAAAATATTTCAAAAATACGTTCCATTATCCTTATGAAATACGTTCCATTATCCTTATGAAATACGTTCCATTATCCTTATGAAATACGTCAGTTTACGTAAATAGATTAAAAGCAGAAACATTATCACAACAATATTTCCCCTCGCACGTATCAAGTAGCCTTATTGGCCATATCATAAATGATCATGATACGATATTATACTGATATGATTACCTGCTATAATTGCTTGTTAGTCCGCTTAAATGTCACATTTGATTTGATCAAGAAACTGTACAAGAGATAACGGACTTTAGTTCTGTCAGAGGTTTAAAGAACTGTAATCTCCAGATGGCCTTCTAATTGAAAATGGGCTGCCTTATTTTGTCCTTAAAGGTAACAAATGAAAGACGTACGAGGACTTGAGTTCTATGTCAAGCATGGGGAAGTCCTTTCAAGGAAGATGGAGGAGTATTGTAGCCCACTGAATGTATATTTATATAAATGAACGAATCCTACATTTGCCATATGGTTACATGGATACATATTGTTGTTGGGTGGGGAAGATTAAAACAATATTCTACCCTTTTTCTGACCTGACAGAGCAGCAGCAAGTTGGTTGCAGTTGATACTAATGTCATAGTCCATCCCAAAAACAAAATGGTTTAAAAAGTTAGCAAAAATCTGAAATCTTCTAATGATAATGTAAATAAATGTATGTTCTCATAATGAATTACATATGTCCAGGTATAGCCTCTGTACACTATACTGGCTATGAAGCCAAGCCAGTGAAGCAACTAATTGTATAATATAAGTCCAGTATATACCATAAGTATATACACCCTAAACATAGCCCCATCTGCAAACAGGGTCATTCCCTCCATATCCCCCCCCCCCCCCCCCCCCCCCCCCACACACACACACACACACACACACACACTCTCTGTGTCTCCTATCCTGCAGACTAAAGTGTCCCTTATTTTCTGGAGTGGACAGAGAGTCTTCTGGACATCCAACAGCTCTGGCCAGCTGTTGTCCAGCTGTGGGGAGCGATCAGTGACCAAGTCTCTATACCTATCATAGACATCCCATCACAGACACGAACCATAGGCTGATTCTCTATACCTGTCCTGTCATGGCTATGCTCTGATGAAGTTAGGGAACAGTTGTCTTCTGTTTCATACAGGGAAGAAGGAAGGAGACTTCATATCCTATTGGAAAGGGTACTTTTCAAAACCTCGGTCTGGCACTCGACGGTACATTGGGATTCATTGGGAAGGAATATGGCTGCGAATATGACATGACAATCATTTTCAGCACCAGGACAGTGCTGTCATAGCCATGTACATAACCTAGTTGACTGTTGCAGTCCGTTCTCTCTCCTTATGGTTCTCGTTTCTGAGTCGAATACCTAAAGGTGAGTTCCTGATTCTAAGGCGAGTCCTGAATAAGCCGTTAGGTGATGTAAGTGGTGGGGATATGTTTTATGGGATGCTTTTTTCCTGAGACCATATCTCTCTGACAACTTACATTACATTACTGCCTCCCCTCCCCCAAACGACATAAAGATATACTAGGGAGAGCCGCCCTGCCCAGACGTGACAGGCTGGGGTGTCTGACACTTGTCAGATTACAAGGAGGGGAGATCAGTGATCACTCTATAGGCTGTTGAGCTGTTGGATGGAACTACTGCTTTAATCTATCTGCTTATACATCCCCATCATATCGCAATCGCTGCGCTGCTACTGTTACTAGATTGGCACTGAGAGATGGAGAATAGAATAGAATGGAATGGAATAGAATTGGATAGAATGGGATAGAAAATAATACACCAAAATATTCACTCATTTGTCCAACATAGCCCACACATTATAACACACTGGAGTACATTTCCAACATTTGGAAATGAACTCTGCTGTAAATTTGGCAATAAGCTTTTATGGAAGGAGGCAGTTCCTTTCCGGATGGCGAGGGTCAACTTATTCAAAGGCTCTCTTCTGACATACTGCTGTACAACACCAGGCCATTCAGCCGCACTATGACAGTGTTCTTAGATCCTGAGTGCATCTCAGGAAGTGTGGCCCAGGCTTTACTGGCTATGCTATTGAACATTAAAAGCCCACAAGGCATAGGAGCGTAATCTATATAATAACCCATAAAGGTTTAATTTACAGAAAGCCTGCTTGTTTCTCACCTCAGTGTCTATGTCTTAAAATGTATCCTATTCCCTATATAGTGCACTACTTTTGACCAGGACCCATAGGGCTCTGGATAAAAGTAACACACTGTGTAGGAAATGGGGTGACATTTGGGACGCAAACCAGTGAATTACATAAGAGTTACATTGTATCAAGCGTCAAATCTAAACAGGATCTGCTGGGCTGGTTTCCAGCTAGGGGTTCCTCTAAAAGATCCGACAGGAAATGTGATGGAAACCACTGAAACACAATCTTCGGGTTAACGCTGTTTTCTGGCCTCGCGAGGGGCAAGTTTCTGTACTGAATGAAGAGGCAATAGGTTGGGGGGAAAGGGGGGAGTATAAGTATGCAGTATAAAGGCAGGGTACCCTGGCATATTAAAGCAAGGGTGGGAAAGCTACCATAAGGTGTGTACATCCAATACACAGATGGGGTGGCACAGTCAAACACAGACCAACAGAGTGGTCAACCACATGTTGTGAGAGTTGTTATGAATGGCGTTAGTTGTAGTGGGGTGGGTGCCAATGTCCCCACTCTCCACAAGAGCTCATCAACTCCAATGCCCCCTGCTTCAAAGCACCAGGAGGGAGACCCAGAGATCCAACGAGACCTCGGTTGGGAGCAGCCCTCTGTGGGTATGGAGGGCACCAGAGCCAGGGTACCGGGCCCTCCTGGGGCCTCCGAGGTCCAGCCCTCAGCCTCTCTAAGGGCCCAGTTCTTCCAGGTTCCTTTGGCCCTCAGGCTAAAATAATATCCAGTGGCTCCAGTCACTGAGCCTGGTTAATGCATCTGTCCAGGGTCTGCAATTACCTGGTCATAACATTACCACAGCCGTTGCCAGCCAACCAATCAGGGCAGGGCTTCTATAGGCTTCTAAACAGCGCACATTTCGCCAATGTCAAGCTGTTTGATCTCTGAGGGTAATATTGCTGAAAGAAACGTATCAGGAGAGAGAGGGGAGAGGCCGAAGAGATGTATTTTTGTATTCTACCTAGCGCCTATTGTTTGGAGGTATCCACCTTCATCACAGACTGGGACATGCGAGGCATACTACACACACAACGGTGCAGGTTTACACGTATAGAGACACACACACAGACAGATAATCATGCATTATGTTTATACACTTTTAGTAATAAATAAATACTATGGGCACGTGTTCAAGATGTGTTGCTTATAAATCACTCTTTTTTTATATGTCAAGTAATTATTCCGCTCTAGTTTTTAGATGTAAACTATCCGTTATATACGTGGGGTTTTAAGATAATTCAAATGACCTAATTTCTGTAGGCCTATAGCTGCTCTGCGTTGTGCCTGCATGCCGCCTCTTCATTCTAGTTTAATGAAGCATGGACGTTTTGCTTGTTTGTGATTTGTATTAGTCCAGCGTCGCCTATGTACCATGTTTTGCTGCTGTGCCTATGAGCACTGGTGGTATAGTGCCTCGGTGTCTGCCGACTGAAAAACATAAAATGGCGCGTGATTAATCGTGCAATTACCAGGGTAATTTTCCCTCTTATCGGCGCCGGACTGCAGAGTGATTTGCTTTATTGACGTCCTTGTTTTCACACATTACTACATTGTAAAAAGTCAAGGTGCGTTAATAAAAGGCAGAGGTGAGCGCTGTGTAATTATAAAACACACACATTTGTAATCCCGAGCCATCAAAGCGGTGAGACATAATTGTAATTACTATGACAACCGATTATGTTTGTTTTTCAGAATGATTTGTAACGGGTTTTTGATTTGTAATCGATTCGTTTAATCATAATTATCTTAATCAGAGGTAAATAATCACATTGAGGGGATGAATTAGTGCTTTAAGAAAGCCTAGAGGAACATTTGACCGCCTGGTTTATCATTATGCCCTTTACATAGAAATGAAAACATCCTTGATTTTGACCCACTCAACATGCAAGAAACATATGGCAAACTCTACTTAAGTAGGCCTAGCTCAGGTAAATGAACGTGTGCTTTGAAATGCAATGCAAAAGGCTTTATTGATATTGTAGACTACATTGGAACTAAATCTAGGCCAGATTTTTTTTTAAACAAGGTGACATTCACCCAGTTATTCTTTGTAATGATTGGGCTACAAGGTCTAGGGTTCGAGACCTGCTCCCTGCCTGTTTCATTACAATATATATATATAGCCTTATTGCGTTTCACTTCAAAGCAAACATATTAATTTACCTGGGCTAGGCCTACTTAAGTAGATTTTGCTGGGTGATGGGCGATTTGAGATTTTTTTTAAACATGGGTAGCAAACTTTGGAATTAAGACATTTACGTTTTTTTAGGTACAGTTTATTAGAGATTGAATGAATGTATCAGTTTCCGTGTGTGTGTGTAATGTATATGCTGTACTTTTCCTATAATAGAACATCTATAGGCCTATCGTATATTGAAGATTGAGGTGTCCCTTCGCAATCATCCGTGCAATGCAGACGCTTCCCCCCGTTGTTGGAAGAGGAGTAATCGGCTATATAGGCCAATCAAGCATCCTCTTTACATAGCCAGAAAAAGCAAGTTATTTGATTCAAAATGACCATGAGTCCCATGGCATTCTTTTCAAACAAGGATTACATCGTCACGAAATCAACTAATAAACTATTCAAATGAATATTAAACGGTTCACAATCATTCGATAGTGAATAGGTCCATTAAGAATTGAAAGTGAAAAAATCATGCTTTCAAAATAACGACACTGGGGAATAAATTAACATAGACAACAATGATGGGTTCAACAATTAGATTAACATTTTTTTTACAGTTGCATTAAGGGTTAGTGAGCGAACTGTATGCAGTTGAGGTTGTTTATATTCCCTTATTTAACTTGGCAAAACGGCCAGACAAATCAAAGGCACTACATAGGCTTAGAATACATCATACACAACAACATTCCTAGAACTTTAAACATTGCTTCGAGTTGTGCTCTTATAAGATGACGTATGCATGCCACATCGCTGTTTAAATTATGTTATAGGCCGAATAAATTAATCATGTTATTATTTTTAATAAATGAACGAAACATTTTTTTCACTAGGGTCAAATAAAAACGGTAGGCTGATTCATTTAGAAAATAATGGAATGTAGTATATTTTACTCTATATATCTCATATTTGCATGCGAAGGGAAATCCTACACACCACGAGCAAGGCATTTTGACACAAAACAGGCAGAAAGAATGACTTAATTAATTCCTGATCACATTTGGTATTGCATAAAAAAAGCCTTTCTTCAATGAGAGCATGGATTTCTCTCCAATAGTTTTTGTGTTTCGTTTTCAGATGTTTTCATTATACACTTGCCTGACATATGAATTCAATTCATGAACAGCAAATCTGCACACAATATTGATGCTCTACGCTATTTGCTGTTCTATCCTTCGATGCGTCAAGGACACATTACAAGAGCTGGTCACAACGATTTTAGACCAAATAATAAGTCAAATAAGAAATCCATTCACGTAAAATTGGCCTACACTCTTAGAAAACAGTCCCAGTAGTGATTGCATCATTTTCGCATAAACGAACCATATACACTCTTAGAAAAAAAAAGTTTCAGATAGATCCAAAAAGGCTTATCGGGTTGCGTCATATAGGGCACCTCTTAAGGGTTCTATATGGCGCCATGTTTGAAGCAAGCAATATAACCCTTTTTGGTTCTATCCAGATTTTTTTTAAAGAGTGTATACGTTTCGTTTATGCGAAAATGGTAGAATCACTCCTGGGACTTTTTTTCTTCTGAAGTCGACCATCTTCTCATCGAATGTGGAAAAAACACCATTGCTACCCGTAAGGTAGACCACATTCTCTCTCTCTCTCTCTCTGCACCAAGGCATTGCCCAGGATCACTAGGTGGCGATAGAAACCCCGACTAAAACACAACGTGGTTTCAGAGAAACCTGCCAACCTTTCGCCTCAGTCGAAACAACCAAAACAAAAACATGTCCAAGTGTAAGCAGCATTCAGAAAGAACACAACCTAACAAACAACATCAATTACTGTTTTTCTCTAGAACATGAGTTCATATTCTGTAGTTAACTGGCAGGCCTATTCCAGCTGCTCCTCCAATCAGATCCCACTGGGAGCACACTGGTTGAATCAAAGTTGTTTCCATGTCATTTCAATGAAAATACGTTGTCTGTGCCCAGTGGGATATCAACCATATATCAAGACCTGGGAAGAGTGACTAGAAAGCTTAGGATTTTACATAGCAGGTTAGGGTTAGCTAAAATACAAAACAAATCTACTTTTGATGTCAATTTGACATAAACTGTATCCCATCTAGACATGGCCACATCTAGCTGAACAGTGAGGGAGAGAGTTCTAATCCCCACTGTTGTGCTCTTGAGTCTCTCTCTCTCTGCCTCTCTTGGCTGCTCTACCAGTCTCTCATCTTTCTTTCACTCTCCCCATCCCTCTACATCTCATTTCTCTAGAATGGTGATCGCAGCCAGTCACATCAAACAATCTCTCTCTCTAGTTCTCTATTTCTTTTAGTCTCTGTATACCTGCAGCCTCTCTCTCTCTCCCTCTCTCTCTCTCTCTCTCTCTCTCTCTCTCTCTCTCTCTCTCTCTCTCTCTCTCTCCCTCTCTCTCTCTCTCTCTCTCAATTCAATTCCATTCAATTCAAGGGGCTTTATTGGCATGGGAAACATATGTTAACATTGTCTCTCTCTCTCTTTCTCTTTCTCTCTCCCCATGGGGCCCGAGGTGACCCAGGGTGCCCCTCTCGCCCGCTTTGACCGCCTGCGTGGCCATGTGGGTGGCCTCGGGTCGTAAGGCTGGCCTGGACTGCCAGGAATGCCCCCCGGCTCCAGGCCTTACTCACAGCTGTTGGCATACACTCAGTCCTCTGGCTCAGACCGTCCAGACACACTGTGCACTTTCCCCACATTCCTCCACACGTTGTTCCTCCTCAACCCCAAACTGACTGACGCCTAGTCAACCCCAAAGCCAGCCTGGACAACCTAGTCTGTGCCAGACAGAGAGATGTCTGGATATTTGTTGCCTGACTGGCAAGGGAGACGCACGGTAAGAGGGTTGCACGCCGCACACAGCATGGAAAACACTGTCCATTGAACACTACAGATGGTGTAGTCAAAGTAACATTAGATACACAAAACAATGGCGGGAATAAGGTAATCTTGCAAAAGATTCATTAAATTATAAAGCGACGGAAGGATACTGCAACATGACGCACATTTTGATTACACTCTGAGTAATCGATTAGTTAGACATTTCCCTCATTAAAGATCTTGGTTTTTTTTTATCATTAAATTATATTGATACAGTCAGCTAGAGAACTGGAACCCCCATTCTAATCAAGCTCTGTATAAAATCAATCATCCTCCGGTTTCAGTGGCCACAGTTTTACGGCTGCTACAGACGTGCGGGGCCGGAGAAGCTAAAAATGGAGGGCCTGTACCTGGATTATGTAGCCGTTTGAAGTTTCTCCCTCTCAGATGGGCCCTTCAGTGGAAAGACACAATCAAATTGGGCCCCCTTCCTAGTTTAAAGGGGCTAGAGTGGGACCACCAACAGCCAGGGAGAGCCAGGGTTGGGGCCTGCTTTTATGGCCTAGGTTGGGGCTGGGCTGAGGGGGTTGAGGGGCCGGGGTAGGCTAGTAGCTAGCTGGGAATCTATTTCAGCAATGGAAGTTAAGAGTTGGATAATGGCCTTCTTCCCTCAGGGGTGGCTCGATGCGTTGTAAATCCTAGGAGTCCCGAGTCCCATACTCCATTTTTACTAGGTGCTTGCCTTGCCTGCTGATGTGAATGGATGAGCGAGTATCCAGTTTCAATTTAAGTTAGAAATAGTAGAAATGAGACTGAAAAAGGGCACTTATAAGGCAGAAGTCTTGTTTTTCATTCCCCGTAAAGACAAAGGCTTCAAAGCGACATAGAAGGGGAGATCTTAATCCACTTTTCTGCTGTTCATTCTGTTTTTTTCTGAGACAATCGGCTTGGGTTGCCCTGTCTGTACCAGAGAGAGAGAGAAAGAGAGAGAGAAAGAAAGAAAGAGCGAGAGGGAAAGCGAGAGATGTTGAAGTAAAACCGAACCCTTTATCTCCACCCGTCCTGATCAGTTACTCTCTCCAAAATGGCCGCGCATGTACCACTACCACACACCCCTTCCTCCTTCGAGCTGGCTACCATAGAAACGGCTCATTACCATAGATACAGGGGTCAGACCCGGTATGACCTCAGAGCAACAGGATGCCAGCGGCAAATCACGGGCCTCCCTCACGTCCCTCTGGGTTAGTGGTGGCATAGCGTGAGACGTAACAGATGCTTGCGCTCCTTCATCACTCAGCCACAGCAAGAGAGAGCCGAGCATTTCATCATCCTTCTTCACAGCTCCAGTCGCAAAATCCAATAGAAGCATAAGCCACAACCGTCTTGAGTGTTTGGGAGTCTTGCATTTAAAAACAAACAAATGTTGGCCCCAAAACATGCATTGTTTGACCATAAGGACAACACATACACTAATATTTGCGGAATCAAATCAAATAAGGAAAATGAAGTTGTTTGTTTTTTACTTGTCAGACTACAAATCAACTGAGTTTCCAACTACAAAATGTGATGAAACTACACCTCCCATGATCCTCTGTAGTGGCGTCATCCTAAACCGTGGTGGTCAGAGTAGCCTAACAACATTGTTGAAAGCTGTGGAGGAGCAGCCAATACTGAACAGAGCTGGTCCCATGGTGTTAGCACCTGGGTGGGCAGGCAACTTTCCCATGTCACGGCGGTCCTCGCGGTCCAGCGATTACACTCCCTGTCAAATACTTGAAATAGTGTCGCATTAGTGAGAATATGTGAATGAGATTGCCTGTTCTGAGATAGCCGGGGTTTGCGTTCATGTCAGTGTGTCGTGGCGTGACGCCTATGTGACAGGGACAAGTAGGTGGTGCCACTTCATAACAACAACACTACTTTACTCAACGGACTGCGGAAAGGATGTTTTCCCGTTCCAATTCATCCCAAAGCTGTTTGGATGGGGTTGAGGTCTCTGTGCAGGCCAGTCAAGTTCTTCCACACCAATCTCAACAAACCATTTCTGTATGAACCTCGCTTTGTGCACAGGGGCATTGTCATGTTGAAACAAGAAAGGGTCTTCCACAAAACTGTTGCCACAAAGTTGGAAGCACAGAATCGTCTAGAATGTCTTTGTATGCTGTAGTGTTAAGATTTCCCTTCACTGGAACTAAGGGGCCTAGCCCGAATCATGAAAAACATCCCCAGATCATTATTCCTCCTCCACCTGACATTGCTTCCAGAGGCAGTTTGGAGCTCTGTAGTGAGTGTTGCAATCGAGGATAGACAGTTTTTACATGTTACGTGTCTGCACTTGGCAATCCCGTTCTGTGAGCTTGTGGCCTACCACTTTGCGGCTGAGCCGTTGTTGCTCCTAGACGTTTCCACTTCACAATAACAGCGCTTACAGTTGACCGGAGCAGCTCTAGCAGGGCAGACATTTGACGAACTGACTTGTTGGAAATGTGGCATCCTATGACGGTGCCACGTTGAAAGTCACTGAGCTCTTCAATAAGGCCAATCTACAGCCAATGTTTGCCTATGGACATTGCATGGCTGTGTTTTCATCAGCTACGGGTGTGGCTTAAATAGCCAAATCCATTCATTTGAAGGGGTGTCCACATACTTTTGTATATATAGTGTATATACTTGTTGTTAAGAATCAGTGTCATTACTGAAGACAGACAGAGACACCCATTCATAAGATGTTGTGTTGTGATTTGTGAGAAATTCTGGGGTAGACTTTATGGTGTAAAACCCCTGTGGTAATGACTTACAACTAATGACCACAGACCACCACACACTGCTACAGGGGCCCCATGTCTGAGACACAACGAGGGCAAACAAGTCAGAACAACAAATCACCTATTGTTGAAAGTAGGGACAGTGGCAGTGCCTCTTAGACTAGAGGATGGCACCTGCTAAGTGTTGTGAGGCTTAAAGGTCTCTTACTGTTGAGGCCCAGGGACTGTTGTGGCTGGCTTTTCCAAAATGGCTGCTTAACCCGAAGGAGGAATTGTCAGACATCACCTAAAGTAACCTTAGAGCAAAAGAAGAAAGTAATACAAAACACTCAAATGAAGAAAAAAAACTCTGTTGAGTGAAGAAAAGCATAAGCATTGCTTTATGTTCTGGTTCCATAATGACCATTAGTCATTTGGAAAATGATTAACTATGATGAGGGCAGGACGAAAGGGTAGGACAAAAACAAACAAAAATGAAGAAACTCAAAATAAGGTGAATCTCTCTCTCTCTCTCTCTCTCTCTCTCTCTCTCTCTCTCTCTCTCTCTTTCATTCATTAGCTAAACTAAAATCCATCCAATGGTTTAATTGATTGTGGCCTGTATATCTTTAAGGCACCTTGGTTTGGAGGTCGGAGGCCAAAAGGAAACAATGGAACGCTGTTTTCCTCTTTCTGTTCATTTGTTCTCCCGGCAACCCTGCCGTTATGGCTCTTCATCTAAATTATTCTCCCTCATGCATCAGAAATCATCCAGAGGTTTATATGTCTGTAAACCAATGTTTATATTGTTTCTATATATGTACAGCATATATTGTTTAAATATATAGAGAGGGACTTGTGTTTTGGTGGTACAGTATCCCTCCTCGGAAACATTCATTAAGATGAGGGTTAACGGGCACTACTGTATGTTGGTATACGATGTAATTCAGAGTTTACTGTGGTTCTTTGCTGAGTGGCTATGTGACAGAACTGTCTTATAAAGAGAACTTCATGACAGAGTGAGTGTACTTTGCGCGTTAACCTACCTTGTTAGTCGAAAGACAACTTTTACAGGCCTGTTAAAATGGCAAAATAGACCCTTTTTTTTTACCTCACCTCTGCATGCGTGTAAACTAAGAGTTTGTAATTTCCTGTGACCGTATCTGCTTCCCATCCTCCTGTGTTTCATTTTTACTATATTTTCTTACTATTTAAAGTCAAATTTTCTTTCTCTATTCAGCATTTGTTCCCCGCTGTGGGGCTGATTCCAACCTCTCCAATTTGTGTGTCTGAGGTCTGGTGCCTCTAGTATTACATTTATATTTCAGCAGGCTATAGACATTTTCTAGCTTTCAAATAGGCATATTCTTCTCTTCTCCTCTCCCTTGCAACTCTTCCCCTGGTCCTTAGTGCACTACCTTCTCTTGTTTGCTGTTTTCTGTCAATATACCTGGTAAAATAATGGTTCATAAACAACTCTAAGGTGGGCCCTAAAAAATCAGATAAAAAAAAAAAAAGTTTTATATTTTCACAAATTATGTTTTCTCGGTTAGATTTTTGGTCTGGAAGAAAAACATTAATTTTTGTTTGTGTAACTCCCAATCAATTCATTGCGCATCTGGCCCTTTAATTGCTCATCTAGTGAGTGAGGAATGTGCCGTCTAATGTGCAGGTCTAGCGATGGTTCTGTACTGCTGCTCCTCATTTCTTGGCAAAGTTGGCTAATAACAAGTAATATATACAAATGATATACTCACTCAAGGTATACTTCTGCCAGGTAATCCTACTTTGCAGTTAACATTTCATTGAGAAGTATTTCTGTCAACCTACAATATGGCTATCACATCAACTGGCTACGCATGGAGTAATAGACAAATGCCTGCACCACACAGACAGACAATATTGCTGGAAATTAATTGGCAGATATGGTGTTAGGTTTGGCTTTTTTAAGCCAATGGGGGCCAACCAGGGGTGGGATAGTATCAAGGTTGCGTTCATTGGATTGTAGCTGGGAGCTTGTGTCTGATACTTGTGAAATTTGTTTCTGACAGTTTGCGATGGGAACACGTGAAAAATTGCACATACTTTTGGAAATTGTTTGGTGAGCTACTCATAGCTGGGCTACCAGCTACTGGTATCTAGCGATAGACCTGTTGGAGACCCCTGCTAATGGCAGCCAGGCAGACATGCAGACAGACAGGCCGACAGACCAACTGACAGGGAGACAGACAGACAGTCAGACAGACAGACAGGCAGACTAGGCAGGCAGAGGGGTCGAAGCTGAGCCAACTAAAGAAATAGAACTACTAGAACAGGAGAAAAGGCCCTCATCACAGGAATATTGACTTGCATTACACAGTAAGGTCTACACTTGTTGTATTCGGCACGTGTGGCAAATACAGTTTGATTTGAATGAGAATATCCATTCTAGTCATTTTATTTGTATGTAGGACATCCTCTCTACCAAAGGAGAGGAAGCAGCCATGTCTGTCTGAC